>NC_090440.1:1486068204-1486370921 GCF_031143425.1 Pleurodeles waltl | reverse complement strand
ATTTTTTTACGCAAAAGCGATGTAAACTTACAAAATTCAATTACATTTTGTAGGTTTGCGCCGCTTTTGCGTCACAAAATGACGCAAATGGGGCGCTAAAAAAGTATAAATCAGGCCAAAAATATCATCTTTTCTGTTTGATTACTTTCTGCTTTTTCAGAGACAGATATAATTTGTTTGCTTCCTCTGCTCCTCCCATTTTGCTGGGATTGACAGAGCCAAGCAGTACTACCAGAAGATGAAAAGATTCCTGAATGAATGGAAGGATAGTTTCTGTTGCCTTTACCGGTTGTAAAATCGATTTTTGACTATTAACACTTCACATTCATCTTTCCGGGTTTTCAACCTATTTTCTTAGTAAAGGTCAGAACTGTCGTAGGGAAATGGGGAAGCTACACAAAAGCATAAACATTCGGTTCCCACGTGAATATTTCCTCTTGCTTTTCATATAATTCCGTAGTTTAGCCAGCGTATCATGGGCCCTAGTGCAAAGTAGGGACATGCTTCGTCACATCTGTTTGAACTCTAAAACACGGCAATAATCAAGTTTCAGTGTGCTCCCGAGACCTCGGTCACCTGTGCCACTGCACCTGCTGAACAAATGGAAGCTGTGTCCATGCAAGGGATGCCCCTAGTACCTTTTACGCACAATATGGGGCTGATGTTGCTCTGTTCACAGGAACAGAGACTAAGGCCCTCATTACAACCCTGGCGGTCGGTGTTAAAGCGGCGGTAAGACCGCCAACAGGCCGGCGGTAAAAAAAAGGGAATCACGATCATGGTGGAAACCGCCAACATAGACAGCCACTTTAACACTCCGACTGCCATGGCGGTACGAACAAACAGCATGGCGGTCACCGCCAACAGACAGATGGAAGACAATGTACAGCCCACACTATTATGAGATGCCAATCCACCACCTTTTCCGGGGTGGATTCAAGGTGAACAAAAACACGGCGGAAACATGACTTGGAAGGGGAAATACTCACCTCTACACAACCTACAAGGAAGCAGGACGCCATGGAGCAAGAACTCCAAATCCTCCCTGCAATAGTTTTCCTGCTCCTCTACCAGGAGCACGAACGACGGCGGCGACGACCACAGTGAGTACTGCACCTACAACAGCGGAAAGGGGGTGGGGGGAGGGAAAAGAGAGTGACACACACATGCAACACCCCCACCCTCACCCACAACAACACACAAACCAATACATGCTGCAACAATAGATTTACATCTCCCACCCCCCTGGAAGAACGCAATGACAAAAGGAAATGATTGTAACAATTGTAATCAATAAAAATCCATTAGTCAAAATTTTAAATACAGTATAAACAATTATGTACACCAACTATAAAAGTCTGGATACTGCACGATTCAAAGTCCGTGGACCACTGGGCCCAAAATGCATGGGCAAGGCCCACACTCGATACCAGACTGCAAACGGAGAGATGGGGCATCAGATCGAAATGAAACAGGCACCTCAGGGGGAAGGGAAGGGGGGCACCTCATCCGGATGAGTGCATGATGCTAGCTACACGAGGGGGCTCCATGCCCATTGATGTATCCTGGGGAGTGCAAAGCCACAGTCTCTCAAGTCTTTTCAGTGGGTGGGTTGCCCACTGCTTTATCCTGGGAAGTGCAAAGCCACAGACTCTCAAGTCTCTCCAGTGGGTGGTTTGCCCATTGCTTTATCCTGGGGAGTGCAAAGCCACAGTCTCTCAAGTCTTTTCAGTGGGTGGGTTGCCCACTGATGTATCCTGGGGAGTGCAAAGCCACAGTCTCTCAAGTCTCTCCAGTGGGTGGTTTGTCCACTGCTTTATCCTGGGGAGTGCAAAGCCACAGTCTCTCAAGTCTCTTCTGTGGGTGGGTTGCCCACTGCTTTATCCTGGGGAGTGCAAAGCCACAGTCTCTCAAGTCTCTCCAGTGGGTGGTTTGCCCACTGCTTTACCTGGGTAGTGCAAAGCCACAGTCTCTCAAGGCTTTTCAGTGGGTGGGTTGCCCACTGCTTTATCCTGGGGAGTGCAAAGCCACAGTCTCTCAAGTGGATGCCTTTCTCCACTGGTTCTGGAGGGGGCTTTGTGCCCAGAGTGCTTCATCCTGCCAAAAACTCAGGTAGTGGATGTCTTTCTCCACTGGTTCTGGAGGAGGCTTTGTGCTCAGAGTGCTTCATTCTGCCAAGGACTGAGGTAGTGGATGCCTTTCTCCACTGGTTCTGGAGGGGGCTTTGTGCCCAGAGTGCTTCATCCTGCCAAGGACTGAGGTAGTGGATGCCTTTCTCCGCTGGTTCTGGAGGGGGCTTTGTGCCCAGAGTGCTTCATCCTGCAAAGGACTGAGGTAGTGGATGTGATACTCCACTGGTTCTGGAGGGGGCTTTGTGCCCAGAGTGCTTCATCCTGCCAAGGACTGAGGTAGTGGATGTGATACTCCACTGGTTCTGGAGGGGGCTTTGTGTCCAGAGTGCTTCATCCTGCCAAGGACTGAGGTAGTGGATGCCTTTCTCCACTGGTTCTGGAGGGGGCATTGTGCCCAGAGTGCTTCATCCTGCCAAGTACTGAGGTAGTGGATACCTTTCTCCACTGGTTCTGGAGGGGGCTTTGTGCCCAGA
The DNA here is from genome assembly GCF_031143425.1 of Pleurodeles waltl. Classification (NCBI taxonomy): domain Eukaryota; kingdom Metazoa; phylum Chordata; class Amphibia; order Caudata; family Salamandridae; genus Pleurodeles; species Pleurodeles waltl. The sequence goes on along the minus strand of NC_090440.1, from coordinate 1,486,368,316 downwards.
GTGGTTAATCCTGCCAAGGACTGAGGTAGTGGATGTGATACTCCACTGGATCTGGAGGGGGCTTTGTGCCCAGAGTGCTTCATCCTGCCAAGGACAGATGTAGTGGATGCCTTTCTCCACTGGTTCTGGAGGGGGCTTTGTGCCCAGAGTGCTTCATCCTGCCAAGGACTGAGGTAGTGGATGCCTTTCTCCACTGGTTCTGGAGGGGGCTTTGTGCCCAGAGTGCTTCATCCTGCCAAGGACTGAGGTAGTGGATGCCTTTCTTCACTGGTTCTGGAGGGGGGCTTGGTGCCCAGAGTGCTTCATCCTGCCAAGGACTGAGGAAGTGGATGCCTTTCTCCACTGGTTCTGGAGGGGGCTTTGTGCCAGGACTGCTTCATCCTGCCAAGGACTGAGGTCGCGCATGTGACACTCCCCTGACGGTGGTGCAACATGCAAGCTGGCCAAGCTCCTGGAACTGACCACCAGCCTCGTACGACTGACCACTGGGGATGGCAGCCATGTCTGCGGTGGTGCCACTGGCTCAGGATGTCGCAGGGCCGCTGGCGGTGGTGTCAGTAGTGGCGGTGCTTGCGGCGGATTCTGTGGCATCGGTGCTGGCTGCGGGCTCACTGACTGCGGTGCTGGTGGCGGCCTCACTGACTGCGGCGCTGGCGGCGGTGTCAGTTGCAGCGGTGTTGGTGGCTGGGTCACTGACTGCGGTGCTGGTGAAGGGCTCCCTGACTGCGGTGCTGGTGGCGGGCTCACTGACTGCAGTGGTGGTGAAGGGCTCAGTGTCTGCGGTGCTGGTGAAGGGCTCAGTGTCTGCGGTGCTGGTGGCGGTGTCTGTGGCGGCGGTGCATGTGGCGGCACCAGAGTCGGTCTTGTCCACCGTGCAGGTTGGCGTTGATGTGGGCCTGCCTTTGATTTTTTGGCCCTTCCCCACCTTGGATGGTGGGGCAGCTGTGTTCGCACTTTCCACTTTTGTTTTGCCTGAGCCCTTGGTGGAAGGTGTTTTCGCCTTCTCCCACCGGGATGTGGGCAACTTTTTCTGTTTTGGAGGTGGGGGAATGTCCTTGGCCTCGCTCCTTGGAACACTGGCAGCCCTGTTGCTTGGCACACTCCAAAATCCCGCTATTGCTGGCACCACTGTGCCCGGTGATGTGGTGGCTGAGGTGCTGGGTTGGGACCTGGAGAGGCGGGCCCTAGGGGATGGACGGGGGGGGAGGTGTAGGTAAGAGGTCAACATTTGACAGGAAAAGCTTTTTAGACACACTGGGACGGTTAGATAGAGGGGGTTTGGGAGGGGAGGAAGAGGTAGTGGATGTAGGAGGTGTACGTTTACTGACTTTGGGTGAAGGTGCATTGGCTGGAGGCTGTTGTGAGGTGGATGGCTGTTGTGTGGGTGTGTGACTGCATTTGTGTACTTTGGAAGGAGGGCTCACAGACACACTGGGAGAGGATACAGGGGATGTGTAAATGGTATTGGGGGTGGTTAGTGCACGTGAGTGGTGTGTGGTGATGTGTGTGCTGGTGATAGAGGTAGTGGCTGAAGATGTAGTGCATGCAGGTGTGAGTGGAGATGAGACAGGGAGGGAGGAGAGAGAAGAGGAGGAGGGGGACACAGTGGACACAGTGGATATTGGTATGTCTGCATGGGTATGGTGCTTGTGTGAGTGCCTGTGGGATGTGTGGTGCTTATGTGTGCCTGAGCCACCCTTGTGTGTTGAGGTGTGTGCATGCTGGTCTGATGGTGTGCTTGGGATAGGCTAAGGTACAGGGGATTGGGTCTGGGTGGAGGTGGTTGGAGTGGGGAGGCTTGACACAGGGACAATGGCTGCCATCAGTGCTGAGGCCAGAGCCTGAAATGCTCGTTGTTGGGCTGCCTGGCCAGAATGAATGCCCTCCAGGTATGCATTTGTTTGTTGCAAGTGCCTCTCTACAGCCTGGATGGCATTCAGAATGGTAGACTGCCCAACATTGAGGGATCTCCGGAGGCCAATAGCCTCCTCACTGAGGGCAGCAGGGCTGACTGGGGCAGGGCCTGAGGTGCTTGGGGCGAAGGAGATGCCCACCCTCCTGGGTGAGCGGCCACAGGACACACGCTGAAGGGCTGCTGGGAGGGCGGTGCTAGTGGGGGCTGTACCTGTAGATGTGGTGGGCACAGAGGGGCCCGCCACCGCAAGGGAGCTCCCATCAGAGGAGGAGTCTGTGTCGCTGGTCTCTGCTCCTTTCCCCGCCGTGGAGCTCCCCTCGCCCTCCGTCCCACTGGTGACTTTAAACTCCTTTGTCTCGCCCTTCAGGGCATGTGGGATGCAGCTCCCTCCTGCTCCGGTTGCAATGCTCCTCCGCCTGATGATGCTAATGTACAAAAGAACAGGGAGACCACAAAAAGGGGTTGGTGTAGAAAGAAGAAAGACATGTTCAGTGCATGCAATACCACTACTGTTGGCGGACACTACAGACACAGCAGCCCTCTGCACTACGCCATGTACTTAGAGTTCCCTAATTAATCACAGGGACATGGGGTACAAGGCCTATGCCCGATTGCTGCACACATGGAAGTCACAGGAGCCTGACTAGGTGTAGATGGCTCTTACCACTGGTGTGGTTGGGATGCTACATAGCCTGCCTCACAAAGGGTCATTGCCTAGAAAGCTCGCCCTGGCCTAGGGTAACCCACTGCCCCCCTCCCCCACCCAGACACCTCCTAATGCGCGCAGATCCAGATGGATGTGACTGTACTCACCCCCTTGTGGCTGCTGTGATGCCCTCAAGCACCCATCCAACTCCAGATATGCCACCACCTGGATCCGGAACATCAGGGGGGTCATGGTGAGATGGGCACCCCTCCCACGTTGGGAGGCCATCCCCAGCTGGGCCTCCGCCGTCTTCTTGCTCCAGTGGCGAATGTCCTCCCATCTTTTCCAGCAGTGGGTGCTCCGTCTGTGGTGGACCCCCAGGGTCCGGAATTCCTTGCAATGGCACACCAAATATCCTTCTTCTGGTGGGCGCTGACCTAGAGGAATTGTACAGGGGAAAAGGAGGATCTTTAACCATCCGGACCGTCACAGTCATTGGCCCACGTTCCCACCCATGCCCTGACGCACATACACTCACCGTCCGCTCATGCAGGCCTCAGTCCCCCACCCCTGTATCTTCCATCCACACCACTCCAAACAGGCATTGCCCATACAGCATGCTCACACTGTACTCACCTGTTTGTCTGGAGGACCATAGAGTAGCGTGTACTGGGGGAGGACCCAATCCACTAGTTTCTCCAACCCCTCCGAATTGAAGGCAGGGGCCCCTTCCCCAGACACATGAGCCATCGTCACTTCCAGACACAGGTCACAGCAGCACTTGCAGTGTAGGTCCTCTCCTGTCGAAGGTCATGTATCAAGTGAGTGAACAGAAGGAAAATGGTGGTCACGTCCACGGCGGTGCGTACCGTCACCGCCGGCGTACATCGTCATTGGCTCCTGGGACCCATAGGGCCCAATGTTAACCAATGCAGGATTGCACCGCGGTCTTCGACCGCCTACCGTGACGGTGTATAACGCCAGCACAGTTACCCCATATCCCCTTGTCCCGCATTACAGGTCAGGCAGCCGCCATTTCAGGTGGCCACATGGCATTATTTTTAAATGCATCACACATATCTAGGCCTTGCATACACACAGTGACAGGCACATAGCGGATTGACAAATGTGTGCAATAAATTATTTTTTTACTACCTCAGTGTTGGCTGACTCTGTGCTCGCTGTTCTCGTCCATAGGGCACGTCCGCTGGGGCAGATGAGGAGATGGAGGCATCCTCCGGTGTACAGACCGCTGGTGGACCTGTCGACAATGGAAGACAGACACATCATTATCACTTACAGACTTGATCGTGCCACAATCCAGGAACTGTGTGACCAGTTGGAGCCAGACCTGATTTCTGCTATCCGCCATCCCACAGGGATCCCCCCTCTAGTGCAGGTCCTGTCAGTACTCCATTTCCTGGCAAGTGGGTCTTTTCATACCATGGTGGCCATTGCATCAGGGATGTCACAGCCTATGTTCTCAAACGTGTTGTCCAGAGTGTTGTCTGCCCTGCTGAAACACATGCGCAGCTACATCGTTTTCCCTCAGGTGGAGGATTTGCCCACAATGAAAGGTGACTTCTATGACCTGGGACATATCCTCAACATCATAGGTGCCATTGATGGGACACATGTGGCCTTGGTACCCCCTGCAGGAGTGAACAGGTGTACAGAAAAAGGAAGAGCTACCATTCAATGAATGTGCAGATGGTGTGTTTGGCCGACGAATACATCTCCCATGTGAACGTCACATTTCCAGGCTCAGTGCATGATGTTTATATTTTGAGGAATACCAGCATCCCTTAATGTGGAGGGGCAACTCCAAAGGCACCGTGTGTGGCTAATAGGTGAGGACAAGCACCCTATACCCTGTGAATAGTTGTCTGGGTCTGGGGTTGTCCCTAAGGGTTAGTGTGTGTCTAACAGTTGTCCCTCGACATGTGCAGGTGACTCTGGGTACCCCAACCTGTCATTGGTACTCAGCCCAGTAATCCCAGGACAAGGGCAGAGGAACGCTACAATGAGGCACATGGGTGAACTAGGAGAGTGATCGAAAGGCCCTTCGGCCACCTGAAGGCCAGGTTCCGGTGCCTCCATATGACAGGTGGCTCTCTCTACTACTCACCAAAGAAGGTGTGCCAGATCATCGTGGACTGCTGTATGCTGCACAACCTGTTTTTGCGACGACAAGTGCCTTTTCTTTAGGAGGATGGTCCAGAAGGAGGTCTTGTGGCAGCTGTGGAGCCAGTGGACAGTGAAGAAGAGGAGGCAGAAGAAGGGGATATCGACAACAGAAACAACGTTATCCAGCAATACTTCCAGTGAGACACAGGTAAAAAGACATCACTGCCTCCTTCATCTCATACAATTGTTAGACCTATCATATGTCTGTCACTTTCACCCAGTGTATGGACCCTAACCTGTCACTTTGCCTTTCCATTTCACAGATGTGGGTCCCACTGTATGACCTCTACTATGTTACCTCATGGACTAGAGCTTGGAGATATAAGTATGTCAACAATACAATGTACGTTGCTATTTTCCTTAGTTATAACAAATACACATTTGTGAAAGCACAGACTGACTCCAGATTGTTTTGTGATTCAAGGGTGTTTATTTAAGTGCAAAATAGTGGAGGGGGTTGTAAAATGGTCAGGGGTGATGGTGGAGGAATGTCAATGGCAGAGTCCAGTTATTTGTCTCACAGGTGTATTGTCCAAGGGGGCATAGGAATTGGAGCTAGGGCAGTTTAAGGATGGGCAGGGTGACGAAGTGGGACAGAAGGATGACATTCAGGGTGGTTTCATTTCTTGGCAGGGATCTTGGCATTGTTCTCTGTCTTTGTTCTGGATCTCAGGGACCGTTTGCGGTGTGGTTCTCCATCTGCAGGGGGTGGGGTACTGGGGTCGTGGTCCTGTGACGGTGCCTCCTGTCCACTGGCGCCGGCAGAGGTGGTGGGCTGTTCATCATCGAGGCTAGTGTCAGGGTCCCCTTGTTGTGCCACAGTGTTCCTCCTGCTGTTCACAAGGTCTGTTGACAATACAATGGACATTGCTGTTTTCCTTAGTTATAGCAAATACACATTTTTGAAAGCACAGACTGACTCCAGATTGTTTTGTGATTCAAGAGTGTTTATTTAGGTGCAAATTAGTGGAGGGGGTTGGAAAATGATCAGGGGTGATGGTGGAGGAATGTCCATGGCAGAGTCCAGTCATTTGTCTCATAGGTGCATTGCCCAAAGGGACATAGGAAGTGGAGGTTGGGCAGTTTAAGGATGGACAGGGTGACGAAGTGGGACAGAAGGATGACATTCAGGGTGGTCTCATTTCTTGGCGGGGGTCTAGGCATTGTTCTCTGTCTTTGTCCTGGATCTCAGGGACCATTTCCAGGGTGGTTCTCCATCTGCAGGGGGTGGGGTGCTGGTGTCATGGTCCTGTGGCGGTACCTCCTGTCCACTAGCGCCGGCGGAGGTGGTGGGCAGTTCATCATCAAGGCTAGTGTCAGGGGCCCCTTGTTGTGCCACAGTGTCCCTCCTGGTATTCACAAGGTCCTTCAGCACACCTACAATGGCGACCAGGGTGGTGTTGATGGACTTAAGTTCCTCCCTGATCCCCAAAAACTGTTCCTCCTGCATCCGCTGGGTCTCCTGAAACTTGGCCAGTACCGTTGCCATCATCTCCTGGAAATGATGGTATGCTCCCATGATGTTGGAGAGGGCCTCATGGAGAGTGGGTTCCCTGGGCCTGTCCTCTCCCTGTCGCACAGCAGTCCTCCCAGTTCTCCTGTTTTCCTGTTCCTCTGCGCCCTGAACCATGTGCCCACTGCCACTGCCCCCAGGTCCCTGATGTTCTTAGGTTTGTGGGTTTGCCTGGGTTCCCTGTAGTGGTGGACACACTGCTGCTTGACGTGTCCTGGGGACAGAGGTATGGGCCCACTGGGTGGGTGCTGTGCTGGTGTTTCCTGAGGGGGGAAGCTCTGTGGTGGCATGTGCCAGTGTGTGGGGAACCAACTGTCCCGAGGTCCCAGATGGGCCGGGCTGGTCATCCAGATCCAGTTGGACAGAGCTGCTGTCATCACTGTGGTCATCTTCTGTGGGGGGGGGTGGACATGTCTGGAACCTCCTGTCCGGTGACGTTGGGTAGGGGTCCTGCAGGGGTGTAAAAGCATGATTATTGCATCTATGTGTGCCATCGTGTGCAATAGGTGTGTGACCCTGTGACCCTCTACCCCAGTGCTTACATTCTTGTCTAGAACCTTGTGTGACATTTGGTTTGAGGATCTTTGTGGGTATCTGTAGTGGACATGCTTTGGTGATGGGTGTCCATGCTTTGGTGTTGCATATAGGGCTTGGTGTTGGGATTCGTGGTTTGTGATAGTGGGACATTTGTGAGGTGTTGGAGTGATGAGGTGACGGTGAGGGTGTGGGTATGTGATAGCATACAGGTAGGGTGGGGGATGTAACAGTTCACATTTGACTGACCAGAGTCCATTCCTCCTGCTACTCCTGCGAGGCCCTCAGGATGCAGTATAGCCAAGACCTGCTCCTCCCATGTTGTTAGTAGTGGGGGGGGAGGTGGGGATCCGCCGCCAGACCTCTGAACTGTAATCTGGAGTCTTGAGGCCACGGAACGCACCTTCCCCCCTAGGTCGCTCGACTTCTTCCTGATATCATCCCGTGTTCTTGGGTGCTGTCCTACTGTGTTGACCCTGTCTCTGATTCTGCGTCATAGCTCCAGCTTTCTAGCAATGGAGGTGTGCTGCACCTGTGATCCGAATAGCTGTGGCTCTACCCGGATGATTTCCTCCACCATGACCCTGAGCTCCTCCTCAGAGAACCTGGCGTGTTTTTGTGGTGCCATGGTGTGAGTGATGTGTGAGGTGGTGTGTGTTGTGATGTGTGAGGGGATGTGTTTGTGTGGGTTGTGTGAGGTACGTGACTGTTGTGTGAGTGATGGTGTTGTGTGCCTGTGGATGCTAGTTTGTTGATGGTGGTGTCTCTCTCTGTGCTTCGTTCTCAATGTTTATCGTAGGGGTTTGTGGGTGATGTGGGTGTGTGTTTTATATTGTAATGAGTGTGTGGGTGTGGAGTGTGTATGTGTATCAAGTGTGTGTATTTCGATTTGTCTAATGTGGTTGTGTTTTGTAAATGTGTGTGTATTTTGAGCGTGGCGGTGTGTACCGCCAATGTAATACCGCGGTTGAAAGACCGCCGCGTGAATTCGTGGGTAGTGATAGTGTGGGAATATTCCTGTTGGCGTGATGGTGGAGGTTTTGTTATCGCTAGTTTATCACTGACCTTTGGTGTGGCGGACTTGGGTGGGTGTCTAGATTTTGGCAGATTCCGGCCTGTGGGTCGTAATAGCTGTAGCGGATTTCCGCGGCCGCAGCAGTGTGTTGGCGGTCTTCTGCACGGCGGTAAGCGCCATTTACAGTCAATGTTGTAATGAGGGCCTAAGACTAAACAGATAATAAATCATAGTTCATCTGTAAGTGGTCCATATATATGCAATTGGCTGGCAAGCAATTAAAAGTAGTGCAAGTAGAAGGAATCGTTTTTGTGTCTCCCATGCAAGTTTATTTGTTTTGCTTCCTAGGTGTAGTGCTAATTTGTACCGGTAGCTGTAGGTACTAAGCTCTTGTTTTGTGGAAACATGACTTAAGCTACCTCATCAGCCTTTGATCCAGGGCAAGAGAGAGTGTGCCAGAAAAAGGAAAATAGAAGAAACAGAAAGAAAAAAATGGCACATATCTTCTGTGAGGAGAACGACAGGCAACAGAATGAAGTTGATGTGAAAAGCAGTTTTTTTTTTTATTTCCATCAAACAGCACATGACAATCCAATTCTTGGCTCCAGAATTCACTCACCAGCTCACTCCTTTGGAAACAACCCTCAGAATCATCCATCCCACGTTCTGATTCTACATTCCACCCATCCACCCACTATCCTGACCCCACAAACACCAGATACCACAAGAAAAAGTGATAAAGGGAGAAAAGAGGGAAAAAAGAATATGCAATAGAGAGATAACTAGTCAGGAAGTCTGTGGTGATGTAAGGAAGAAAGAGGCATGATATAGACTCAAGAAAAGATATTCTTAGTATTTGACAACCCCAGTCTTCTGTTGATCTTTTGACACCGGGCTCCCAAGAGAAATATTGGACTGGTGGTCACCACCAGTGCAGTCACTGTCCTCAGAGGGATTGCCTCTGGGTAGCGGGTGGCATGGTCCACCAAAAAGAAGATAAACCTGTTGCCTAGGGCAGTGTTGGGGTCCAATGGACCAACAATGTTGATGCCCACTCTTTCAAAGGGGGTGCCAATGACCGGGAGTGGGAAAAGGGGGGCCCTTAGCCTTTTCCCTGTCTTCCTACTGTCCTGGCAGGTAGCACAGGACCTACAGAAAGCATATGAGTTTATCCTCATCCAGGGCCAATAGAAGTGGGTGACAAGCATGGCAAAGTTCTTGTCTTGCCCCAAATGTCCTGCCAGGGTAATGTCGTGATCCAGACCCAGTAGGAAGGCCCGGTAACACTGGGGCACCACCAGCAGATGTGCACCCCCAGCCTCAGGAACCTTAGGCTCACGGTAAAGGAGATCATTCTCCCAATAGATCAGGTGATCACCAGAGGCTTCACCTGCTGCTTGGGCTGAGACCTGTTGCCTCAAGCCCACAAGAATGGGACACTCTTTCTGTGCCTTGCAGACTTCCTCCCTGGTGGGCCCACCCTCAGTTTGCTAGCCAGCAAGCTCAGGTAGGTTACCTAGGGTGGCAATGTCTTCCTCAGTTGGCTCAGGGGCCTCCTCCTCGAGAACTCCATCAACCACCAAGTGAATTTCTGAGACTAGTTTCCTGTGCCCCTTACCTCTCTCCGTGGCAGCTGTCTGGGCCATTTTTCCAGGCTCCAGACACCCTTGACTTCCCTCCTGGACAGCCATGGACCATGTGGTCATGCAGACCCACTCAGGAAATCCCATCATTTCCAAGTGAGACCCTAGCTCTACCTCCTTCCAGGTAGTGTCTCAAGGTCGTTGCCTAACAGACAATCTACAGGCATGGTAGGACTCACAGCTTCCTTTAGAGTACCAGAGACCCCCCCACTCAAAGGGAACCAGAGTTACCGGCCGTTGGCTCTCTTGATTGTCGGTGACTATGACTTGGTGGAATGTATTAGGGAGGACCTGCTCTGCGGACACCAGCTGACCCCTGACAGTGGTCATGCTGGCTCCTGTGTCACGCAGAGCCTCTGCGTATTGCCCATTGATAGTGACCTACTGCTGATACTTGGAAGTATTGTCAGGCATATCGGCATTTGGCACCATCTCTGCATCCCCCAGGGATACTAGGGTTACCTCTATCTGTTCCCCAAAACTAACTGGGACTACCTCCTCCCCGAGTGCTACGCTAGCCAACCCAGGTGTCTGCCCTCTAATAGGGGGCTGTGCCATCTTGGGACACTTCGAGTCGCAGTTATAGTGACCATATCTAGTGCACTCTATACACTGGGGTACAAATCTCCCTGTCTTATGGTCAGTGAACCCTTTCCTTTTGGAATCAGACTTGGACTGGTTACCACTATCCCCCTGGGAACTATTTTGGGGGCCTTTTGAGAACTCCTTGTTTTTAAGTTTTTCTCCCCCTCTTTCTTCTGGTGGAAACCAAGACCACCTTTGTGGGTGTCCCCCCGATACCTTCTTTGACACTCTGGTGCTAGCCCAGAGGTCTGCTTCCTGAGCAAGCTTTCTAGGATCAGTCAGCTTACTGTCTACCAAGTGCTGGTGCAACTGTAAAACAAATACTGAGAATATGCTCTCTCAGGATCAAATTATATAACCCTGTGTAATCCTTTACTTTGCTGCCCCGCACCCATCCATTCAGTGCCTTACTGGAAAAGTAAAAAAAAGTCTACCCAAGTTTATGTGGAATGTTTGGTGCTATCCCTGAACCTATGACGGTATTTCTCAGGGGTCAGCACAAACTTGGCAAGTAAACTGGCTTTCATGTGTATTATGTGTTCTGATCCCTTGGGTATAGTGTAAGGAGTGTGTCCCTCCCAAGTGCTGGCACATATCCCCACAAGGCTGTCCCCCATTGCTCTTCAGGAAACCCATGAGCCCTTAGTGCAACTTCATAAACAGCTACCTATTTATCAATGTCATCTCCCACCACAAAACTGGGCACTACATTTTTGGGTATACAAACCTGTATACTGCCACCATCACTGCTGGACTGAGACTGCCTCGCCTTGATATCCAGCTCTTTGAGACTCAGTTCATGAGCCAACAAAAGTTTCTTTCAGCCAGGGCTCTCTCAGCTGCTGGCTCAGGTCTCAGCTTCCTTTGCCTTCCTCTCTTCTGCCATGTTTAACTTTGCCATATGCAATTGTAATTCTCTCTCCTTTCCTCTGCGGTCATGCCATGGCTAGAGTCACTGTTCCCTGGTTTACCAGGGGGCACAATGCCAGGGATAACATCCCCCATTGCTGGTGACAAATCCTCTACGGGGCCATCCCCTGGCTCTCCCTTCTCAACATTCTCCTCTGAATGGGCTTCTCAGCGTCTTTTGCTATTCCTCCTTTCTGGAGGCACGCTGGGTAGGTACTCCCATCCCCTTGCAGAACCCCTTCAGCTGGTTAATAGAGTATGTCTCCATGTTAGCTAGGTCAAACTCTTCAGCTCCTGAAGAGACCCAGCCAGAGACATGTTGAATGAGGATTAAGTTAAAAATGTCAGGTAGAATATGAAATTGCATAAAAAAGATACAAAATCAAGTTGACTTTCAACAGTGGGTAGGTAGTGTACATGTAGATATTGTATTTCATTGCACAAATACAAGTCCTATCCTCACTGCTGATCACCAATGTTAGAAAGGGGGTCTTTGGTTGGCAGTCAGGTTACTCTCTCTGCAAGAACCCTCACTATAGTCAGAGTAAGTCACACACAATCCAAATTATCCTGTGCCCACCCTCTGGTAGCTTGGCACTGAGCAGTCAGGCTTAACTTAGAAGGCACAGTGTAAAGTATTTGTGAAATAAATCAAGCAATAACACAGTATAAACATCACAAAAATACACCACACAGGTTTAGAAAAATATGGATTATTTATCTGATTAAATGCAGGTCCAAACAATCAAGATTTGATAAGTACATGTTGAAATATAACTTTAGAAAATGATAAAAAGAGTTTTAAGTTCTTAAAAGTAATAAGTGTCTCTTGCAAGCATAAAGTATCTGGTTTGTGTCTAAATTATCCTCAAGGGCCCGCAGAGGAGGAGATGCGTGGAAATGTGGGAGGTGTGGGTCGGTTTCTCCGGGCGCACACAGATGGTACATCTATATTTTCCACGCAGCAAGGGCTTTGGGTTGATTTCCAGTGCGCGAACCTGGATCCTCTTCGGGTTTTGGGGTATTTGGACGCCCCGGGGTTGGTGCAGAGAAATCCTGGGCATGCGGGACGAAGTCACAGGAGCTGCGCCCATACGGTGGGTGATGCGGAGAAATTTCTGTCGCATGTCAGGTGCTGTGTCAATTCCTCTTCGCAGCAAGCCAGGCTGCGTCGTTCCAGCTTGGCAATGTGTCAATCTAGTGGGTTGTGTGTCGAAGCTCCGGCTGCAATGCTGGCGCTGTGTCAATATCCTCTCGGTAAGTCAGGTTGCGTCGTTCCAGTTCGGCTTGCAGTGATTGTCACCGCAGTGCAGGCTGCATGTCGATTCCGGCAGGCTGTGAGTCGATTTTTCACCACACAAGGAGTTCTTTGCAGAGATGAAGTCTTTTTGGACCTGAGAATCAGGAAACAGGAGCCAAGCTCAACCCAAGCCCTTGGAGAGCACTTCTTATCAGAGCCAGAGGGCAGTAAGGCAGCAGGGCAACAGAAGGGCAGCATTCCTTCTCCGAAAAGCAGTCAAGGTGAGTCCTTTGGGCAGCCAGGCAGTTCCTCTTGACATGTTGCAGGTTCTGGGGCAGAGTGACTGTCCCAAGGAATATCTTGAAGTGTCCAGAAGTGCTTGACTTCAGAAGTGTCTGTAGAGGTGTCTGAGTTGGTAGGGTCAGGGACCCAGTTTATATACCCAAGTGTGCCTTTGAAGTGGGGGAGACTTCAAAGAGTGGCTTAGAAGTGAACAAGGTCCTCTTTCAGTTCCATCCTGTCTGTTGGGGTTGCAGTAGGGGGTTTGGCAGTCCATTGTGTGAGGGCAGGTCACTGTCCTTTGACATGTAAGTGTCAGGTCCTCCACCCTCCCAGCCCAGGAAGACCCATTCAGTATGCAGATGTGTGCAGGTGTGACTGAGCATCCTGTGTTTGGGGTTGTCTGAGTGAAATGCACAAGGAAGCTGTCAACTAACCCAGCCAGACGTGGATTGTAAGGCACAGAAGGATTTACGTGCAGAGAAATGCTCACTTTCTGAAAGTGGCATTTTTAAAATGGTAGTCAGCAGGATTTTATGTTACCATTCTGCCATACTAAATATGACCTTATTATTCCTTTCAAAACAGAATCTACCACTCAAACCGTATAGGAGGGTGCCCTAAGGCCAGTCTATGAAAGGAGCAAGCCTCACACCAGTATAAAATGTATTTAGGAGTTTTACACTAGAGGGACATATAGAACACACATGTTCAGGTCCTGCCTTTACTTACATAGCACCCTGCCCTATGGGTTACCAAGGGCCTACCTTAGGGGTGACTTATATATAGAAAAAGGGGAGTTTAAGGCTTGGCAAGTACTTTTAACTTCCAAGTCGAATTGTCAGTGAAACTGAACACACAGGCCCTGCAATGACAGGCCTGAGACATGGTTAGAGGGCTACTTATGTGGGTGGCGCAAATAGTGCTGTAGCCCACTAGTAGCATTTAATTTACAGGCCCTGGGCACATGTAGTACACTTGGCTAGGGACTTACAAGTAAATTAAATAAGCCAATTGGGTGTGAGCCAATGTCACCATGTTTTAAGGGAGAGAGCATATGCACTTTAGCACTAGTTAGCAGTGGTAAAGTGTGCAAAGTCCTAAAATGTAGGAGGCTGGCCTGGTTTGTAGTGGGTACTAAGGTACTTACACCTTATACCAGGTCCAGCTATCCTTATTAGTGAAATGTAGGCAGTGTCTAGCAGCTTAGGGACAGCTGTAGCAGAGCAGCCAAGGCTGAACTAGGAGACATGCAAAGGTCTTGCAATGCCACTATAGTCACACAGTACTTATACACAATAAAAGACAATACTCAGTGTTACCAAAAATAAAGGTACTTTATTTTAGTGACACAAGCCCAAAAATATCTTAGAGGCAATACTCCTTCTGGAGGTAAGTATTATACACAATATCTACACTAGTAACCAAATTGGGTAAGTAAACACTCAGAGAATAGTGCAATTTGTGAAAAACACAATAGATTGCAATGGGCCTAGAGGAAACACAAACCCTATATTAAAATAGTGGAAGGCGAATGTTGGATTCTCCCCTAGGCAAGTGTAGTGTGTAGAGGAGTGTAAGAAAACACCAAAAGTCAGTAAAGTACCCTACCCCAGAGATCAGGAAAGCAGGAGTGAAGTACAGCAAGTTTCCTCAGAGCACACTACAAGTCTTGATGAAGAATTAGGCGAGAACCAAGCAAGACTGCAAGCAACCAACGATGGATTCCTGGACCTGAAGACCTGTGGAGAGAGGAGACCAAGTTCAGAAGTCAATGAAGAGTCCAGGAAGAAAAGGAGCCCCTGCCCAACTGGAAGAAGGTGCAAAAGTGGATTCTCCGGTTGGAAGAAAAGTACAGAAATGCACCAATGAAGATAGCTGCGGGTTCCTGCTTGGTGCAAGAGATGTCCCATGTTGAGTTGTTGGATGCAGGCTGTTTGTGTTGCTGGATTCTGCCAAAAAGCCTTGTTTCACGCAAGAATGTGTTTTGCATCAAAGAGGAGCTGCTCAAACCAGGAGGGAACTGGGAGTCTCAACTGGAACTGAGGAAACAGAGGGGCTTTCAGCACTTCAGAGAGCCCTCAGAAGACCAGGCAGCACCCACGGGAGTCCCAGGCCACGTGAACAAAGGAGTTGCAAAGTACAGTCGTTGCAGCACTACACAAGAGGATCCCATGCCAGAGAACAACTCAGAGAGCTATGTGTCACAGGATGGAGTACTGGGGACCTGGGCCACGCTATGCACAAAGACGTTTTGGAAGAAGTGCACAGAAGCCCAAGGAGCTGCAGAGGACGTGATGCACATGAGTATGGTCTGGCACGTAGAGGAAAGCTCTTACCTCCACCAAATTTGGACAGCGAGAACTTTGGACAGTCAGGGTCACTTAGGTCCACCACCTGTGTTCCAGGGATCACGCTCATCAACAGGAGAAGAGTCCCAGAGTACCAGTCATTGTCACAGAGAGGTGCCTGCTGAAGCAGGGAAGTGACTCTGTCACTCAACTGGAGATTCCTTTGGTTCTTCTGGTGCAAGGTGAAGACAGGCAGTCCTCAGAAAGTGCACACCTTGGAAACTGTTGCAGTTGCTGACTGGAGCTGAAGTTGCAGGTCACAGTAGCCTTCCTGGATATTTTGTTGCAGTTACAGCGGTTCCTGGAGCAGTCTGCGGTTGATCCGACGGTCAGAAGCTGAAGCAGAGGATGCAGAGGAGTCCTGGTGGAGTCTTGCAAATCTGAATCTGAGAAAACACCCAGAGGAGAGATCCTAAATAGCCCTGAGAGGGGGATTGGCTACCTACCCAGGTAAGCACCTATCAGGAGGGGTCTCTGACGTCACCTGCTGGCACTGGCCACTCAGAAGCTCCAAGAGTGACCCCACACATTGGAATCCAAGATGGAAAATGCCAGGGATACTCTGGAGGAGCTCTGGGCACCACCTCTGGGGTGGTGATGGACAGGGAGGGGTCACTCCCCTTTCCTTTGTCCAGTTCCGCGCTAGAGCAGGTTCTGGGGGTCCCTGAACTGCTGTAGACTGGATTACACAAGGAGGGCACCGTTTGTGCCCTTAAAAGCATTTTGCAGAGGCTCTGGGAGAATACCCCTCCCATGCCTCTAAACCCTTTTGACAATTGGAGAGGGTGTAACACCCCTCTCTTAAAGTAAATTCATTGTTCTACCTTCCTGGGATTGAGCTGCTCAATCCCCAGGAGGGCAGAAACCTGTCTGTGAGGTGGCAGCAGCTGGGGCTGCAGTAGAAACCTCAGATATCTGGCTTGGCAGTACTAGGGGTCCATGGAACATAATTGGCCCCCAATACCAGATTTGTATTGGGGGATCAATTTCATAATCTTAGACACATCACAGGGCCACATTCAGATTTGCCGTTGTGAAGCTACATATATATATTGACATGTAGTGCACGCTTACAATGGTGTCCCCGCACTCATGAAGTCGGGGGAATTGGTCCTAGACAATGTGGGGGCACCATTGCTAGTACAAGGGTGTCCTCACACACAGTAACTTTGCATCTAGCCTTCAGTAACTGAAGGTTAGATTTATAAGTTACCAGGTGCAGTGAAAAATGGCTGTGAAATAGTGTGTGCACTATTTCCCTCAGGCTGCAGTGGCAGTCCTGAAAGAGTGTTTGTATGAGCTCCCTACGGGTGGCAAAAGAAGTGCTTCAGCCCATAAGGATCTCCTGGAACCCCAATGCACTGGGTACCTAAGCACCATATACTACGGACTTATAAGGGGAGACCAGTGTGTCAATTAGAATTGGTACATGGAGTCACCAAATTATAGTGACAAATTTGGTACACAGAGAGAGCATAAGCACTGGAGTTCTGATTGGCAGAACTCCAGTGACACATTCCAGCATACTGACAACACACATAGACCACAAACTTTGAGCACTGGGTCCTGGCTAGCAGAATCCCAGTGAGACAGTAAAAACGCACTGACAAATAGGTCTCAAACTATGAGCACTGGGGTCCTAGCTAGCAGTATCCCAGTAAGAAAGTAAAAACCCACTGACTAACACTGACAAACAGGTTAAAAATGGGGGTAACCATGCCAGAAAGAGGCTATTTTCTCACACACTTTAGCACTGGTTAGCGGTGGTAAAGTGTGCAGAGTCATTATATTCACCCTTAATTGAGGGTGACGACCCTAAGGGTGTCAGGTCTAACATCTGCCTCTCCAGCTGGTGCCACTGTGCTAATACAGAACATGCCTCCTCCTCTGCCGAACACAACAGTGCGGCCTTTTGCTTTATGTGTCACATAGGACCTCAGCCCATCTAGCTTCCACTTCTTTCCTAAGCAGCTGTTTATCCCAGGATTCTCCCTTACTCAGAGAGTGCAAGTAAAACTGATATCCCCATTCGCTCATCAACTCTAGAACCCGCCTTCTTTTTGTTGTGCCTGATGTAGTTTTCTTTGGATTTCTAGTTGTTCCAGATGCAGTGCTAGAATAACAATCCCTTGCACAGCCCATTCAGGTCTATTGGAAGTGCTCTGTTATTGTTGTGGATAAAAGGCCACAGGCACAGCTGATTTGGGGTAAGAGATGCTGTATGTTGGCTCCCTGAGTTGTATTGTGGCTGACTTTCTATGCGCAGGTGAGTTGGGGCCAATCGGAGTGGTCGAAGACTGGGTTAAACAAATGGTTATTAGGGGTAGGTGCCACTGTGCTGGTAACCACAGCCATGTGGCGGTGTTCGAATTTTCACCAAACAACGCACTTCAAGTGGTGCACAGAGTGGTCAAACTCTGCTAACTCCATTGGTGAAGCAGAGTTTTCCTCCCATCCCTACTCTCTACTCCTTTCATGGATTGCTTCCCCATTAGCTGAAACACTTGGATTCACAATACTTGGATTTGAAAAGGTATGCCAATCCACAACACTTTACTGCCTTGGCTGTGTGGCCCTCTGGCAGCTATTCTCACTCTCAATTAACATTAAGGGCCTGCACGAAAAATACTTCCCAGTGAGTATGCAACAGAGACTCTGATCTTCAGAGTGGGAAAGTTCTGTCCTGCTTTTTTCCCACATGAGTGTTGGGATGTTTGGTATCAGGTAGTAAGAAACTAGATTGTTATTTTTGTGGAAACGGTCTACCTCAACAAATTAGACCCAGGTGATAAACTCTGCTTGCTGAGTTTTCAGATTTCAGGCACATCATGTTACGCAGGGTAGTGCGGAGTTCATGAATTCCAACATCTGGTGCAAAACAGAGGATTTTTTTTAGTTCTAGCGCCAGATTTATTTTGCCGTTCATGAGCAAACTCCACAATATTTCGAGGTCTCTAGCGAGCACACATGAGATTTCTCACCCATGTGTCAACTTCTGTGCATGACATGGCAATACAGTGCTGCTCACGAGTGTGAACACACCTCGAGTAGATTCAGGAAGGAAGCACCCCATTAACTCTATCTTCCTGTTCCTGTCTAGCAAGCTCCTCGTATTGCTTTATCCATCTCTTGGCCACTTTTCACTTGGATTTTGAGGTGGAAGGATCATTCTCTTTGTCCGCTGGATGTATACCTTTCGAGTTAAGGATCTTGTTTTTGTGATATCACCCAAGTAAGTTAAAAAACTATTGTATACAGGTGTTTGGTAGGGCATGTACAAGTATTGTGTGCGTGTGGTATTATTTGATTCCATAAGAGGATATGTTTTGTTGTAAAATATTTATACTTTATACTTCATTTATTTTTCGTGTTTTTCATCACTTAATTAATTGTAGTATTTTCTTCAGTTTTACCACCATGCTTCCTTTTTCTGGCCAGTGTGTGCATATGTGTGTTTGACATCGGCCACCATTTGTCTTTGTTCTCAGAGCCAGGTTGCCAAGGGCCATTTAGTATATTCTATATACATAAGCCTGAAAGTGTTCTTTGTTCCCCATGCCTTCTTGCTCACTGTTGTTTTTTGGTTATGTAGCTGACAGACATTTTCTGCATCCAGCCAGTGTGCTTTTGCCAAAGGCTTGCATGTGCCCTTTGTTTCCCATGCCTCCTTGCTTGCGGTTGTTTATTAAACCATGTTGCGTGCATCCATTTGGATCATCCAGCAGGTGTGTTTTTTCCATAGGCTTGCACTTGTTCTTTACTCCCCCTGCCTCTATTCTTGCTGTTGTTGTTTGATCGTGTCCCTAGCAGCCATTTTCTGCATCCAGTCAGTGTGCTTTTACCATAGGCTTGGACATGTTCTTTGTTCTCCATGCCTCTTGGCTCTCTCTTATTATTTGGCCATGTGGCTGGCAGCAAATTTGTGCACCCGGCCAGTGTCTTTTTGCCATAAGATTTCCAGTGTTTTTTGTTCCCCATCCCTCCTTGCTCACTGTTGTTGTTTGAGCACGTGGCTGGTGGCCATTTTGTGCACCCAGCCAGGGTGTTTTTGCCATAGGCTTGCATACGTTCTTTGTTCCCCATGCCACCTTGCTCTCGGTTGTTGTTTGACCATGTGGCTGGCAGCCATTTTGTGCATCCAGTCAATGTGCTTTTGCCACAGAATTGAATGTGTTCTATGTTAGTCATGCCTTTTTTGGAAACTTGTGACTGTCTCACCGGCCTCCTGGAAGGAACCTGGGAGCAGCGCTCCCACTTAAGTGGCACTACCCCAAGCTAAACAAAAGCCCATGCATTTCAGCGAGGCAGCCACTGCAATCATGGTGATGCTGAGGAGCAGTGATGTTGAACTGGATTTTACCCCTTTCAAAAAGCAGCACACAATCATTTCAGGAACCAGAGCAAAGTGGACAGCAGCTAGAAATAGATGGTCTTTCTGAAGCTGGAGCAAAACAGGAGGTTAGCTTCTTGCCAAGCAAGAATCTCCTCTTTTTGAAGAATTAGCTTCCAGATCTCCAGCAAGAAAAAGGAAGGGTGGTCCACCATCTTCTCCAAACCCCCTTCTGATGATGATGATCTGGACTTGGATTGGACCCCAGTAGAGTCTGAGAGATGCCCAGAGGGGGAACAGAAAATAAAAGTTCCTGAAAGCCTTAGAATTATGGAAGGGGGTGGTGAGGAGGATGATAATGAGCTTGTTTTTGAAGCTGGCACAGACATTATCTCCACTATTTAGCCTGCTCCAGTGGATGTGGCACATGTACCACTGCCAGCTCTCATATTTGTACAGCCCCAGCTGAAACCTGCACCAACCCCTACCTCAGTAGACATATACACGGCAGAGAGGCACTCACAACACACCCACCTAACTCCAGTTCTTCTTCAGGCATTGGCAATGGCACACTAAAAGTATTCTTCATCAGTTTAGAACCTTTTTGAGTTTAGTAAACAGGAGGGGTACATTTCAATATGCTCCTTTTACCACACAAGTGTTCATCGAGGTAAGCCTGCATCAAACTAAGGTACTGGAGGTTAAATGGCTCATATGAAAAAAAATCCCACAATCCGGTGGGAAAACACCACACAATCTGGTGGGAGGAGCACCTTAAAAATTGTGGAACATTGTGGTGAAGGTGAGGAGAGCCTGGAGATATCAGCTACAAAGCTTGGAGGTGATGATGAGGAAGCAGAGGATGACATCCTCAAGCAAAGAAGCAAAGCAACCCTGTCAGCAGGAGTGCACCTGAATCACCTTCCTCATTGCCGCCAAATGGCACAAGTAGACTCAGAGTCAGATGGCGACACCACTGCATGCAGTGGCTGCACCACAATGCACCACAATGCACATTGAGTCTACCACCATCTACTTCTTGAAAGTCTCCTGCATCAGTGGCCCCAGAAAAGAAGAAAATCCAGGCTACTATTACAGGCATGTCTAGGCAGGAGGGGCTCTACAACCACAACTAACCAATGGCATGTTCGTACAATGGGAAGCTAGGAAATATTTTGGCACTGGATTTCCTCTCTTTTTCTTTTGTGGAAGGAGTGGTATTCTTAGAAAAGCCATCTGCCTTGAATGGAAGGTTCCCAGTCCGACCTATTTCACCAGGGTTGGTGTTCCAGGTCTGCATCATGTTGTGCTGCAATTGATTGGACAAGCTTTGTAACAAAGTGTTGTCCACACTATCTACCGGATGGCATGCTTGTGGGCCTTTTGTCAGGCATCTGATTACATGTGCATCTCTTTTGTGGAGGTAAAACAAATTCTATCTACAGGGCTTGGCCCCGAAGAAAGATTTAAGAGCATTTGGCAGCATGCAACAGTAGCCAATTTTGCTATGGAGAAATCACATACAGCTGCGAACATCTGGGATGAATTTAAAAGCAAGGTGTCTGAATGGCTGCGACCCAGAGATCTCAGATTTGGATTTGTTGGATTTGTTGCAATGTACAATGGCAGTAACATTGTCAAGGCCATGGCAGATGGTGGCTATTTCGGAGTCCTGTGTTTGGTGCACTGTATCAACCTCGTTGGGCAAGAGTTTCTAAAAAAAAAAAAGACATAGTCAGCAACATACTGACTATCTATAGACAAATCTTCACTCGTTTCAGCCATTCTTTTAAAGCCCTGAAGCAGTTGCAGTTAATTTGTTGTGCTAACAAAGTACAAGTGAAAACCCTGATACGGGTGGTGCCAACACATTGGAACTTGACCTATTACATGTTGCAACAGCTGACTATGTCAGTTCTATGAGGAGGGGATGCAATTGGGAAAGCTATCACCCTGGATGCCGGCAAATGGGTCAAATGCCTGACACAGATGCTACTCCCTTTTCACATTTCCACATGGTAAGTTGGCAAGGAGGACAGTACGATGGGCCAACTATCCCATTGTTGCAGCTGCTACAGGACAAGCTAAAGGTGTCTGAATGGTTTGCACTCACAGGTGCGCATGCCTTGGTTGAGGGCTTAATCTTTTGCTTGGCTTAGAATGCAAAGCTGCAAAATTACATCATCTCATCCAAAGAGTATATCTGTGCCACTCTACTTGATCCACAATACAAAAGATTTTGGGGATGTTTCAAAATACAAGAGGTGGATTGTTGAGTTAGCCAGACACCAGGCAGAAGAACAGCTGGTACTAAGAGACACACTCTGCAATTCTGGGATACCATCTTCAACTTCCAGAGAGGACAGTCTTGTCTTATCACAGCAGCCAACACCAGCAACAAGAACAACAGCAACAACAGCCACAGAAGAATCAGGCACAACCTTTGCATTGGCTTTGTTTCAAGTGGCAGGTCTTAAATTCAGTGCAGAGGTGAAGGCAAAAGAGGTTGGGCAAGTAGTAACAAGTGGCAACACCATCAACCATCCAGAAGATGTTCTAGGAGCATCTGGATGACCCAAAAGAGGTCTATCTTGATCAAAACCCATTGGTGTATTTGTATGGGAAGATCCATCAATGGCCAAAGCTCAGCAGTCCGTCAATAAAGTTTGCCCTGTAGCCTGTGTTTCTGCTGAGCGTGTGCAGTGAGAAGGGCCAGTCTCTTGCCTCAAAACATGAGAGATTGACCATGATCAAAATGAACCAACATTTCATACCACATAATTACACCATTTCTAAAACAGCCCGAGAGGAGGACGATTGGTCAGAATCAAGTGTGAATCTGAACAACTTCTGAATAAACAACCTGAGTTTGAGAATAATCTCTACTTCCCAGACTGAGTATACTAGTGCAACAATAGAACATTTTAATGATTTCTTGTTTAACTTCTTTCTTTGCAAAAAAAGTAGCTAGTGGAACATTATGTTTGTGTCAGATTTATGCTGACCCACCACTTTTAGTCACATATATGGTCGGATGGGCGGTGGACTAGTGTGCAGTGAAGAAACCTTCACAACAATTCCTTCATGACATTGGAGACAATGCTTGCCTCTTTTGCACACCTATCCTTTTTTTGCATCACTTTTGCATCACTTAACAGGTTTGCCCCAGAAGATCATTGAATTACAAGAGTGCCAATGCCAAATTCCAATGTGTTGCCTGTGTCAAAAATATAATTGCGCACCCCTACCCATGCTTGGATTGGAAGACGTAACTACAATTATTGCAACAATGAGTGAGTGATTGTAAGTGATGATTTATGAATTATGTTGTGGCACACAGTGAGGGAGGGTGTTCAATTAATAGTTAACCTGAGT
The DNA here is from genome assembly GCF_031143425.1 of Pleurodeles waltl. Lineage (NCBI taxonomy): Eukaryota > Metazoa > Chordata > Amphibia > Caudata > Salamandridae > Pleurodeles > Pleurodeles waltl. The sequence continues at coordinate 1,486,345,794 of NC_090440.1, read as the reverse complement.
TTGATGAATTGCAATATCTGGTGCCTGATGGGTGATAGTTTTTCCTGCAGGTGATTGGCCTTTAAAAACTCACTTAGCGAACATTTACCTGTACAGTCCATTCCTTTTTTCAGATTCTTCAGAGACCAGTCTCTTTAATTAACAAACACAATTTATACAAAATGCTCAATTCTGTTTCACTACTTTATTTTTCAACAGCAATGCACTACAGGTCTATCTAACTCGGGTTGGGACTAGGACGGAGTTACTCAGACTCAGGAAGAGGACGGAAGGGCTCAGGGCAGGACTGACTCATCAACAACTGCTTGAAGAAGGAAGTTATTGGCTTCAAAGGGAAACCATGATACTGAGGCCTAGAACTCAGCTATGTGGAATGGAGAGAGGTGTGTTGATTTGGTGAGTGCTGCTGAGTGTGTGTGTTGCACTGGTGGCAAAAGTGAAACTCTGAGTCCTTTTGTGATGTGCCCTTCCTCTTTGTGCTTTTCTTGGTACACTTCTCATGAAGCTTACCTTCCTTCTGCCATTCTCCTTGACTCTCCAATACATTTTCTGTTTTACATTCCGCAGGCCTTCTTGTCTCCTGCACTAATGAAAGAAGAAAGCTGAGCTCAACACTCCTGCTGACTGCACCAGGTCAGACAGCCACCCACGAGTGACAGACATTACTGAGGAGAATGCAGATGCACTACCCAATTTGGCAATACAGTATAATTTTCCTTTTCCAATCATATTTTTAGATTTGGGTTGGTTCAATTCACTCCTCCATAACTGGATTTTTTCAAACCTAGAAGACAGAGCATTTAAATATATAATAGTCTGGGGCAGAAAGACTGTTTGCAAGGAGTTTAACTAAACTGTGATATGCTCATTCCTTTGTTTCCTTCCACAACAGATTGATGATGATGGTTTGCTGTTCATTGCCCTGATGAATATAATTCTTGATTTGTGTTTGTCTTTGTCACACTTTCCCCAAATGCCGTTTCCCATCCATTCATCAAAGCCCTAACCCTCTTTCCCATGATTTTTTTGGGAGGTGTGTCTTAATTTACACCAAATAGATCACAAACGTGATGGGGCAGACGTGGTTAAAAGCTATACCAACTCGCTGCGGGATCTTCTATAACCTGAGCAATAGCCTACACCAGCCCCATTTACCCAACCATGCATAAGTGAGAATGTCATTACTCAACCTCAACACCATCATTCAGGCTTTTGTTATGCGTCAAAAAACTGTTTAACCTTGTCTACTGCAGAGTACAGACATTGAGTATAGTTTTTCTGACTTGAAGATTTCTTTGGTTTCTTGAATTCCATGCTCATCAATGTCTGGAAAAATGTACTATTGCTAGTGTGTGTTATAAAATATGGTATTCTTTGATGAGTCACCATTATGGTAATCTGCCCTCAGTTTTTCTAAAGCTATAACATAATTGTATATGTAGAACTACTAATTCTCAGTTTTTCTTTCAGTTTAGTCTCCAGGTGTTGAATCCGTGCCTTGAGGCATGTCATCCTACAGCCCAAGTACACCAGCTCAGGCAGCACGCAGCGATGATGGAGCCAGTCTTAAAGGGGCAGCACAGGAATGGCAGCTCTAAGCTGTGGGCAGCACTGGTGTGGCCTGGGGGCTGGAGATGTAGGTGGTTTGCTGGAAGAACTAGGCCGAAGGGCCCTCCTCATGCACCAGCTGTTGATAGTGTGCCCCTAGTGGCCTCCAACCTCTTCCGCCAAAGCCGGGCTGTAATCTCCTGCCAGGTCGGTGGTGGTGGTGGTGGACCAACAGGTGTAACTATTGAGAAACAAAATTAAAAAGACAAATTGTAAGGAATACTCTGTGCAGCTACTTGTTTTTTTTGTATTACATAGTGGCATAATATAAGTACAATGCTGGTCCCATTGAAATTTTAGATGTGATCAGAAAAGTCAGTCACTAGGAAATACATGATTTTAACAACACATGCCTCACATAAAACCACTAACTGGATGAAAGCAGGCAGCATAAGATTTAAAAAAAAAAGTGATTTTTTTTCTGGTAAAGGATTTCCTAAAAAAATTAAACCACAGACACTTTTTGTAGAAAAAAAAAATCTAACTCTGTTTAATGACCAATAGTGTGATAGCTAGAGCATTGGATACAAATTTGCTATTCTCTGCAGTCTGCAGCTGGGGCAGCTGCAATGGAAAACAAATATCTTTGAGTCTAATGGCCATGCTGTTCTTCAAATACCTTTCAATTCTACCCTGACTCCAATGAGGCAGATGATTAATATGTCACACACGTCATGTATAACATGCGGATAATATATATCATGTCTGCTGATAGATGGTGGGAAAAACAATGCACTGCAATACAGGGAAAGGATTGGGGTGTGTAGATTTTATTGGACACGTTCGTCACAGAGTATCCCATCTGCGAAGCACAAAATCACAGACACTTTATCCCACTATACTTCCTGGCCTCATCCTCAAACACAAATTACTTAAATCAAATACATTTCCCCTGCAGCCTCGGACGGCTGCCCACTGGGGCTGCTGCCAGTGGTGCTGGTGGCGGTGCATGTGGCAGTGAAGGTGGTGGTGCTGGTGGTGGTACTGCCAGTGGTGAGGGGAGGCTCTAGCCCTCTCCTAGCAACCTCAGATGGCTGAAGCGCTGTGGTTGGAGGTGGGGGTTCAGATCCTGTCACAGCAACAGGCCTCCTGTCCCTCCTGCCTGCAGGGGCAGGCCCTTTACCATTGCCCTTGGCAGCTGGTGGTCCCTCCTTGACCTTGGCAGCTGGTGGTGCCTCCTTTCCCTTGGCAGCTGTTGGTGCCTCCTTGCCCTTGGCAGCTGGTGGTGCCTCTTTGCCCTTGGCAGCTGGTGGTGCCTCCTTGCCCTTTCCCTTGGCAGCAGGTGGTGCCTCCTTGCCTTTCCACTTGGCAGCTGGTGCAGGCACACTGCCAGTGCTGATGGGTGTCTCCTTGGAGCCTCTCACACCTACAGTAGCTGCTGAAACTACAATGGCCATGGACTGGGTGGGTGACATGCTGGCCTGGGTTCTGCCTACCCTGGCCCGAAGTGAAGGACGGGGTGGGTAGGGGAGAGGTCAAGGGTGGAGAGGAAAAGCTTCTGAGGGACACTGGGGTGGGAAGAGGGTGAAGGTTTGGGAGTGGAGGAAGAGGGAGTGGTGGTAGGAGGTGTCTGTCTGCTGTGTTTGGTTTCAGGTGCATGGGCTGGATCCTGTTGTGAGGTGGATGGCTGTTGGGGGTCTGAGTGCTTGCGTTTGGGTACTTTGGGAGGAGGGGGTACAGACACAGTCGGAGATGACACAGGGGACGTGTGCATGGATGTGTGGTTGGTGACTGCCAGTGATGGGCGTGTACTGATAGCCGTGATGGGCGTGTACTGATAGGTGTGATGGTGGTAGTGGATGAGGATGTAGTGCATGCCGGTATGAGTGTAGATGCTACTGAGAGGGAGGTGGATAACGAGGAGGAGGGGGACACAGTGGAGGCAGTGGATGTTGGTATGTCTGCTTCTGTATGGTGTTTGTGTGAGTGCCTGTGGGATGATGTCTGGTGCTTGTATTTTCCAGAACCACTCTTGGGTGTTGTCCTGGGTGCATGCTGGTCTGAATGTATGCTTGGGATGGGTTGCGGTTCAGTGGAATGGGACTGGGTAGAGGAAGTTGGAGGGGGGAGGCTAGCGACAGGAACAATAGCTGCCATCAGGGAGGAGGCCAGAGCATGGAATGATCTATGATGGGCCGGCACGCCAGAGTGAATGCCCTCCAGGAATGCATTTGCATGTTGCAAATGCCCTGCCAGAGCCTGGATGGTATTCACAATGGTTGACTGCCCAACAGAGATGGATCGCAGGAGGTCAATAGCCTACTCACTCAGGGAAGCAGGACTAACTGGGGCAGGGCCTGAGGTGCCTGGGGCGAATGAGATGTCTATCCTCCTGGGTGAGCAGGCACGGGAAACTCGCTGAGGGGCTGCTGGGAGGGCGGTGCAGGTACGGAGGGTGGCGGCTGTACCTATAGTTGGGGTGGACACAGAGGTGTCTGCCACACCAAGGAGCTTCCATCGGAGGAGGTATCACTTTCAGAACTGTCCCCTCCTTTCTCCGCCGTTGTGCTCCCCTCACCCTCCATCCCACTGGTGCCCTCACCGTCGGTAGATTATGCCTCATGGGCCCTTTGAGATGCAGCTCCCTCTGTTGCCGGTGCCTCCGCTCCTCCTCCAGATTATGCTAATGCACAGAAGGACAGGGTGACAAAACAAAAAGGTGCAGAAGAGAGAGAGAATACACTTGGTCAATGCCAGCAACTTCCCCACCGTTGGCATACACAACACAGAGGGGACAGACCTACGGACTAGGCGATGCACTACCAGTCATAATGCTAGTCACCAGGCCATGGACAGTAATACCTAATGCCAGTTGCAGCATACCTGAGACCCACAGATCCCTGCCCAGTAGTGGATGCCCACTAGCATGTTTGGGGGTGTTGTGCATCAGCCCCTGCCCAACATTGGACCTATCCTGCAATGTCTGACCTGGCCTAGGGGTACCCACATGCACACATCCCCCACCCAGAGACCACTCCTGCATGCGCAAGTAGCATATTGGGAACCATACTCACCTCCTTGTGGCTGCTGTGATTGCCTCAAGCTCCCATACAGCTCCAGATAGGCTACTGCCAGTATGCAGAACATCAGGGGGGTCAGGGTTCGACGGGCACCCCTTCCTCATTGGGAGGCCATCCCCAGATGGACCTCCACCGTCTTCCTTGCCCAGCGTCTCAGGTCCTCCCACCGTTTTCGACAGTGTGTGCTCCGCCTGCCGTAGACCTCAAGGTCCGCGTGTCCTTGGCGATGGCATGCCATATACCCTTTTTTTGATGGGCGCTGACCTGCAGAAAAATTTAAATAGAAAATGGGATCAGTCATACCGTCCGGCCTGTTACACTCATGGCCCACCATCTCCCTCCCATCCCCTTACGCAATCATTGCCCACCATACATGCAGCACGCTGCCCAGGACCCCTCAACCACCCCACCTTACACGAGGCCTTCACACACAGCACTCCATACATTCATGCCTCATGCATCATGCACACAGTGTACTCACCTGTTGGTCTGGAGGCCCATAAAGCAATTAGTACTGGGGTAGGACCCCATCCACCAGTCTTTCCAACTGCACAGCGGTGAAGGCAGGGGCCCTTATGACTCAAGCCATGGTCGCTTCCAGACACAGGTCACAGCAGCACTTGCAGTGTAGATCCTCTCCTGTTGAAGGTCACGTGGCAAGCGAGTGAACAGATTGAAAATGGCGGTCACGTCCATCACTGCCGGTGTACATCACAATTGGCTACTGTAACCCATAGGGCCCAATGATAACCAGTGACGAGTTGCACAGCGGTACTCGACTGCCTCCTGCAAAAGCGCAAAATGTCAGCACCATTACCTCATTTCCACCTGTCCCTCCACACAGGACAGGTGTCTGCCATTTCAGGGGGGGCAGGCCATGGCACCTAACTGTGCCACAGCAGACATAAGCACATTTTGGCCTGTAACTGGCTCATCGTCTCCTGGGAATAATGGTATGCTCCCAGGATGTTGGTGAGTGCCTCCTGGAGAGTCAGTTTCCTGGGCCTGTTCCCCCCAGTCCTCCCAGCTTCCTTGTTGTCCTGTGCCTCTGTCCCCTGAACCATGTGCCCACTGCCACTGACCCCAGGTCCATGATTGTCTTGGGTTTGTGGGGTTGCCTGGGGTCCCTGTAGTGATGGACACACTGCTGATTGATGTGCCCTGGGGACAGAGGGATGTGCCCGCTGGGTGGGTGCTGTGCTGGTGTTTCCTGAGGGGGTAGACTCTGTGGTGGTATGGGACTGTGTCATGGTAACCGCCTGTCCAGAGGTCCCTGGTGGGCCAGGTTGGTCATTGTGATCCAGGAGTGCAGAGCTGCTGTCATCTCTGTGGGCCTCTCCTGGGGGGGACTGGATTTCGGTGGTACCTCCTCCCCGGTGACATTGATTGGGGGTCCTGTGGGGGTGTAAATGCAGTGTTATTGTATCTGCATGTGCCATCTTGTGCATGGGTGTGTTTCCCTGTATGGTTTTGATTGCCCTGTCAGCTTTGCCTTGTGTGAGTGGTGATTTTGTGGGCTAGGTGACTCTCTCTAATGTGCATGCTTTAGTGATAGGTGTCCATGCAGGTCTGTGATGGGTGTCCATGCATTGGTGTGGCATGCAGGGCTTAGTTTTGTGATGGGTGGGTTGAGATTGTGGGGTATATGTGAGGTGGTGGGGTGATGGGGGTGAGGGTAGGGGTAGGAGTTTGTGATGGCATGCAGGTAGGGTGGGGATATAGCGGTAAAGATTTGACTTACCAGAGTCCAGTCCTCCTGCTACTCCTGCCAGGCCGTCAGGATGCAATATTGCCAAGACTTTCTCCTCCCATGTTGTTAGTTGTGGGGGAGGAGGCTGGGGTCCACCGCCAGTCCTCTGTTCAGCTATCTGGTGCCTTGCAACCAGGGACGCACCTTCCCCCGTAGGTCGTTCCATCTCTTCCTGATGTCCTCCCTTGTTCTGGGGTGCTGTCACACGGCGTTGACCCTGTCCACGATTCTCCGCCATAGCTCCATATTCCTTTGCAATGGATGTCTGCTGCACCTGTGATCCGAATAGCTGTGGCTCTACACAGATGATTTCCTCCACCATGACCTTTAGCTCCTCCTGGGATGTCTTTGTGGTATCATGGGTATAATGTGCGTGGTGTGTGTGAGGGTGCGTGGGGTGATGTGTTGTGGTGTGTGCTGTGAGGTGCGTGGATTGTGTATGGGTGATGGTGTTGTGTGTCTCTGGTTCTGTGGGTGGTCTTGGTGTGTCTCTCTCTCAGTTGTCAATTTCTTTGAGTCGTAAAGAGCTGTGGGTAATGTGGGTGTGTGTTTGATAGAGGTGTGGGTGTGTGGGTGTGGTGTGTGTATGTGTGTCAGGTGTGTACAGTTTGAATTGTCCAATGTGGTGTTGTTTTGTATGTGTGTGTGTATTTTGAGCACAGCGGTATGTACTGCCAATGGTTTACCGCGGTTCAATGTCCGCCGCGGTGATTCATGGGTCATAATGCTGTGGGCGTAGTTCTGTTGGCGTAACGGTGTGGGTTTTGGTACCGCCATTTTATCACTGACCTTTCGGCTGGCGGACTTGTGTTTGTTTCTGTATAGTGACGGATTGCTATGTGTGGGTCATAATATGGGTTGCGGTATACCGCTGCAGTCGCGATGTGTTGGCGGCAGTCGGCATGGCGGTAAGCGGGACTTACTGCCAATGTCATAATGAGGGCCATAGTGTCTTATTCTTATAGTACCAGTCCACAGGGTATAAAGTTAGGGGCGAGGGACAGCATAACCAAGCAGAAGAAAGCTTAAGCTACAGACTAGTACAGACACAACAGGATGTCAGCTACAGAAACAAGAAATATAGAAAAAAGATAATGCAGGGAGGGATAACAAAAGTTGAATTGTCCAATGTGGTGTTGTTTTGTATGTGTGTGTGTATTTTGAGTGCGGCGGTATGTACCGCCAATGGTTAACCACACTTGTATGTCCACTGTGGTGATTCGTGGGTCATAATGTTGTGGGCGTAGTTCTGTTGGCGTAACGGTGTTGGTTTTGGTACTGCCACTTTATCACTGACCTCTGGGCTGGCGGACTTGTGTTTGTGTCTGTATAGTGATGAATTGCTATGTGTGGGTTATAATATAGCTAGCAGTATACCGCCGCGGTCGCTGTATGTTGGCGGCAGTCAGCATCACGGTAAGTGGGACTTACCGCCAATGTCATAATGAGGGCCATAGTGTGTTAGTCTTACAGTACCAGTCCACAGGGTATAAAGTTAGGGGCGAGGGACAGCATAACCAAGCAGAAGAAAGCTTAAGCTACAGACTAGTACAGACACAACAGGATGTCAGCTACAGAAACAAGAAATATAGAAAAAAGATAATGCAGGGAGGGATAACAAAAGTTGAATTGTCCAATGTGATGTTGTTTTGTATGTGTGTGTGTATTTTGAGTGCGGCTGTATGTACCGCCAATGGTTAACCACACTTGTATGTCCACTGTGGTGATTCGTGGGTCATAATGCTGTGGGCGTAGTTCTGTTGGCGTAACGGTGTTGGTTTTGGTACTGCCATTTTATCACTGACCTCTGGGCTGGCGGACTTGTGTTTGTGTCTGTATAGTGATGAATTGCTATGTGTGGGTTATAATATAGCTAGCAGTATACCGCCGCGGTCGCTGTATGTTGGCGGCAGTCAGCATCGCGGTAAGTGGGACTTACCGCCAATGTCATAATGAGGGCCATAGTGTGTTAGTCTTACAGTACCAGTCCACAGGGTATAAAGTTAGGGGCGAGGGACATCATAACCAAACAGGAGAAAGCTTAAGCTACAGACTAGTATAGACACAACAGGATGTCAGGTACAGAAACAAGACATATAGAAAAAAGATAATGCAGGGAGGGATAACAAAAGTAAGCATTACATAGAATGAAGAGCTTTTGAGAAACAGTCACGGTGTAAGAGAAAGGAGCACATATTAATCTAATGGGGAGAGGTAAAAGTTCATGTACAAATAGCCCAACTGTCAGTCTGACCCAGACAGGGAACACAGGCAGAGTCACAAAATGGTTTAAGCAAGAAAATGCAGTGGTAAAGTGCCCAGAGTCCTGAAGCCAACAAAAACTGGTCAGAAAAATTAGGAGGTACAAGGCAAAAAGTTTGAAGATGACCCTGCGAAAAGGGCCAGGCCCAACAGTAGTGATAAAAATGCTCACATAATTCATAGGCTTTTTAATCTAAAATTTCCAACAATGTGATGTGGCATACTGAATAGAAGCCGTAACCACACACAATTTACTTTGCACTGTTCATATGATGATCAATGACAGTACTGATTTTTAGTTAAACCACATTGATCATAATGTTTTGTAGTATGTTAGGCCTTTGAATGGGCCAGGACTCTAATCTATTCACCACTTTGTTGGGCTGAATGTCTGCTACTTGTAACATACAATTCAGAGATAAAATGTTTGCATTTCAGGACATCTCTACAATGCCGGCCCTGGAGTTTGCATCTGTGCAAATCAGCCTACATGTGTAACAATGCAGCAATGAAAATCACACAAAGGCCTAATCAGTCTAGCACTCTGTTTCTACTTTTTTAGGCTGGGCTATTTATAGATAGAAACAAATAAAATACACAAAATAGATATTAATTAAGTATTCTCTGCATCCTTTTTAGGTCCAACCCCCCGGACCTGTAGATCACCGTCTGTCACCCAAGACACCACCACTCCAGACCAGTGAGGACTCCACTGCTGCAAGTCCATGTGATCTGGAACCAGATGATCCATCTGGTCTATCTGGCCAGACAGTCTAGTAAGTCACACTCCGTTCACACCTACACCTCCCACCCCAGCTGCAACACCATCGCATCAAGAGGACACATCCACTTCCTGTGTACCGGGAGATACCCACCAATCCTGTGCCCCCAAGTCCTGGCTGATGTTGAGCTAACAACAACACTGCCTCCAGTTATGCCAGGACCCAGTGGGATGGGGCACACTGTTTCAAGAGCACCGGGTAGTGGGCTAGGAATCATGGGAGGGAATCTGTGAGCCAGCAAATTGAGGCCACTGGTGTCTTAGTAGCCAGACCACCATTGACAAAATCTTGGGAGCAGTACAACAGTCCCAAGACGTGATGGGCCGGGTTATAAATGAGCTCCGGGAGGTCAAGGAGGTGCGGAGTGAGCTCATGTTGGTAAAATGTGACCACAATGACAATGGGGGTTATTCTAACTTTGGAGGAGTGTTAATCCGTCCCAAAAGTGACGGTAAAGTGACGGATATACCACCAGCCGTATTACGAGTTCCATAGGATATAATGGACTCGTAATACGGCTGGTGGTAAATCCGTCACTTTTCCGTCACTTTTGGGACGGATTAACACCTCCTCCAAAGTTAGAATAACCCCCAATATGAGCTCCCTGACTGGGGTGCTTTATGACATATACCACCACATGAGCAGGGCTTTTTCGATTCTATCTGACCCTGTCTGTGTTCCCTCTACATATAGCCCAAGTACATCTTTGCCAGTTACAGACAGGTTGCCCTGCCACATGAGGAAGACGCCCCTACCACTTCAGTGCCTGCACCTGTGCTCCCCCCTCTCAAGAGAGGATGGTTATCTGGATGGCAAGACCGCACCTCGAGACACAGATCCTAATTTCCTCCAGTTTATATCTACCATTCAAATTTACATTTTCTGAGGACAGTTGTATTTTGTACATTGGAATCCAAACGGTTTTTGGCTATATTACCATACTTTTTTTGTTCATTTCCTCATTTTTTTGATTCACCTTTCACTTCTTTTGTGTCTTGTGTATAAATGAATTTAGTGTGACATTTCATTTATCATGTCTGTATGCTACCATCATGTTGTCAATTCTTTTGACTATTTATTTGCAAATGAAAATTAGAAATGACAAACAGGTAATATTTTACCTTTTTAATTCAAACAAAACAAAAACAATTCACAATGTATTGGGAACATACATATGTAGCTAAGAAGTTTGTGAAGAAATCAGAGCTGAGTTTCACAAACCAGACATGACTCCAATAGTCTGTGCCATTCAGGGGTAGATGCCCCACGGCCTTGACACCATGGAAGAAAGGGAATATTGTATGTAATCAAGTTAAATAGGCAAACTATCATTTATGCATGACCTCAGCTGGAGCCATAGGTCCTGCCCTCATAATAGGAGTCCTAAATCCAGAACATCAATAGTCTATATCATGGCAGTGTCCAAATTTGAGGCCACATGACCATTACAGGACACTATGGCAGAATCCGGTGCAATTATACAACCACTATTGTGTGGTGTGCTAACAAAAATGTCTATCAACTATGGGGAGACACAACTACCGTTACCTCCACTGAACACAAATTGAAGATTTAGCCAATGTGAATGAAAAACATTATGCTAGGGCTTGACATACACATGTGTTTTTAGAAAGGTAAGTGGCATCTATTGCCTGGATGGCACCATCACACAGAAAACGATCAAATGAAGATGGCATGGTGAAGTTCCCTGAAACAGAACTACAAGGGATAATTAATGATTTCAGATATTAAATTTGATTCAAATGAGAAGTTAGGAAGATGCACATATATTAGCATTAGCAAAGTTAATCTATGTCAATAATCACAGCAGTCAATGTCGGAAAACTCTGATCCACTAACATCTCTGTCTCGGACTCTCCTGCACTGACCATTCCTACCAAATTACCCTTGCAGACTATTATCTTCCCTAAGCCACAAATTTTTTGACATTGGAGGTTACAATTATAAAGGTAAACATACACTCAGGTGAAGAAGTGGTCGATCACATCTTGACTTACCTCTTCACGGATTCCCTCTTCTGCAATAAGGGGGATATTCCGGCATCTGTGTTCTTTCATAGGCCTTATTGAAGCAAACTTCCCCTGGCATTGCAGGATTCCTCTGCAGTGCCAACAAACATGCTTGGTGAGGATACGCTGCGGCTCCTATATGGAAGCAACACATCAACCGATTATTAATATATCAAGCCATTGTCTCTTCTTAAACTAGAAGTCAGACAAAAGAACCTCGTCATATTGTACTTACCAACAAGCCAGGCCCTCTACGGTCCAAGTTGTGACATCGGAAGGTGTATGGTTCTGTTCCATAGTACATATGAACGCAGGCACACACACATGAGATATATAAATCCATTAAGCTGACAATTTGCACATTGATGAAATGGAAGTTCTTCTGATTGCGGTAGACCTGTTCACTTGTGTATGGTAACACCAAGGCATTATGTATGCAATGTATTGCTCCAGCCACATGTGTTAGTCCATTCAAAGCATAAAATTCTCCCTTCCTGGTTGCCAAATCCTGTTGACGTGGGAACTGAATGTAGCTGTTGATATGTCTCATCAAGGTAGCAAAGACTTCTTGTAGGACACCACTGAAAGTAGATTGGGACATTCCACCAGATGCTGCCAAAGTATACTGAAAAGAGCCAGTGACTACAAAATGAAGTACTGACATGAGTTTCACTCTTGGTGTTATTGCAATTGTATTCTTATTGAGAGGCAGGAGATCAGGCTCCAACTGCTGATACAAGTCAATGATAGTTTACCTATTTAGTCAATTTTTTTTTACAACATCCCTCTCCTCCATGGTGACAAGATCTGGAAAGAGCAGGAAAACCTGAGTCCGTCATTTCTTACCCATGGCTTGGTTCAAGAGTCTGCATGTATGGAAAAGAAAAATCAGCTTAAATTAAACTTAAGCTTGGTAACATTAGGAATGTCAATGTTTAATGCATGTACATACAAAAAAGGTGTACACTGTTCCAAATGGAAAAATATAATCACTAGGGGAACATTAAAGTTCAGGAGCAAGAGCCCTCACACATCCGAGAGGATGTCATGCTTCATCATCGGGTAGCTCCTCGTCAGACCGGTGCTGCAATGTCTGACGGGCTCCCCGTAAGGGGGCTCTTTGTCGGAGATCTTTTACGTAGCAGCCGTGGTAGCGGACACTACAAGACCTGGTGTTGCGGTCAGGCGCTAATCCTGGCAGGAGAGTGAAAGCTAAAATTGGTTCCCAGTCTTAATAGGAGCGAGTCAATTTAATTAATCAATGGAATAAGACCGGGACCAAGATTAAAAACAGAAGGAAAGTGGAAAATGAGGAATAATGCTCAACCACTTTCTGCATGGTGCTGGAGCTTAAGGAGATTATCGTCGGGCTCCTAGGACAGGGTCAACATGTTTCACGTACAGTGGTCTAACAAGATCCTATGACGCTTCTTCAGGACCAATACATAATAAGACTTCTCCTGTCTATATTACCGAAAGTTTGCAAAAATGTCAAACAAATCATATAGTCACTTAAATTGAAGTTCAATAATTGTCAGAAACCTCTAATGGTCGCCCTAGAAAAATACAAACAAATCATTTTGATCAAAACACACGGAAAAATAAGGAAGGACACCAGTGACACAACAGTGTGTAGTAACCAGTTGTGTAAAAACATAATAAGACAATATGCTTACATGGGGGGCCCCTTGGGAAGTAGCATGCCGAAAGCGGTCACTACTAATAAAGTGGTAAAGCAGACACCATGAATGCAGTGTAATCAATCAGAACCAAAACAGTCACATTCACTACTAGAGGTCGGTTGGTTAAATTGATTATGAACATCAAACACATTATTAGTCCATGTCACTTGGAAATTCATAGACAGACTCGTCACTAGCATTTATGACATTTGTTGAAGGAAAACTGGGAGGAATAAAACAGTTTTACAACAGAAAATATTTCTAAAAAGGCTTGGTGAGTACTGTAGCAGAGTGTAATAGTCTGTGTGATGATTTACAAAGGCAAAAACACACTGGCAAAGCGTGGTTATCCATAGAATATTAAGGGATTACCCCGACCTAAGTCTGTTAATACTTTGAGAGATGTCATTAGTTGAGCTCAATATACGTCCCCAGAGTAAATAAGTAACCGAAAAAAGCGATAAACACACAAACGCAAGGTCACTTACTTTGTGGATGACGGCAGTCTGCAGGGGAACCTACCCTGACGTGCTCTCCCGAAAAGACAACTTCCCGACTCGGTGCGAGTCTTTTAAAGAGAAGTTTTCCCAGCAAAAATGGGAGAGGGTGGTCAAAACTGTAGAAGGACTACACTCCGGGAACAGGTCTCAGAAGTAAAAGAAGGATTCAAACTAAATTACGGCGGCCATCTTTGTGAACAGAGATATAATAGACTAGAACGAGCATTACTCCAATAGCCTCGTGGGTGGTAGTCAAAACAAACATTGGACTAAAAACATCGTCGGCCATCTTGGAATGGCTGGAACTGGATAGTGAGTTATGTCAGTTAATACAATGAGTGGTTTGGAGTGGGAAGCCGGAAATAACCACCCTAGTAGACAAAAGAAAGGTATGGGCCACAGAGTAATACATAAAATGGGGCTCCCTAAAACCATAGTCTTTCACAGTCAGTCCAATTAGGATGGAAATAAAAAGTGAAAAACAGAACAAATATAGATTGAAGATACTGAATACTCGGTGGTAAATCCTTAAAAGGGGATTATTAGGCGGACAATGTAGTCCAGGGAATGGCATCATTCAACCCATCTGTATCAGTATGAAGCTTGAAAACCCACCGTTGTTCCAGTCTGAACAAGGAGTGTGGAGAGTCAGTAGTGATTCTAGGGGCGTCAAGTACGACCCAACTTAAATCATCGGGACTGTGGGGGGCATCTAGGAAGTGTGCGCATAATTTTGTTGTAATGCGTCCACACCTGATGTTGCTCCTATGCTCGTTAATTCGTATTTTAACTGGTCTAGAAGTCATGCCCACATAACGTAGCCCGCATGGACACGTAATCATGTAAATGCAGTTTTTAGTGTTGCAATTCGTGTGTTTTGTCAGGTGCCATTGGCCTATAGGTTCCAAATCTAAAGTTTTGTTGGGGCTAGTCGATTGACAGACATTACAGTGTCCACAGGGATAATGTCCAGTTACAGGTGGAAGGTTCCAGAGTGTAGTTTGTGTCTGTGTACGCAATGTGTCTTTTGGACGGGCATGGACTATCAGATCTTTAATATTTTTAGATTGTTTAAATGCAAATAGGGGCCTAGGAATGGTATTGCCCCCACTGTTGAGGATAGGCCACCTTTGATTAATCAGTTTTTTTATCTGGTTAGATAGTGGGGTGAAAGTAGACACACAAGTCAACCGTCTATTCGTGACTCTAGTATTAGTTTGAAGTAGAGAGTCACGATTATTGTTCCTTGCTCTCTTACGAGCTCGGTTGATGACGTGTTGGGGATAATGTCGTTCAAGGAGTTTTGTTTGAAGATCATCTGCTTGGGTATTGTATTCCTGTATTGAGGAACAGTTTTGTCGTAGTCGCAAGAATTGGCCAAATGGTAAGTTGTCACAGAGGGATTTAGGATGATGACTCTCGTACATTAGCAGGCTGTTGCGATCTGTAGGTTTTTGGTAAGTACAGGGTGATAATTTCCCTTGTTCAATTGTAATCAGTAAGTCCAAAAAATGAACCTCCTTATCCGACACCGTAGAAGTGAATTTCAAATATGGGTTTAGTGTGTTTACCCACTCGGTCAGTGAACTAGCTGTAGCCAAAGGGCCTTGCCATACAACCAAGATGTCGTCAATGTATCAACGCCACAATTTTATGTTAACGGTGAAAGGATTAGAAGCTGGTAAAATGAATTATTTTTCAAAGTTATACATATAGAGGCATGCCAAGCTGGGAGCAAAGGTACTTCCCATGCTGGTACCTCTAATCTGATGATAAAATTGATCTTCAAAGCGAAATACATTTTCTTTCATTGCTAATGTGGCACATTGCATGATAAATGCAATGGGTGATGTAAAATTGTCACTATTGTGCTGTAGTAGAGATTCCACTACCTGTAGAGTTGCATCTTGGGGTATATTAGTATAGAGAGCCTCCACGTCCATAGTAATTAGTGCTTGGACATCTCCTGTGTTATTAATAGTCTCAATCAGATTTAATACGTCTTTAGTGTCCTGTAAATAAGTGGAGGAGCCCTTTACAAGTGGTTGTAGAAAGTGATCGAAAAAGATCGATAAGGGCTCGAGGATCGAACCAATCCCAGACACAATTGGTCGCCCCAGAGGGAATTGTATACACAGTATACTGAAAAGAGCCAGTGACTACAAAATGAAGTACTGACATGAGTTTCACTCTTGGTGTTATTGCAATTGTATTCTTATTGAGAGGCAGGAGATCAGGCTCCAACTGCTGATACAAGTCAATGATAGTTTACCTATTTAGCCAATTTTTTTTACAACATCCCTCTCCTCCATGGTGACAAGATCTGGAAAGAGCAGGAAAACCTGAGTCCGTCATTTCTTACCCATGGCTTGGTTCAAGAGTCTGCATGTATGGAAAAGAAAAATCAGCTTAAATTAAACTTAAGCTTGGTAACATTAGGAATGTCAATGTTTAATGCATGTACATACATTATTATCAAAATTCATGTTTTAATTTATTTTTTTAAAGTATGTGCAAATAATACATTTCAAATGTTTTATTTGCACACACTTTTTTAATGTAAATACCGTCAATAGAGGTATTACTTCCCCTGCAGCACCATCAATGTCAAACACATTCACTGATACCATGCCTATACACACGTGTTCATACATCCCCAAATCCCCGCTCCCACTGACACATAGCTGTCCTTCCATACTGCCCTTAGTCACTGTATGAGATGCAAAACATGGGTACTGACTTGTGACGGGCCGGACTGGGTCAGCCCGCACTGTTCCCCTGCTTGTGCTGACGCTTCCCCTGCTGACCCGGAAGTGTTTCAACATCACACCAATCACGAAGTCCTGCGTCAGCACCAGCGGGAAAACGGAACTTTAAATTGCTCTGCATCGAGTTGTCGGGGGAGAGACGCGAAAGAGAGGAAGGCGAACGAGGAGAAGGCGAACAAGGAGGAGGAAGAGGGAGCAAACGAAGACGCGAGCGGAGGACCCAGGGAGATCACGGAGCAGTCCGTCCCACTCGAGGACGGGAGGAGGGAAGAGACCAGGAAGTCGGTGGTCCCAATCGGGGACAGAAAGAGCAGACTCCGGAAAGCAGAGTATGACTACCCGCCACGCTTCGGGAGAAGCGTGGCAGAGTCAGGTGCGTAGAAGTGGCCTGGGCAGGGTTAGGGAGGACGGGAGGGGAATTATAGGGTGAGAGTTGGAGGGCACGTATTTCAAGTACAAAGTCACGAGGGAGGATGAGCGGGATTACAAGAGAGGGATGTGATGGAAATGCAACAGGAGCTATGGTGCAGAATAGGAAGGGATAACGAGAAGTAAGCAATACAGTGACAGTGCGCCAGAAAACATAGGAGGAAACACCCAGATGTAAGGAAAAGAATAGAAACCAGAGAGACAAAAGAAAAGCCACCTAGGAACAGAAAGGGAAAGGATAAGAGAGGTGCAGACAGACAGAGAGATACAAAACCCAAAGACAAGGAAGAGACAACAGCTGGAAAAGGGAAAGGCAGACACAGGAAGAAAAAAAAAAAAAAAGGAAAACACAAACACTTACCGAGACTGTTCTTCTTCTTCCCACATGTGCTTCCCGAGAGAACTGGAAGAACAGAAAGAAAAGAGGAAGAGACCATGAACCACTGCCTGGAACACATACCCCGAGAGTGAAAAACAGCACGAGACAGCCATCCATTACAAAATACCGCTATACTCAACCAATAAAATAACACTTACCTGTGTATCCGACGAGTCTTGCGTAATTACTCGCGCCAATCCTGCAACATGACTATTAGGAGTTTAGGCCTGAAGACAATGTAGCTGTGTGTGGGTTTTTTTGTGCTATGAGTGTACAAGTTGTTTAGTTTTTAGTAGCTCACAATGATTGTGAGAAATCAAGACTAGGTCTCACAGCATAAACTGTTTTATAGTCCTGGCCTTGACTATGTTTTGAGCCTGAATTTGTTAACATAAGGAGAGAGAAAACATTCATTTTCTTACCGGGTGCTTACACCAAAATTAAATGTGTTTCTGTTTTTGTGACTCAATAATGCACGTATTTTGACATGATGTGTCTATGATATGCACATATGCATTACACAGAAAACCTGCCAGTTAAGTTACATCTAATATTTGTGATATGTTGCACACACCAAGGGGACCTGTGACCTTCATACATCTCCTCTACCATGTTTGCAGTTTAGAGGTATAATTGATAGTGCATTCTGTGTACACACACTTGCAGCATGTCATAGTGGAATTGTTATATTATCTTGGGATTGTTTGGTGCCTATTGGGTATACTGTTCAGTAAATGGTTTTTATTTTTGGGGGAATTATTGCACACACCTGTGTAGACAGATTCCTCTGTCAATTGCCATTAAGGCAGTTGATACCAGGTTGGTGGGTGCTACTTATATCTTGAGGTCTGTTCTGAAACATTTTCTAACTACAGTAATACACACATAAGCATTTTGCATCATTATGATGTTGGTTACCAAATATTTATAGATGCATGAGTCCAGTGCTACTATGAAGCAACAACTCTGAGGATAACAAGAATGACTGTGGCTTACCTTCTGTTCCAGTGATGAAGGGGTTGATTTCCATCTTGGACCTGGCCCAGAAGCATTAGTCCTTCTAGTATGAGTTGGTTCATGATGCAAGTAATGTGGAAAGCATAAAAAGGAGAATTGTGTCTTTTTATCCTCCCAATTCACCTATTCAGGTGTGGAGTTCTAGCCGCCACAGTTACACCAGCAGGAATGCACAAAGTGATTGGCTTGGCAGGAAAATGGGGTGGCATCCTGCCACCAGCCTCTTTAGACTATAGCGCTTTCGAAGCAGTTGATGATTCTTGGTGGTGATGGTGGACTGTCGACGGTCTTTCAGCTATGCTCCTGCTAACAACTAAACAGGGCATATCTGTCTGTTCAAGTTTTATCCCAGTAAGACCCAGCAAGAAAAGATCCTTGACTGGGAGGCGAGCATAAAACATTTCCAATACCAGAGATGAGAAAGAAGCCATCACCATTTACTTTTGAATATACAAGAAAATAAAGTCTTAAACATTTATATTTATCTTGTTATTCACATTTCTGAATGGTGAATTGTATGGCAAACACAAGAAATGTTTAGGTAATTAAATATGCCTTCTATATCAGATGGATTTTTAAATGCATTACAATTTGAAGGCAAACAAAAAACTAAACATACAAAGTATTTTCCTATTTTGTAAATGGCTGCTTAGTTAATGCCTGGGTCTGGAAATACACAGATGTGATTTAGAAGGAAACGGCTGGCCGGCCGTGAAGTGGCCTTCTTGAAGATGCTCTGTGTGGGGGCAACAGTGACCTCCTCCTTGCCCACGTACTCCTGCTCCTCCTCCTTAACCATCTTCTGCTCCTCTTCTTCTTCTTGTGGGCAGTGTTGGCTGCTGATGTTGATTGGAAGAGGATTGGATTCTCTCTTTGGATTGTAAGGCCGTGGTACACTAGTTGATGGTTCAACATCAACATCAATGCCTGGTGCAAGGTACCTAGATTTGAACTGTTGAAATGAAAAAATACAGAGTTGTGTCTACATTTTACCATAGCACTTACAACTATTTTCCTGCAAATAAATATTGAAGTTACTACTATGTGAGCACAAAGTACATAAAGGAACATGAAATTAAGGGTTGATACATGGATGGAATTTTTAAATCTCAGTACTATTAACTCTCCATGTGCAAAAACAGAATTTTTTGGGGATCCCCCCAGGAAGTCAGCTGCTGAACCTGTAACTTTATAATTTGGTTTTCAAATCATCTCTAGAGAGAGTAGCTATAAAAATATAAGTTATCCTCAATGAATAGCGTAAATTTATAGAAGTCATCATGAGCACCAATGCTGACACATTAGAGATACAAACAAGAAAGTACCAAAAAGTTAGGCCCATATTTATAATTTTGGACGCAAAACTGTGCCGGTGCAGTTTTGCGTCAAAAATATTACCGGCGGCTAACCATATTTTTGGTGCGCTGTGCGGGCGTAAAATTTATACTTTGACGCCCAGCGGCGCAAACTACAGGTGTAAGTCACTTTTTTGATGCACACCGCACCGTCAAGTCGTAAAGCAAAACGACGTTAACGCGGTGGAAATGACTGTGGGTCGATTTACGACACCGCACACCGGATATGCAGCATTTTTTTACGCAATAGCATCAAAATTCTCCGCAAACACAGCCATTTCAGCAGAGGAGAGCCAAAATGGATCCCAGATGCCTGTAAAGACCCCAGGAAGATGACAACAGACCATGAACCACCCAGGAGGACCCACACAAGAACCAGGACACTTTTAAGAAGAAAAGAAAGTGTCGCTTCAGTGCAGAGGAACAGGAAATTCTGGCTAAAGAGGTAACGGAACTCCAGCACCAACTGTTTGTCACCTCAAAGTTGGCAATCAGTAGGAGAGAGGCAATATGGCAACAAATTGTTGACAAGATCAACAGTGTGGCAGAAGTACGCAGAATAGTCATCGAGTGCCAGAAACACTGGCATGACTGCAAGCGCAGGACAAAGGAAAAGATGGCCCGGAACAGGAAGGCAGCACTGCAGACTGGAGGTGGGAGTCCAGCACACCAGGAGGCCCTGGACCACAAGGAGGAGATGGTCGCAGCTGTCATCCCTGAGGAGATCATCACAGGGATTCAAGGACAGGACAGCGCAGACTACCAGGAGGCAATGCACATGCAGGGTAAGTTGCATGGGGAATTATAATGCACTAATGTCGACTGTAAGCAGGTGGGGTATACCAACCACATAATTCATGGAAGTCATCATATACATGGAGTGGCATGGGTAAAGGGGTATGGCATGGGGGCATGGCCTGCACAGAGAGAAGCTGGGGTACACAATAACACTACACCAACAACAGTCCCATGGGGGCATGCTGCCATGCAACGATGGAGCAAAGGTAAAGCCACGCCAGGAGGGAAGGGCACAACGTCAAACTGACATCCTGGCACACGTCAGCCACTATACCCACTACATTAACTAGGGCCCAATTAACAACCTCTAGCCATACCGACAACTGGAATGTAACAGTGACACCAGTTGCCACTACCACCTCCGCTCTGTGTGCAGCTCAAGTAGCCAATGGCAGTAACTTCCCCATGGATCATACACAACTAAATTAGAGAGTTGAGGATGACAACTCCAATAATCCCCTGACACAAGACAAAGGCTCCAGTCCTGTCAAATGTCAATGCCCATAATTGTAGCAAATATCAGCCAATGTCTTCAACATTAGGAGCTACACAGCACTAAGGTCACACCCATGCTGCATATGTCAGGGTCCATCCTGTGCATGGGTCACAATGTAACATCCCAAATGACATACTGCTCAGACAACAGCATTGAGGGGGAGGACACATGTAACTGGCCACTGACATACACCTGCACAGTCAGAGGAGGAAATAGGACACTGCTACGACTATCAGGGCAATCCAATGTACCACACATTCCCTAACATCAGCTGTACACATTACCAATGCCAACATCCATATCTTGCCATAACAATGCTATGCATAGGATACGCTACATGTTAACTACATATAAGTGAATGTGAAAGATCAGAGACTGGGGCACGCCCAGATTGTTAAGTGTGCTGCTAGTGCCATCAGAACACCCACAGCCAGTGAAAGGTCTCACCATGAGAATGGATGTAGACGGAGGGTTGAGTAGGACAAGAAGGTGGCAAATCACTATTTGGCCTAAACCAACACCAAGAGGAGATGATGCCAACAAGTCTAATAACTTACCACAATAAATGTGACATGCAGGTGGGGCAGAGGCCTGGGAGAATGCCCATCTGAAAGACTGGAGCAATGAACACGGAACAAGATCACAATGTGAAATCATCACAAGACAGGCTTGTCACATCACAAATGCCACAACACACACACACTAATTGTACCCTATTTCATTGCAGAGGATAATGGATCTCCTGCGGATATGCCTGTCCCAGAATACCCCGATGACATGGATGACGAGCTGATAAACATTCCCCAGCAGACCATCCAAGATGTCCTTGGAACACTCCAGACCCCACCTTCAGTCACAAGGAGGAGCACAGAACAAGCAGCCATCGCAGATGATACACACACCACCCCAATTGTAAGTCCTGCCAGCTCCAATACAGCTGAGGACTCAGACGACATAGGCACTAGCTTTGAGAGAACTGTAGTTGGGGTACAGCGGGAGCTGGCCAATGAGGTGTGGGTGCTGATGCAAACTATGGCAACCAGCCTAGATGGGGTGCGTTCGTGCATGATGTCATCTGCAGATCAGGCAGCAGCCATGCAAGCCCTAACATCCATCCTGCAAGGACTACAAGAAACTGTCAAGGAATTCACCACTGCAGTAAGGGAGTTGCCACAACACCTCGCACCCCAAACCTTCCACTGCATGCACAAATGCAATCTTGACCCCCTCACGGCCGACCTGGCTGCCTACCATCGTGATGTGGCTGCTATTCTTAAGAATCAGCAGATCCTCCTTGCTGCAGTACTGCCCTTAAGACCTTCACAGGTAGCAGTGACTGGGATGTCTGACTCCACGTCTTCTAACACTGAGGTGTGTGTTGCCCCTTCACAACCACCCCACCACCAAGGATAGAGGAGGCAACACACACATCAGAAGAAGACATGGAACAGATCACATTCACACGAAAAAGTACCCGGAAGCACTAGTCCCTGCCACGTGGCCAACTAATACCAAGGTCCTGCGTTTTGTAACATGCCAGTCTTACAACAACTGTACTCAATGACTGTTCTGCTAACCACTGTGTATCTTTTCATCCTGCTCAGTGGCTGTCTCTCTCTTACTCATTGGCAAATTGTGTCCATTGCACTGTCTGAAACATCACCCCAGCATGTCAAAAGCATTTTCCATGTGTAGGATCACAATGGAAGAAATTTCACTATAATGGACTCCCAATCATGGACAATGTACATATGGCACTACAACACTTTTCAATAAATAGCACTTACACAAAAAATCTGTCCCTGGGTAATGTGACACATCAACTGTGCAGTAGATAACTGAAATGTGCCTCCTGTCAAATAATGTAGCTTGTCAATACAACTGTCCTGAAATTATGTAGTCATATAAATCTGCACAGTGAGTTTACATCCAAATAGGTAATCATGCTGAACAATGTCACAAATGATCTATGTGAGTCATGAAGATGATACTACAAGAGTGCTTACGACAACTCATCTTATAAGGGTGCCCTTGAACATCACACTGCAGTCAGACCTAAAACTGTTCCCCCAATACCAAGTCTGGAAGCACTGTTTGTGACTTAGAAAACATACTTATCAACAAAAACACGTTGGGATCCATATTAACTGTGATTGGTGGTTGCAACGAATGGTGGAATCTTTGCAGGGTAGCTCTGGGTTAGCTGCCAATCTTACAGCTCAGTTGGGATTTGTTCGTAGCATAGGACACAAATGTAATAGTACAAAATTTATGTACACTAATGCCATGGCCATGATCAACAAGCATTTAACACATACTGTAAACGGTTCACTATACTGTATAATTATTAAATGGTAATCACAGAAGAGGAAACTGGGGGAAAAGTCTTACCTACCCTATTCTACCCTGACTACTCATTACCCACAACTGTCCCTAACTAACCTAATCTAAACTTACTTATCACATGTAATGAAACGTTCTAAACATCAACCCCCCTTATGAGACGGGACACATGGAGGACAACAGATACTAACCTAAACACATACTATACTATCCTAAATAAATATATTTATTTATGTATTTTTTTGATGTTTTTTTTAAACACACAAGAACCCCAACATAGCCCCCCACCCACCCACTTCATAAGTAAAAATAGAAAGATTCAGGACCCCCACCCACTAACACTAATTAAACTAACAGCCTATACTAACCTAACACTAAGCCCCCTAAGCCCACTAAGTATGAGAACAAGGAAAGAGGAGGGAGGGGAGGGAATCATGTCCATATATCAAAGTCTAGAGGTTGGCCCTCCGGAGGGTCCGCTTGATGGACCGCACACGCCTGTTCATATGGTGAACATCCCGGCTCAGATTACTAATTTTCCTCAGCACACGGTCCATCTTACGTTTCATTGCCTGGAAAGCTGCAGGGTCAACTGTAGCAGCTGGGGCAGTCTGGGTACTGGCAGAGGAGGTTTGTGGGCGTGTACTGCCCTGAAGGTGTTGCACTGCTGGGCCTGGAACAACTGGAGACGTTGGGACAACAGTCCCAGCTGTGGGTTGTGCCACCTGTGTGGACCTGGTGGTTGTGCTGGTGGTGGCTGTGGTGGGCAAAGGAGGCCCACCCTGTGGGAAAGCCCTCCATGCTCTGGAGGCCTGTTCATTTCGGCATCTACGGGCCATCCTCCTGAACCCTGACTCTACCAGCAGGATATGTTGGTATCCCATGGCCCGCCGCTGAAACTCACGGACCTGGATGGGTGTCATGTTTGCAGCTGTGAAGACAAAGGCAAACAATTTACATTAGGAACTGCATTGTCTGAAATGGCACAAGAAGTAAATCAGACAATACATCTACTGTGCTTGTAACAGCTCATATCACCATACAGATCATTGAATGTCCCTGAGGAAGTACATGGCAGGCCAGCCTACAAAGGTCATATCACACATAGCACATCCAAAACCTACAAGATGGGATCTGAGTTCTGCCAGTTGTCAGCTAACCATCATGCTGCACATCCTCCACCAATGTCTGGGCTACAGATGTCAGTGTACGGAATGAAAAACTAAAGCCACATGGTCTGCAAGTTGTAATTGGACTTGCTAGTATAGTACTCCTGTGCCATACCTGAGTGTGTATACTAGGTTCAGACCAAACATTCACTTATTCACATGTATGTGTAACATACTGGTAGCATCAGTCCTAGGTACCCTAATCACAAACCCATGCCTGTGTTTGAGGGGGGGGTGAAACAACGAACAATTCCAAACAACATGGACAACCAGGAGTGTATAGAAACCTCAACACGTGTTTGGCTCTACACACACACCACAGGTAAGGTCTATCAACAATTAGGAGTCTGCAAACCCTTGACCAATCATAGCTCCACACATGTCAGGAAATGCAGACCTTGGTCCACATCAAATACTTCCAGTAAGGCATGTCTTACAACAGACACAGCGTTGCAAGAACACACATGATCATGATTAGCATGCACACCTAGGCCATTGCACTCAAGTTCCACATATGGAAGTACATGCTGCTAGGAAATTCTACCTACAGTTTAATAAGTACTTTGGTGAATAGGGAAGCAGAAGTCGGTTGGAAAGCGATTTGCAGTACAAATCTGGGAGAATGTGGGTCTGACAGGCTGACTAAATCTGAGATGAGTTCCAGTGCGACTCTTGTTCATGCAAGTGTTATCCACATGACTCACCCCAGTTCTCATTGCGGGGCCTACAGGAATGACCTACAATCCCTAGATAATACAGTAGGACAAGCTTTGGCCAACTAAAACATTTTGAGAAACTGAAATCCCACTCATGGAACAAGACAAATGATTGGCCAGCGCATCACACCTTGCTATGTGTTAAACACACAGGAGTCCATCACACATCACCAGCAAACACAACACATAACAGACATATCAACACTTACTGGAGTGGTCGTGGTCCTCAAATGTAGCCATCTTTCCCACAGTGTAGGGTGCCGGTCCACCTGTAAGGCATGGAAGGAAGAAATGTGCTCAGAATCTGTGCACTGACCAACAGTTTCAAAGACGAAAACAATGTGTAAGCTGACATAAGTAATGAAAGCCATTCAAACATGATGATACTGCATCTGATATATCCCGGCCAACATGTACATAGTATGGGTCTCCTGTGACAGTTACACACATATCTACACACATGCAGTGGCCCTAACTATCATGTGGTGGCAAACATACTCCTTCATTAGTGAGCAGAAATAATAATGGTGTGTAATCGTCTCATCATGTGCATCCAAGAGAGACATCCAAAGCCTGGTTATTTGAGGACTGCATTACCAGTCAAACAGCCTATGTGACCATGACACATTTATTACACATAGGTACAATGTACAGAGGGGCAGGGACTTTTGTAAGCCCTCATGTTGTTACAGTTTCTTTATTTGATGTGGCCCAGCATTGGTGATTTGCACCAAACATAGAGATATGAACCCATGTGCATACCTTTGGACTGCCATCCCTAATTGGAATGTGGCACAACAAACTCCAAATACCAGTCTAAGATGTTAGCTGAGGGCACCTTACACCTTTTCCCGATGTTTTCAAATCCAGATCTGACATGTATCCAAAAAGATGAAGGTCCACAAAAATCCTTAACATTCATAGAACTTCTGTGAACTCTTTCCTCACACACTCACCAGACTCACATGAGACATATGTCTCGGCCACATTGCTATCATCAATTGACGTGAAGCCAGCACTCATTTTCTGCATCATGTAGTGTTTCTAAAGTCAGTCTAGCTATTGCGTCAACAAAGTTTGCCAATATTTTAGCACATCTATACTTCACTGACAAGTGTGACTTGTATAGACATGATTGGCTCCTATTTTGTTTTGTTGTCTGACACAAAGGCGGCACCAAATTACATTAAGCAAAAATATACTGTAAGTTTGCAGAGCACGTGCTTCCTGACAGCTAGCAATTGTGATCCTTCACATAGTGCATCAATTACCCTGTATGTTTCTGCAGCATTACACACAGTCAGCAACTTAGCTGGCAAATCATCTGATGTCAGTACAGAGCATTTAATCGTGCACATTTACATGATTTGTACTCACCAACAGGGCCACCAATCACTATTCCCAGGTGGTCCAGCAGATCTTGCTCCCTGGTGATGAGGTCAGCCCAGCGGTGCTTCAGCTGGTGGTCACTCCTCTGGCTCCCATACACGCGTTGCAAGTGATGCAGCACCTTTCCCCACCGGATTCTTTGCGCCTCAGTGTGATACCCCTGTATCACCCTGCCCCCTGCCTCGATCATGAGTGGGAGGAAATGGCACACCAGCCATATAAACCCCCCCAACTCCTCCTCCCCCATCCTGCCAGGACCTGGCCTACCCAACATCTCGGCACTGAAAAGGGAAATAGGGGAGAAAGAAGAAGAAAGGAGAAAAGGGGGAAAGTAGGAGTACAAAAAAAAGAAAAGTAAACTTAACAGCTAAAAGAGCCCAACTATCCCCAAACTAGCACTACCCAAAACAGACTCCCACAAACAACAAATACACTAGAATACTGGACAATTGTAAACAAAACACACTCAGACAGTATACAACAACAATATTTATTTCACAAATTAACAAGTAAGATAGCACACAGGACACAAAAGCACAACATCACTGGACAACACTCTCAACACAGCCACACAGTCAGGAAGTATCACAGACTGCAAAGTTAAAGTGAAAGTACACCCACCGTACATAATCTGTAAACAGGATATCCTATTACATCACATCCTGCATAAAATGGCTGCTGTTTTTATCGTTATGCATCATTGTTTTTCACGCATACAGATTGTGCGTCATATTTTTCTACGCACAGGAGTGAAAATTAGGCTGCTTTCAAATAATAGTAATAGTCTTTACAATTATTTGGATGCGGCCTAATTTTCACTCCTGTGTGTCGAAAAATATGACGCACAATCTGTTTTGGTGGAAAACGTAACGCTTGCAACGTCAAAATTTCAGTGTATGAACTGGTTTTGGGGAATCTTTCAATTTTTATGTTATGTTACATTTGGGACACAACTGAGATAGGCTGATTGCACTACTATGGTGTTGATGGTGTATGTTCACATGTGAGACATCATACTGCAGCGGACCGTGACCCGCTACTTCCTTAACAGGATTTTGACGCTTGGCTGACGCACTAGATGGCCATATGTATGGCCTACATATATGTATTGCACAATTTGGGCATGTTTGGCATCAGGAAAGGATAGCAAGGTGACATACATAAGTACAATACCTCTATGCCTACGGCTCAATGTGTGTGCAGTGGCAACTAATGTAGTTGTTGACCGAGTGTGTGTGCATCACAAGATGCATTATTGAAAATATGCTTGTATGAATGTGAAGTCAATGTGTCCATAAGTTAGATGCAAGTCATTGTGGAAATGAGAGAGGACATGTGTTAGTCATACATGTAGCAACATCCGTTGTGTGCACTTCCAAGATTTTGGGTAACGTAGACACCACAAATGACAAAGCATGCACCAGATAGATGGCAGACGCTTGTTCATGTCAATGGTCCACAATTTCACCATTCTATGTCCTAGATTTTTGGTAACTGCTTCCTAGGCACTTGTTGGTGAATCCCACAGTGAGTCAGGCATATGCATTGACGAAGTGGGTACCATGTAATTGGCCCAGACAGCCAAAGGTGAACCACAAATTTATTATGACGCCACAGTTGAGGTCATATAACTGAGCCACAACTCTCCAGTGGCAGTGGTGGACCAGCATACGAGGCAGCACGTGTTCACATATTTCCAGTGATCAATTGCACTGAGGTGTCTTGTTCATGTGTGTAGTCCAATGTTGATCATGTATATTTTTAGGGGTGTATGTTGTCACAGTTACGTCCAGGTCTCATCATGAGTCAGTGGCAGCTATTCCTGTATCTACTGAGTATCCTTCGGAGATCAATGTGAGTAAAGTGGATGAGGACATGAGAACCTACATGGGGATGGTCCCACCCTGTCAGGGCAACCTTGGTGGGCTGAGTGAGATCATGTCTCAGGTGTCTTTTCCCAGCAGGAGTCATTACAACATTTGTACACAGGTTGGCCTCTGAAATTCCCACTGCATCTGGGAACATCATAGCCTCTGTGCTGATTATTTTCACAGCTATTCACCACACACAGCCCATCAATATGTTGTGAGCAATGTAATTCAGCGTGTGAACTGTCAGGGTCATAACATGTGTGGACTTTTCATGGACACTATCAGAGGTTGCTGGTTCTTTTGAATGCCCCGTACCCAATCCCTGCATATGGCCCTGGGACACTGTCACACTTTGTTGTTCATGCATAAATGAGACCCAGACAAGGGGTGGGCCATGATTTTGGTATTCAATGACAATTTAACAAATATGGTATAATTAAAAGGCAGATGATGCTATACAATGTATTTGGGTATGCATTGATGAAGCACATGACAAAATACCCTCTGAGGAATGAGAGGATTGGTAAAGCAAGTGTGGTACATATGTAGCCACAGGGAATCTTTAGGATTACACACAGACAGATGCCAGTCAGGCTGACAGGATGCAGGGTAAATCAGGATCCAGCAATTTCACAAGTTACTTAATCAGTGGACTGACTAAGACAGTTTGGAGGACGAACTAGACAGTTGACATGTAAAACTGTGTATGTCATGTGTTTTTGAAGGTGACACATGAATGCAAGGGCTGTGTTACACGGCTTCATTACTAGCAATGCTTAACGGTGTATTTGACAAAATGGCAACTGCTATGCTGTTCCAGGCATCAGCAGGGGCAGTGCATGTTGAAATGGGTGGTGAGCCAGGAGGTGATCACAGGTGTGGGTTGCATCAGTTTCTCACAAGTCCTGTGGGTGAGATTTGCATTCAAATGGCCAACAGTAACTTTCACACGGGAAGCAATCTATAGGTGATAACAGGGCTTAGAAACTACAAGCCGGTGTATTAATTGACCTGACATCCATGCAGTCAGATGTACTATGACAGTGGTATACCATAGGAAAGGGTGTAGCACACAGGATTACTATTGTTAGTCTGTGTGTGTAGAGGAGGTAATATCGGGGTACACATATTAGTATTCCAGGGACATCTTCAGACAGGTGGGTTGTGACCAGGTGCATGGGTATGTCAGGAGTTAGGAAATGGGCTGACGTGTACATGGAATGTCATGTGCGCAATGCTTGTCATATGTGTGGCACTTGTGCTGTCTATGTTCTGCTTATATGGAACTCTAGTCACAGATTGTCCTTGCAAAGATTGGATGCAGTTGGACTTACTGCTGTCAAGGGTCTGGTCATACATTCCTGTTACCGATGCAATATCAGATCAACTGCCTCATGTATGAGGCTTGTTTTCCCCTTATTGAGTGATGGTGTCTTAGTTGTGTGCCATATGCTGCGATGAACCATGTTTCCAACATGAATATGTGAAATAGGTGTGGTCCTCTGCTATTGGCCTTCAAAGGTGAAATGTACAGGATATATGTCATTTACAGTGTGTGTGTATGTGACCGTTGTGTGATACGCATCACAATTGCTCTGGGATTTTCTGTGTCCTGATCGGTATATTAGCAATGCTCCATGAGGCAACACTCTTATTCTGATAGTTAGAGATAAAGGTGAGCAAAAATGATTAGCCAGACCATGATATGGTGATTATTATCGGTGTTTATTTACATCAGTTCATAAAGTGGTGATGGTGATTATTTTTAAAAGAAATTGTTCACGATATGTTCGCGCCTACGCAATCCAGCGGCCGTGTTTTGTTGTTCCCCTCATGTTGCAGGCCACCATCCTCCTCTTCAGGCATGTGTGGCTCTGGTTCCAGGAGGGGAATGTTCCTTCTTATGGAAATGTTGTGCAGGATGGCACATGTTAGAATGATCTTACAGTCCATTTCAGGGGAATATAGGAGGCTACCACCAGTGATTTCGAGGCACCTGAATCTTGACTTGAGGATGCGGAAGGTCCTTTCCACTATCATGTGTGACCTCCTATATGCGTCATTGTAGGCACGCTCTGCTGCACTACTTGGGTTACCAAAAGGTGTCATTATCCATGGCTGGATCCCATACCCCTGATCAGCTGAAAGAGAAAATGAATCATGTTGATGTAGCTTGCCCCATTTATATCAGCTTGCATGGCAGTAGTTGTCTTGTGTTGTCCATGACTCTTTTTTGTTATTGTGTTGTTTCCTTGGCTGAACGAGTGTTTGGCTGCTGACTGGTTGTCAGCAGTATGTTTTGCAGTACAGTGTGCCCTCCCTAGCATTGTGACTTGTGATACAGGTGTCCCTGTGTCTTCACTGTGGGTGAGATGATAGTTCCATACAGAGGTTAAAACTGACAGTGTTGTTAACGCGTTCATATCAACATACCCTGGACATCCCATACCTTTAGACTTATGCAATGGATTAATGTAAACATAATTGAGATTACAATTTGCAAGGTGACGGCGTGGCTAAGATGGCGGCCGGAGTGGACGCTTGAGCTCGGAGCTCCGCTCACGGTCCGCCTTTTCTTTTATAAATATCCTGGCCCCTGAAGTGCCATAAGCAACCGGGGCTCCCCTGTGGCTCTTGGGGCAAGGCCTGAACAGTAAACGGCCGGTCGGACCACTTCGGCGGTGGCCCGGACCCGTATCGAGGAGCGGAGCGGGGCGTGGCGGTGGCCTCAGCTCCGCTGAACGTCGTCTCTTACCTGCGAGGGAGCCGGGCCGAATCTACGACCCCACTCCGGCCGGCGCTGGAAACCTGACACCCAGCCACTGCCCGAAGGGCTGGGAGACGCTTGGCCGGTGGCGGCGGGGGAGCCCTTCCACCCTTGTGCCGACCGCGCTCTACCCGCGCGGCCGAGGCCCTGTGCGCGATCGGTGGGCGGAGCAACGACCCCGACGGTGAGCAGCTGCCTGCGGGGAAATTGGACCAGATTGCTGGGCAGCTCGGGAGCTCAGAGAACGTTGCGAGCGGACGCCTAGTTTAGGTGGCACTCGCTTATTGCCGGTGCCACAGAAGCGGCCAGAGCCACCAGAGCTCGGCGACGCAGCCGGGAACAAAGGACAGTGATCCTGTGTTGGTGCCCACCTGCCCCTCCCCCCCGCATAGTGAAACCCAGCGGCGCTGAACTTTGAAAGTTGAGGAGACCGCTCGTGGAACGGGAGGGGTACAACACAAAAACAAAAAAAAAACAGGAAGAGAGCTGCCAAACAATAAAAAGAGGAGTTGGGAGTAATTACAGATCGAACACCGAACCCCCAGTGATAACACCAACAGAAGCAACATAGATACCTATGCGGCCATTCCGTGCATTTAGCATATCAGCAATAGCCAGCACAGACTAGGCCACTGGCTTGCCCCCCCAGGATTTCACTAGGAAGTTGGCTCTCTCCACCCACCTCTGCAGCAGAGACTGCGCCATGGTTAAACCTAAACATCCCAAACTGGGGGCCCCCTCGGAGGGGGATCCCCCCCTCGTCATGGGGCGCTCAGCCATTCAAGATGCCACGCTGCTCCAATTGAGCGAGACACTTCAAACGCACTCCCACCAATTCGACAAAATAATGCAAGCAATAATGGAGACGAAAACATCGCTGGAAAGTAAAATAGACGCCGCTGCATTGGAAGTCTCACAGCTCTGCGCAGACCACCGTAAATTAAAAGACAGAGTGCAAACCACAGAACTCTCAGTTGAACAAATCCAACCAGAAGTAACAATCATGAAAAGCAAAATCCAACATCTAGAAACAGAACTAGCACAACTGCAACGCAGGACCGAAGAAGCAGAGGGTCGATCGAGGCGCAACAACATAAGATTTATCGGCATCCCGGAGCGCATGGAACTACCTACAGCCGAAGACTTCATAGAGAAATGGCTAAAGGAAATAATGAACACACAAAGCGCCACAAACGCGCCAGTAATAGAAAGAGCGCACAGAATCCCGAGTAGACCCCCACGACCTGGTGCACCGACACGCCCTCTGATAGCCCGCTTCCTGAATTACAGGGAGAGAGATTCAGTCCTCCAGCACTTCCGAAAATCCAACCCCATTCGCTTGGAAAACAGCACTGTATCCGCCTATCCAGATTACACGATGGAAGTGCAACGCAAACGAGCCACATATATCAAAATAAAGCAACTATTACGGGAACACAGTATCACCTACTCACTAGTGTTCCCCGCTCGGCTCCGTGTAATCATTGACGAAAAAACACTCATGTTCTCTACTCCGGAGGATGCCTGGACATGGATCAATGCAAAAGGAATGGCCGGCTCCCCTAAAGGTAAAGAAGCAACTGAAGAATGGACCACGCCTGCACAGAACAAGAAAAAGAAAACTAAGATAATATCTCATCCATCGAGATCACAAATAGAGGCCGATCAGGCGCAAAGCTTAAAGGAAACCAGCACATTCACTGGATCCCAAGCTGATAATAATAGCGTGGCGTGCATCTCCGACAGTAGCTCTCCTGGGGGGGAATCTGGCTCTCCCCTCTCTCAGCTCCTGGTCGGACCCAACCTTACCCCGCGCTCTGCCGACGAACTTTAGGGTTAACCTACGCGCCGCTGCTACGCTCCCCCCGAGCGCCGAATTGGGCCAATGAGACCCCCTACTCCCCAGATGGACTAGATCAAAATCATGCAAGCTGAGACGGCAGCGGCCATGTTGACTGCTCACCGAGACGGTACCGGAGGGCTCGACCACAATACAAGGCACAAAGGGACAGAATTATCCTATAGGAGGACTACGTGTTGTCCAACCTCTATTAACCCACGCTCTCTCTCAACCGAAAAACCCCTGAATGGAACTTTATCATTTGAACTGCTGCTTAGGCACCGGTTGTGCCAAATTGTTTCAAATTAGGCCTTTCCCGATATATCCTTTATCGTGGTTTATTATTGTTTTTTTTCCTTCCTTTTCTCTTATTGTTATTTGGCACTATCTCCTCTTCTTCGGGCCAGTGGGGGATGTCGTGCGGGGACGAGGCGGGCGCGCTGCACGCGCGAGGTACACACGCGCTGGGAGGATGGTAACTCATGCTGGACCCTGGGGATGGGATCCCGGGAACATAATTTCAACGCGTTAAACCCCATCCCAATATAATGAATAAAACACCTACATACAATATAATGACCTGGAACGTTAAGGGCATGGCGGGTATCAAAAAACGTAGCAGAATACATGCACACCTAAAAAGACACCGCATCCATATCGCTATCCTCCAAGAAACACACATTCCCTCAGTGGAGATGCCTCGGCTAATGAAGTGTTGGGCGGGACAGGCGTATGGCTCAGGTAATTCATCATTCGCTAGAGGGGTCCTCGTGTGGATAGCTCCTGGGGTTCCCTACATAGTACAACGCAGTGTTACTGACAAAGATGGCAGGTATATACATCTAACGGGCCAATTAGACGGTGAGATATTGGTGATTAACGGATTATACACCCCGAACGTAGGGCAAGGAGACTTCCTACACAATACTATCTCCCATATATCTAATGACTCACTCACAGCATGCATCTGGGGCAGTGACATGAACTGCGTACCGCAAATAGATATAGATAGGTCACATCCACCTATAGCCGCCACCCCAGCCACTAAAAACTCGTAATTGATACGGAAATGGATGTCGGATCGCCGCCTAATAGACACCTGGAGGCACTTACATCCACAAGACCGGGAATTCTCCTATTATTCCCCGGTATACCTTCTTCATACCCGCATAGACCTCATTCTTACAACGCCGGATCTGATACACAAAATCACAAGTGCCAAATATACTGCCAGGGTAATCTCAGACCACTCCCCACTTATTGCCCATATTAGATGGGGTAGGCCACGTGCCTGCATCCCAATATGGCACGAAGTGTTTTTTCGTCAAACCCAGCTACTACAGGACCCGCCATTCAGAACTGACTTATCCGAACATCTCTCCTCCTACTTCACTCAAAATGACGGGACATCGAACTCCAGAGCAATCGAGTGGGATGCTCACAAAGCAGTAATAAGGGGGACTTGCATATCCAAGACAGTAGGTGAAAGGCAAACATTAGCACGCGAACTCCGCGATCTAGAAGCGGAAGTCCACCTCTCTGAAAATAAACTAGCAAGCAGCACGATTGGCCAAGCTGAGCTCTCTGAAGTAAGAGCAAAGTGGTACGAAACAGACAAACGACTAAGCCTCTTCGACTATCGACACCACATGGCCCGCACGCACTCTGAGTGGGATAGACCAGGGAAACTACTATCATGGCTCACAAGACCTAATCCGCTGAACTCTCCTATAGGCGCCATTCGCCTAGACACAGGTTTAATTGTGAATACCCAAGCAGACATTAATAGCGCCTTCAGAGACTACTATTGCACACTATACAAAGCTCACCCTTCTCCCCCCACAACCAATATAGACGAGTTCTTCAAAGACAGCACTATAAACTGCCTGACCACATTAAAAACAACTGAGTTGGACAGGCCTATAGACATAAAA
The DNA here is from genome assembly GCF_031143425.1 of Pleurodeles waltl. Taxonomy (NCBI): domain Eukaryota; kingdom Metazoa; phylum Chordata; class Amphibia; order Caudata; family Salamandridae; genus Pleurodeles; species Pleurodeles waltl. Next base: position 1,486,310,889 of record NC_090440.1, on the reverse strand, counting down.
GAAATACAATAGGCACTGCAACAACTAGCGCAAAATAAGGCATCTGGCAGCGATGGTCTTCCCCCGGAGTATTACACCACGTTCTCATCGCAGATTTTAACCCCATATTTCACGATGTTAACCGAAGCTAGAGAACGGGGCCAACTACCCGACACTAGCCGGGAAGCTCTAATAACGGTACTCCCCAAACCAGGCCACGACCCTCTAGATGTACGCTCATACAGACCACTATCGCTACTGAACACAGACTGTAAACGACTAGGTAAACTCCTGGCCAATCGATTGCTCCCATACATGGCGGACTTGATCCATCAAGATCAGTCCGGTTTTATCCCTGGTCGCAGTACCCATGGCAATATCAGAAATTTACTGCGATTAATGGCGAACTCCCCAGCGGGCGATTACTTCCGAGTAGCGGTGTCTTTAGACATAGAAAAAGCATTTGATACACTTGGTTGGCCCTTTCTGATGGAAACCCTCCATTGCATGGGCTTCGGACGGACCTACATTGCATGGGTGAGAGTGCTTTACACTAACCCAACCGCACGGGTCAGAACAGGTGACACGATCTCCCAATCATTTAATATTGAAAGGGGAACTAGGCAAGGGTGTCCATTGTCCCCTCTCCTGTTCGCCCTTGCCATCGAACCCCTAGCGGCCCGCCTAAGGTTGGCAGCCCCTCTATGGGGCATCCAAGATGACCACACGCACCGCATAGTTTCTTTATACGCAGACGATGCCCTTATCTTTCTCCGTAACTATAATGACTCTCTGCCTGACTTACTGAAACTATTGCGTGAATTTGGCTCACTCGCCGGATTGGAGGTGAACTGGACAAAATCGTGCATATACCCCATGCGGCCGGTTCCTGAGGCTCACAGGGCACTCTCCAACCCGGGCGACCTGATGTGGTGCTACACAACTTTCAAATATCTCGGCATAAATATATATCACGACGCACAAGATCTCAGGGACGGGAATCTGGGGCAGGCGATCAGATTCATCAGAGGCTCCTTGCCCTTCTGGAGCTCACTCCTGCTCTTACCTATGGGAAGAGTGGCTATTGCCAAAATGATAATCCTTCCCCGGCTCCTCTATTTTTTCATGGCTCTACCGCTGATAATACCAGCCTCATTCTTTAAACCACTGAATAGCCAACTAACAGCCTTAATTTGGGGCAACGGGTAGCATTAACTAAAATACATCAATCTTTGACTAGGGGTGGCATGGGAGTTCCCAGATTGGAACTATACCACACAGCCGCCCAGTTACAATGGATATCCGCCTGGCTCGGTGGCCCCGACAAAGCAGAATCACAACAGATCCTCTCCTCCTTAGGTAACATGGGAGTACTTCAGTACCTTATGAAGCGCGAGCACCCCAATCACCCGCATAATATACTACTGAAAACAGCGCACAGGATATGGGGCCGCTACGTAATATCAGATGCCCAATCTCCGCCGTATTCCCCCAGGATCCCCCTACTAGCAAACTCAAAACTCGCAAATATAGCTACTAGGGTGGGCCTGATTGGATGGGTTGATAAAGGCATAAGCACAATTGGGGAACTATACAGTGACGGCCACCTCCTAACGTTCAACGCTCTCTCCACTAAATATAACTTAGGGCAAGGTGGCTTCATAACATTTGGTGCAGTACGACAGGTGCTTCGCGCCTGCTGGAACTCCGGCAACGTCGAGCCTGACATCTCCCCTACGCTTCACGACATACTCAGCAGCATAACTGCCCCACTAAATGTTTACAAATTATACGCGATCCTCGCCTCTCACTTGGAGCATAGTCAAGATCAAGCAAAAAATAGATGGGACGGTGTGCTATCTGAACCCCTGACACAGCGCGCTTGGTCCCAGGCTCTGAACATGGTAAAAGAAGTATCACGCAACCCACAATTTCGTTATACCCAGTTCAATTATGTACACCAAACCTACCTATCACCCCACCGCATTACACGTATGTTCCCCCAATCACCCCAGGTCTGCCCTAGATGCGCAACTCCCGATGCCAATCTCTTTCCTATGACCTGGGACTGCCTCCCAGTCCGTACAACATGGCAGAATATCATAACCCAGTTGTCGGAGTGGACGGCCATTGCACTCCCTCTCACTCCGGAACTGTGCTTGCTTGGTTTAGGTCCCTACCCCAAAAACCGGAAGCACTCTCTAAGATGCATAGCCTTGGCATTGGTGATGTATAGACGCCTTGTAGCCATGCACTGGAAGGCCCCGGCCGCCCCTGGAATCGTTTTGTGGCGCACAGAGCTGCTGCGTTGGGCCAGAGCCTAGGCACGGACGTTGCAGCTCCTGTTAGCTAAGGGAATCCCGATCAAGGGATTGAATACATGGAATTCCTTTATCACAAAAATCGAAAACAAAGATGATGATCGCCCACCATGAACACCTCTACTTCCCAGGCACTAAAATAGCAACACCCGTTAACATTATTGAACACCCCCGGACACGCCATAATGACCCAGCACAAATGAATCAGACTACATTATCACAAGTGATAGGTTAGGCATAACCTAAGTGGAGAGGGGTTGAGGACTCGCGCACTGCTGGCTAGGCGCGCCTCTGGGCAACTCCCCCCCCACCAGGGGACCACACTAACTGAGCTCCCGCTGACTCCCCCCTACTCTCGGCCCTCCCACTCTCCCCCCTTTTTTTATTTTTTTCTGTAGTATCCTACCCCGTTAAAGTTCTTCTAATAGCGCTTTCCCCGGACATCGCCCCACCGATTGTGCGCCTGCCATTGCCTGGTTTAACACCCTGGGCCTCCTGGGAGCGCGGCTACATTTGGTCAAACGATTGCTCTAATAAGGTCCGAGGGATATGTGCATATCATCGCATTGTATCACGCGTACTTGTATATTTTCACTATGTTCACTTGTTGAGTTAAATAAAATAAAAACATATTTAAAAAAAAAAAAAAAAAATTGCAAGGTGACATTTAGGCAACACACTCCAAACTTTGTGATCATTGACATCTTAACATTAGGCTGTACAGTTAATTCAAATGTGTGACAGGTTTAATGGTGACCTATTGCTGTTGTGGTGTATGTGTTGTGTGTCCTCGAGGGTTACTGTGCAGTGTGTATATTAGTAGGTTTTTGCACTTACCAACAAGTAGTCCATTGCCATACCATCCATCCTGGAAGTGTTGATTGATGGTGCTGTGACGGAAGATGAATGAGTCATGGACACTCCCAGGATATTTGGCTACGATGTTGGTGATCAATCCTTGGTGATCGACAATGGCCTGCACATTGATGGAATGTGTGTGCTTCCTGTTGCGGTAGAGGTGTTCAGTTGCAGCAGGTGGCACAAGGCGTACATGTGTGCAGTCGATTGCACCAAGGACGTGTGGGAAGCCACTAATGAGGTAGAACCCCTTTTTTGTTTCCTGCTGCTTCTGCAGTGTGTTAGGGAAGCAGATGTGGCGGGGTGTGAGTCCAATGATGGCATCCACTACTTCGGCCAAAAAGGCAGCGAATGATGGCTGTGATATTCCAGCAACCAGGGAACCAGTTGTTTGAAAACAGCCACTTGCCAGCATGTGAAGTATGGCAAGCAGCTTGTTTTCTGTTGGGATGGTGCGGTGTGTCAGCAAGGTCGGTGCCAACTGTGGTTCTATGTTTCACAGCAGCTGCTGAATGGCCTGCCAGTTCAACCTGTACCTCTGGATGATGTCATGTTCCCTGAGGCCATGAAGGGTTGTTCTGGGGTGGAATATTCTCTCCTGCCTTCTGCGCTGCCTTCGGCGTCCCTGCTGGTGTTGTGGTAGCTGCTGTTGTTGTTGCCGGGCTCTGCGTCTGCGTGCACGCTGGATGAGAAGCACCTCCATGTCTCCCTTTTGCTGCTCTGCTGTTGCTTCTGTGTGTTCTGATTAAATACAGGTGTGTTTGCCCCATTTTAACGCCTGCCCTGACCCAGGCGTTAAATTTTGACGCAAATCGGGCTGTGCGTCATTTTCCTGCTCCGCCTCCTGCCCGTGCATCATTTTTACCCGAAAGCATAAATACGACGCACAGCCGTTTAAGTCATTTTTGGGACGGGAACGCCTACCTTGCATATGATTAATGCAAGGCGGGTTGCCGCATCCAAAAAATGACGCACATGGGGGAATTTCGAAGTTTAAATGTGGGGCAAGGTTTGCGCTGATTGTGCGCCAACATTTTTGACGCACATTCGGCACAGACGGAGTATAAATATGCCCCTTAACATTTAAAAGCACTTATATTTCATACACCTACAAAATAGGGATTAATGACTATTTTAAAGGACTAACAAATAAAGTGAAAATCAGACTTACCTGACCCATTGATGGAATAGGGGCCTAATAGTTGATGACACGATGTCCCATGATTTCACCTGTGTTGATAGTCTCAAGGTGGATACCAAAGGCTGTTGTATGACAGGAGAGAGAGAGAGACATACATAGGGCAGTACGTTATCATAAATCATGCTAGAAGATGGTACTCATATGGTTTAAATACTCATTTTGAGAACGATAAGGATTGCTCTTCCTCAATGTAGGACAAGGTCTGACGAATATCCTACAGAGCTACCCTTACCGGAGCAAGTATAAGGGACATTTTATAAGGCCCTATAGCCCTCATTATGACATTGGTGGTAACTCCTGCTTACCACCATGCCTACTGCCGCTAACATACCACAGCTGCGGCAGTTTACCGCTACCCATATTATGACCCTCACATAGCAATCTGTCACTATACAGACACACACACAAGTCCGCCAGCCCAAAGATCAGTGTTAAACTGGCAGTACCAAAACCCACACCGTTGCGCCAACAGAACTACGCCCACCACATTATGACCCACGAATCAGCGCAGTGGACATTCAACCGAGGTAAAACATTGACGGTACATACCGCCGCACATATGCATACACACACATACAAAACAACACCACATTGGACAATTCAAACTACACACACCTGACAGACATACACACACCACACCCAGACCCACTCACCACTATAAAACACCCACCCACAATACCCACAACTCCTTACGACTCAAAAATATTGCCAATTGAGAGAGACAGACTAAGAGCACCCACAGAACCAGAGCCACATAACACCATCACCCATACAAAATCTACGCACTTTACAGCACACACCCCAATACATCACCCCACATACCCTCACACTACACCTAGACACCCCAGGTTCTCAGCAGAGGAGCTAAGGGTCATGGTGGAGGAAAGTATCCGGATAGAGCCACAGCTATTCGGATCACCGGTGTGGCAGACATCCATTGCCAGGAAGATGGAGCTATGGCGGAGGATCGTGGACAGGGTCAAAGCCATGGTATAGCACCCCAGAACAAGGGGTGACATCAGGAAGAGATGGAACGACCTATTGGGGAAGGTGCATTCCATGGTTGCTAGACACCAAATAGCAGTACAGAGGACTGGCAGTGGACCCCCACCTCCTCCCCCACAACTAACAACATGGGAGGAGCAAGCATTAGCAATACTGCATCCTGAGGGCCTGGCAGCAGTAGCAGGAGGACTGAACTATGGTAAGTCAAATCTTTACTACTTTCATCCCCCTACCTGCATGCTTTCACATACTCCCACCCTCACCCTCACCCTTACTCCTATTACTCCACGACCTCCCACACACCCCACTATCACAACCCACCCCTCCCAAAACCAAGACCTGCATGCAACACCAATGCATGGACCCCCATCACAGACCTGCATGGACACCCATCACCAAAGCATGCACACTTGAGACAATCACCTAGCACACCAAATTACTACTCACACAAGCCTAAACTGCCAGGGCAATAACAACCATACAGAGCAAAACACTCATGCACAAGATCCCCCATCCAACGTCATCAGAGAGGAGGTGCCAGCAACATCCAGCCCCCCCAGAAGAGGCCCACAGTGATGATAGCAGCTCTGGACACCTTGATCTAGATGACCAAGCTGGCCCATCAGGGACCTCTGGACAGTCGGTTACCCAGGCACAGTCACACATCACCACAGAGCCTCTCCCCTCAGGAAACACCACCATAGCACCCACCCAGCGGGCCCAAACCACTGTCCCCAGGACACGTCAATCAGCAGTGTGTCCACTACTACAGGGACCCCAGGACACACCACAAACACAGGACGCTCAGGGACCTGGGTTCAAAGGCAGTGGACACACGGTCCAGGGAACAGAGGAACAGGGAAGCTGGGAGGACTGCTGCGTGACAGGGGGAAGACAGGCCCAGGGAAACGACTCTCCACGATGTACTCACCAACATCCTGGGTGCATATCACCATTCCCAGGAGACGATGGGTCAGATACTGGCCAAATTGCAGGAGATACAGTGGCTGCAGGAGGGACAGTACCTAGGGATTGGGGAGGACCTGAGGGACATCCACACTACCCTGGTCACCATTGCAGGGGTGCTGGCAGACATGGCCAACACCATGAGGGAGGCAGTGGCACACCAACGGGCCCCTGACACTAGCTACACAGATGAACAGCCTTCCACCTCCGCTGCCGCTAGTGGACAGGAGGCCTCGCCACAGGAACAACAGGCCACCAGCACCCCTCTCCCTGCAGAAGGAGAACCACCCCACAAACGGTCCCTGCAATCCAGGCAGAAGCCAGAGAATATTACCAAGACCCCCGCCAGGAAATAACACTCTCCTGAATGTCACACTTGTGTCCCAATCTGTCACCCTGTCCACCTTGAACTGCCATTGCTCCACATCCTATGCCCCCTTGGACAATGCACCTGTGATACAATTAGACTGGAACTTTACCCTGGACTCTCCTCCACCACCACCCAGCCCATTGCAATACCCCTCCACTTACTAGCACATAAATAAACACCCTTGTAAAAAATATAAGTATGGCGTCTGTCAATTGATCGAACTATGTATTTGTTTAACAAGCTGTAAACATTGCATTTCAACTGTACAGTAATGTATACATAGTTATGACCTGTACTTGGCTGCAGTTAACACACCGGAAGCCAGAGTGGGGCACAGATATCTGAAAACAGACATGCCAAAGGGTACAGTAAGTGGCCATATTTGTGGGAAAAACAGCATGCCATGAACAATGTCAACACAAAACTGTCAATGGAAGGTGAAGTTACAGTGTCTTACCTGTGTGTCACTGGAAGTACTGTCATATGATTGCTGTTCTGTTGTCCTTATCCTCATCCTCTGCCTCCTCTTCGTCACTGTCCACGAGGTCCACTGCTGCCACACACCCATCTCAGCCTCATCCTCCTGCAGAAAAGGCACCTGGCATCTCAAGGCAAGGTTGTGCAACATACAGCATGCGACGATGACCTGGCAGCCCTTCTTGGGTGAGTACCACAGGGAACCACCTGTTAGATGGAGGCACCGAAACCTGGCCTTCAGGAGGCCGAATGTCCATGTGCCTCATTGTAATGTTCCTCTGTCCTTGTCCTGGGATTCCTCACAGGGGTCAGTAGCCGTGAGAGGTTGGGGTAACCAGAGTCACCTGCAAATATCAAGGGATAACTGTTAGCCAAACACTAACCCTTAGGGCCAACACCATACCCATACACCAACATATACTGGGTGGGAGCCATGGGCTCACCTATTAGCCACACCCGGTGCCTCTGGAGTTGAGCCATCACATATGGGATGCTGCTATTCCTCAGGGTAAAGGCATCATGCACAGACCCAGGATACTTTGCATTGACATGGGAGGTGTACTGGTCCGCCAGGCGCACAATTTGCACATTCATAGAGTGAAAGCTCTTTCGATTTCTGAACACCTGTTCATTTCTCTGGGGGTGGGGAGACAAATGCCATATGTGTACCATCAATAGCCCCAACAATGTTGGGGATATGTCCCATTGCATAGAAGTCAGCTTTCACTGTGGCCAAATCCTCCACCTGGGGGAAAACAATGTAGCTGTGCATGTGTTTAATCAGGGCAGATAGCACTCTGCTCAGCACGTTTGAGAACATTAGATGTGACATTCCTGCTACCAAGCCCACTATCACTTGAAAAGAACCAGTTGCCAAGAAATGGAGCACAGATAGCACCTGTACAAGAGGGGGGATCCCAATGGGGTGACGGGTATCAGATATCAGGTCTGGCTCCATTTGGGCACACAGCTCTTGGATTGTGGCACTGTCAAGTCTGTAGGTGAGGGTAATGTGCCTGTCATCCATAGTTGCCAAGTCCACCAGGGATCTATACACTGGGGGATGTCTCCATCTCCTATTCATCATCATCATCAAAAATTCTTTATCCGATTGTATCTCACAATCATAAAAGCAGGTAATACATACAAATAACATCAATCAGCAATCACATAAAAAAGAGAAAAATAATATATAATAGATCAATCCACACAACAATTAATACCATATGATAAATTCACTGAAAAAAACTAAATGCATATATTCTTCTAAAAAAAACAGTATAGAATCAATAAAACAGAGTGTTTAAGAACGGAGACTATTAACCTGAGTAAAAAGTTTTAAAAAGGTAAAAAACCTCCCTAGTTTACCTAATAATGTAATTTGGCCTTAATTACTGCACATAAATATAAAGCTAATCCATTCCAGATCATAATTGATGGAAGGGACAACAGATAAATAAAAGCTGGGCGACATTGTTTAAAACGCATAGAGTTTTAAAGTGGAATCACAAACGCTTTCCTCAAATCAGAATAAAATTTGCACAAAAAAAAACTACGTGCATTGTGCTTTGATCAGACACTGAATCGCAGGGACATTTTTCCAGAACTAGAGACCAGTCATTGACAAGCGGAAAACTGCTGAGACGATGAAAATTCTCTAGTCTTAGGCGTGTGAGGACATATCGATGTCTTGAGTTTAGTACATATTTTAGATATGGTTCCATGCCATCTACTTGTTGCAGCAAAAGATTCCTCCTTACGCTAGATTTCTTTGCCTCAATGGCCCACCTCGAGTCGGCCAGATAGGTAAGACAGATGTTTTTCAAGTCTTTCCTAGAAATTGTTTCCATTTTATCTGGAGTAAAATATAACTCAGGGTGGCCCAGATCTGTAAGAAAGTTCTTTATGTAAGTCAGCCATGGGATTTGCAATGAATAGGTTAATAATTGAGCATCTTCTATAATAGCCCTTTTCAGCCTAGCAGAGTCAGATGTCCATACTTTGTGCCAAAGCAATATTGGTTGCATGCTTATTAAATCTGTAATGTATGTTACCCCGACTTCTGTATGACACACCAAGGTTGTGGTAGATTTTGGGACACTTAAGATGGACGTTAAAAAAACATTTTCAGCTAGCTGTAGGGCATTACATTTCCTATATCCCCGGAGACCTGCCCCATACAATGCAACAGAAACACATTTTGCGTTATAGATTGCCATCATGTCTTTAGGGGTAGCCGTTCCGACCTTTTTAGAATATTTTTTTATAGCCATAATAGTTTTTGGAAATAGTGATTTTCTAGACCTCATAGCTTGCAACCAAGTATCTTTATTATCAAACATAATACCTAAATATGAGAAAGTTTCTGTATCATCTAGTTTCACGCCTTTTAACGTGACTTGTTTTTTTTTTTACAAGTTTTATGCCACAGGTCATTGAAAAGTTTTTAGACTGATTAATTCTAAAGCCTAAGTCTTCCATATAATTATCCAAATTTGTTAACAATCGCTGCAAAGCTACTGGAGTACGTGCCATCAGAACAGCATCATCCGCGTAGAAGAGTGCTGGGATCTTTCAGGGACCAACTTGTGGGAGATCTCTACAAGCAATAGATAGTACGTCCTCTAATTTATTAATGTATAAAGCAAACAATAGAGGAGCTAAAACACAGCCTTGGCGTACCCCCCCACTTTACGGGAAAGGCTAGGGTACATTCCCCCTGAGACCCATAGCGCACCCTAGCATTAGCTCCAGAATATAATTCCCTAATGAAATGGACTATTGTAGTATCTACCCCCATATCCAGCAAGATAGACCAAAGTCTACTGTGGATCACACAGTCAAACGCTGAAGTCAGGTCCACAAATACAAGATATAAGGTTCCTGACTTAGCCTTCGTATATTTGCCAATTGTAATATCTAAATTCAGGGCCTGTTCCATGGTCCCTATCCCAGCCCTGAAGCCATATTGCAGGTCAGAGAGAGTATTATTGGCTTCTATACATTCCCGCAACCTATTTAAAACAATACGTCTGGCGATCTTTGCGAGGGTATCAAGCAGTGAAATTGGACAATAACATGCAGGATTTTGGCGGTCTCCTTTTTTAAATATTGGGACAATAATGGACTCTGCCCAAGTTGGAATAAAGGCTTTAGCACAACAGGCTCGTAGGACCTGTGTCAATAATGGGCCCCATAATGAGATGTTAAACCTGTAGATATCAAGCGTCAGTGACCTCGTTAAAACTAAATGGTGGAGTAATAGGGTAAAAGTCCAGTCTATGGACATTTGAGTCCAAGACTAAGGGGGTCATTCTGACCTCGGCGGTAAAAGGCGCTTACCGCCGGTCAGAAGTTCGCCATTCTACCGCCACGGGCGCGGTAAACCGCCACGGTCATTCTGACCTCCAACTTTGAAACCGCCAAAAACCCGACATCCACAGAAGCCCGCCTCATCAGCGGGCAGCGATAAACTGGAGATGACCAAACCTCCACCGCCACGCCAACACAAACACGCCCATGCCATTCTGACCCACGAATCCACGCGGCGGTCTTTTAACCGCGGTATTCTATTGGCGGTACACACCGCCGCGGTCAAAATACACACACATATACAAAACACAGCCACATTGGACAATTTGAAATACACACACCTGATACACATACACACAACACTCCCACACACCCAATACAATATAAAACACACACCCACATCACCCACAAACCCCTACGACCACAAATATCTGAGCGAAGGCGCAATACACTGAGATAGAGCACAGGGAACGCAAAGCACAACACACACAGGAACCCAACATCATCACCCACACCACATCTACGCACACATCACCACACATCACCACGCACATAACCACAAACACCACCCCACACCTCATCCACACCACCCCATGGCACCCCAAAGACACCCCAGGTTCTCGGACCAAGAACTCAGGGTCATGGTGGAGGAAATAATTAGGGTAGAGCCCCAGCTCTTCGGCACACAGGTGCAACACACAACAATAGCCAGGAAGGCAGAGCTATGGCAAAGGATCGTAGACAGGGTCAACGCTGTGGGACAGCATCCCAGAAATCGGGAAGACATCCGAAAGCGATGGAACGACCTACGGGGGAAGGTGCGCTCGATGGTGTCGCGACACAACATCGCTGTGCAGAAGACTGGCGGTGGACCCCCACCCACTCCACCCCAATTCACATCCTGGGAGCAAGAGGTAGTAAACATCATGCATCCTGATGGCCTCGCTGGAGTACCCGGAGGAATGGACTCTGGTAAGTCGATTCACAACTACTTCACCCACCCCCAGCATGCCAACCCACACCCCCACCCTCACCCCCAATCTCAACCCCCCAGCACACATCCTCCCTGCCAATGTCTCACCAGCACAACCCACCCTAAACAACCCCAACCCCTGAATGCCAACACAAACCATAGACATCCATCACCAATGCATGACCACTGCACATACCCATCCACCCCCCCCAACCACCCTCACAACACCTCCCACAAGGGAATGCCAGCACTGGGGGACAAGGGCACTCACAAAATGCACGCCATGGCACACACAAAAGCAATAACCATACTCTTTTACCCCTGCAGGGCCCGAACGCCAACACACCACCACGGAGGGGCCAAATTTGTCCATCCCACCCCCAGAACAGGCCCCCAGTGAGGACAGCAGCTCTGTCGACCTAGAACCTGATGACCAGCCCGGACCATCGGGGACCTCTGGACAGTCGGTTCCCCACACACAGACACAGGCCACAGCAGACCCAACCCTCTCTGGGAATAGCAGCACAGCTCCCACCCAGCGGGCCCATGTCTCTGTCTCCAGGACGCGTCAATCAGCGGTGTGTCCACCACTACAGGGCACCCAGGCTGACCCAACACCCCAACAACAACAGGGACCTGGGGGCAGTGGTAGTGGGCACACCGTCCAGGGGACAGAGGCCCGGGGAAACAGGGCAACTGGGAGGGCTGCTGTGCGACGGGGGGGGGGAGGACAGGCCCAGGGAACCCACTCTCCAAGAGGCCCTCACCACCATCATGGGAGCATACCACCACTCCCAGGAGACGATGGCGACGGTACTGGCCAGGTTCACGGAGATCCAGGCACAGCAGGAGGAACGCTACATGGGGTTCAGCAATGAACTCAGGAACATCGGTACCGCTATGGGGACCATAGTCCAGGCCCTCAACCGGATAGAAACCACATTGCGGGACCATGTGGCACCACAAAGGGCCCCTGTCACTAGCCAGGACCAGGAACAGCCTACCACCTCTGCCGGCGCTAGTGGACAGGAGGCCCCACCACAACAACAAGCCACCAGAACCCCACCTCCTGCTGAAGAACAACCACCCCGCAAGCGGAACCTGAGATCTCACAGGAAGACAGAGTAGGATGCCAAGACCCCCGCCAGCATAAGATACCCCCTGATGTCATCCCACTGTCCCACATTGTCACCCTGTCCAACCTTGAACTGCCCCTGCTCCATCCTTCCACAGGCATATGGACAATGCACCTGTGAAACTGAGAACTTGACTCTGCCATGGACATTACTCCACCATCACCCATCACCGTTTTAATATCATGTACCAATATCTAGCACTAAAAATAAATCACTCATTGCACTGAAATTATTCAGGAGTCAGCCTGTATTTTTTACAAATGTATTACACATTACTGTTCAATAATGTTCAGTCAATTTGTGATGACAACATACCGATGTCAATAAGCTTTAGTCCATGGGCTAAACAAGCAGAAGTCACGCAGTGGGTCATACAGCACTGAAAAGGGAAGGGAAAATCAAAAATCAGTTAAAAAGAACTGGGGGGAAATACACAAAGTAGAGATGCAGGAGGCTTTAAGTAAATGTTAAATGTTGTTGGTGATTCTTACCTGTGTGCTACTGAAAATACTGTTGTATAACTATGTCCCTGTTGTCTGTGTCGTCCCCGTCGTCTTCCTCCTCTTCACTCTCCACAGGCACCACAGCTGCTACAACACCACCATCTGGACCATCCTCCTGCAGGAAAGGCACCTGCCGTCGCAATGCTAGATTGTGCAGCATACAGCAGGCCACGATGATCTGGCACACCTTCTTTGGTGAGTACATCAGGGATCCACCTGTCATATGCAGGCACCTAAACCTGGCCTTCAGGAGGCCAAAGGTTCTTTCTATGATCCTCCTAGTTCGCCCATGGGCCTCATTGTACCGTTCCTCTGCCGTGGTCCGGGGATTCCTCACTGGGGTCAGTAGCCACGGCAGGTTGGGGTAACCAGAGTCACCTATTAGCCACACACGTTGTCTCTGTAGCTGTTCCATCACATAAGGGATGCTGCTATTATGCATAACATACGCGTCATGCACTGACCCAGGGAACTTTGCATTTACATGGGAGATGTACTGGTCAGCCAAACAGACCACCTGGACATTCATAGAATGGTAATTTTTTCTGTTTCTGTACACCTGCTCATCGTCTTTTGGGGGTACTAAAGCCACATGGGTCCCATCAATGGCACCAATGATGTTGGGGATATGTCCAAGGGCATAGAAATCACCCTTCACAGTGGCCAAATCATCCTCCTCAGGGAAAACAATGATTTGGATGGGCGCTTGAGGACATCACAGCAGACACAAGGGGGTGAGTATCAGCACATTCTGCTATCTTTATACGCAGTGGAGGCGTCTGGGTGGGGGAGGAGGGTTGTGGGTGACATTAGGCCAGGGCGCTTTCTGTAGTTTAGTCCTCTCCTTTAGGCATGGCCCTGTGCCCCCGCCCCCCACCTCTGTAGGGTGCCAAGTACAGCTATCCATGGTCCTGCATCATCCATGTGTGTATTTGTTGTGCATAGACCTGTAGGCCTGGTCACAAGTACTGAGTAGTATACCCCGATTGCGCAGCGTAGTGCATGAGGCTCCTGTGTCTGTCCTCTCCGCCAACGGTGTTGACGTTGCATGCACTCAACCTGTTTTATTATTTCTCCCCCCACCCTTTTTCTTAATCTTCTTGTGCATGTGTGCATTAGCATCATCAGGCGGAGGAGAATTGGCATCGGAGCACGAGGGAGCTGCAAGTCACAAGACCCCGGTGGGCCGTGGTACAGACACCGAGGGCACCAGTGATACGGAGGGCGAGGGGAGAACCACAACGGGGACCGGTGGTGACACCAGCGACACCGACACGTCCTCGGATGGGAGCTCCCTAGCTGTGGCGGCAACATCCGGGCCCCCCGCCTCTACAGGTACAGCCGCCACCCAGCGCACCAGCCCCGCCCTCCCAGCAGCCCCTCAGCCTTCGCTCCGTGCCCGCTCGCCCAAGAAGGCGGGCATCTCCTTCGCCCCAGGCACCTCAGGCCCTGCCCCTGTTACCCCTGCTGCCCTCAGTGAGGAGGTCATTGACCTCCTTCAGACCATCATTGTTGGGCAGACTACCCTTTTGAATGCCATCCAGGGGGTAGAAAGGGAGGTGCATCGGAGCAATGCCTACCTGGAGGGCATTCATTGGGGTCAGGCTGCCCATCAACGATCGTTCAATGCTCTGGCCTCAGCACTGACGGCAGCCATTGTCCCTGTTTCCAGCCTCCCTCTTCTAACTGCCTCCACCCTGTCTCTGTCTCCTGTTCCTCAGCCTATCCCATCCACACCATCAGACCAGCCTGCACACACCTCAACACCCAAGGGCAGCTCATCCAGACACAAGCACCACAGATCCCACAAACACTCACCCAAGCAACACCCAGATGCAGACATGCCAACAGTCACTACCACCTCTGTGTCCCCCTCCTCCTCGTCTCCCTCCTCCCTCCCTGTGACGTCTACACTCACACCTGCATGCACACCGCCATCAGCCAGTGCTTCCATCACCACCACACCCTCCAGTACAGTCCGCACACGTGCAGTCACCACCCCCACTGCAATTTACACGTCCCCTGTGTCCTCTCCCACTGTGTCTGTCACCCCCTCTTCCAAGACACACAAACGCAGGCAGCCACCCACCCAACAGCCATCCACCTCACGACAGCCTACGTCACAATCACCTGCACCCAAAGACAGGACACCTGACTCTCCTACAACCACATCCTCTTTCTCCACTCCCATCACCACTACTCCCACCCTTTACCTTGGTCCTAAAAAACGTTACCTCTCCAATCTTAACCTCTTTCCCTCCCCTGACCCACCCCCTCCATCTGCTAAGAGTCCCAAGAGCACCTCAGCCACCACCAGCCCAGCTTCAAGTGTCACTGTAGTGCATGGGTTCTGGAGTCCACCCTTTGGCAGCAGTGGCACAACTGTCAGCAGCAAAGGGACAGCCAGCCCCCCCCCTGGAAAGAGGACCAGGAAACTCAAGGGCCGCCGTGAGAAGACTGACACGGCTGCCCCCAAGGACCAAAGTTCGGCCACTTCACCTGCCACAACATCCAGGGGAGGCAAGGGCCAGAGAGCCTCATCTAAGGAGCGAAAGGGTAGCAGGGCGGAGAAGTCAGCCAGCAGGAGCGCGGAGCAGGAGGGCCCCACAAGCCCTATCCCGGGTGTAAGGGAGGACACCCAAGGGCCCAGGACTCCGTCACCGAAGGGTCCAGCAACTGCACGGTCGGAGGGCGACTGAGCAGGGAGTCCAGGCCAGGTCTGGCTCCCTTGAATTACTGGACAAGCACCGCTGAACAGGGCCCCACCGTGCAGAAGAGCACCGCTGAACAGGGCCCGCTGTGCAGAAGAGCACCGCTGAACAGGGCCCGCTGTGCAGAAGAGCACCGCTGAACAGGGCCCGCCGTGCAGAAGAGCACCGCTGAACAGGGCCCGCCGTGCAGAAGAGCACCGCTGAACAGGGCCCCGCCGTGCAGAAGAGCACCGCTGAACAGGGCCCCGCCGTGCAGAAGAGCACCGCTGAACAGGGCCTCGCCGTGCAGAAGAGCACCGCTGAACAGGGGCCCGCCGTGCAGAAGAGCACCGCTGAACAGGGCCCCGCCGTCTCAAGCACTGCTCCGCTGGGCCCCACCGACTCAAGCACTGCTCCGCTGGGCCCCACCGTCTCAAGCACGGCTCCGCTGGGCCCTTCCTGTCAAGCACCGCTCCGCTGGGCCCCGCCGTCTCAAGCACCGCTCCGCTGGGCCCTTCCTGTCAAGCACCGCTCCGCTGGGCCCCGCCGTCTCAAGCACCGCTCCGCTGGGCCCTTCCTGTCAAGCACCACTCCGCTGGGCCCCGCCGTCTCAAGCACCGCTCCGCTGGGCCCTTCCTGTCAAGCACCGCTCCGCTGGGCCCCGCCGTCTCAAGCACCGCTGGCACAATGACAGTGCTGGTTCTGTGTCGAGCTACTGTTCACGGTTCACTGTGCCCACCATGCCTCCTCCATGACCAGTGGTCTCTGTAATCCACCTGATGGACTGTGGCTTTGCACTCCCCAGGATGGCACAGTGGGCAAGCCACACACTGTAGAGACATTGAGAGACTGTGGCTTTGCACTCCCCAGGATGTAACAGTGGGCAAGCCACCCACTGTAGAGACATTGAGAGACTGTGGCTTTGCACTCCCCAGGATGGCACAGTGGGCAAGCCACCCACTGTAGAGACTTGAGAGACTGTGGCTTTGCACTCCCCAGGATGGCACAGTGGGCAAGCCACCCACTGTAGAGACTTGAGAGACTGTGGCTTTGCACTCCCCAGGATGGCACAGTGGGCATGGTGGCCCCTTCGTGGATCTGGCGTTGTGGACTCATGTGGCTGTGGTGCCCCCCCTTCCCTTCCCCCTGAGGTGCCTGTAGTTTTATCATCAGATGCCCCAGCAGTGTTCTCTCCAACGGGCTCAGGTCTCCTGTGTGGGCTTTGCTCTTGTGTTGATACACTTTGGCCCACGGACACTTGGAATTTCGTTAAATGTGCAGGACTAATTGCCTCGGTTTATCGATTGCACAAAATATTTATTTTCTTTTTTATTATTTTTATTGCTATTTGACCATGACTTATCAGAGGCTATTTTTTACATAAATTTTGTTTCTCTATTTAATTATGTCTTTGCATTTTTCCGGGGGGTTTGGGTGGTGTCACTGTGACTTGTTGCTCTGCATTGGTGTGTACATAGTTTGGTGGAGGGTGGGGGTCGCATATGTGTGTGGCCGTCAACTTTTCTCATCCCCCTCCCCTGTGTCGTAGGTGCAGTACTCACCGTTGTCGTCTGCGCCGGCGTTCGTACTCGTGGTAGATGAGCAGGTAGACGAGAGCAGGTAGGATGTTTAATTCGGGTTCCATGCTGTCCTCCTTCCTCGTGGAGTGCATAGAGGTGAGCGTTTTCCCGTTCGTAGTCTGTTTCCGCCGTGTTTTTATCGGCGGGGCTCCCGCCCCGGAAAAGGTGGCGGATTGGTGAGTTGTGATAGGGTGGGCAGTACATTGTCTCCCGCCTGTCTGTTGGCGGTGACCGCCAACCTGTTTGTGTGTCCCGCCGTGGCGGTCGGAGTGTTAAGGTGGCGGGCTGTGTTGGCGGTTCCCGCAAGGGTCAGAATTCCATTTTTTGGACCGCCGGCCTGTTGGCGGGTTGGCCGCCGCTTTATCACCGACCGCCAGGGTTAGAATCACCCCCTAAGTTTTTTGAAGAGTATATTCTGGAAAAATAGGTAACCCACTCCTCTTCCGTGATGGCTATTTCAATAGTTGGTGACGTTCCATCACACAAGAGGGGGAAGTTCACTATCCTCCAGAATTTGACATTGTCATTCTGGAGACTTGCATCACAAAGAGAATGCCATGCCTCATTTTTTAAGTTCTGCTTCCTATTTTAATGGCCTTTTTATACTCTTTCCTGTGAAAAGTAATTCCATGTTTGTCAGGGTTTTGACTTTGTAAATACTGTTTAAGGGCCTGATTACAACTTTGGAGGAAGTGTTAATCCGTCCCAAAAGTGACGGTAAAGTGACAGATATACCACCAGCCGTATTACAAGTTCCATAGGATATAATGGACTCGTAATACAGCTGGTGGTATATCCGTCACTTTACCGTCACTTTTGGGACGGATTAACACCTCCTCCAAAGTTGTAATCAGGCCCTAAGGGGGTCATTCTAACTCTGGCCCGCCATGAACAGGATGGCGGTAGGGGGGGTCAGAATCCTCAGCCATGAAGGATTCCCCCGAGCAGCGGTAAGTCGGCGGGAGCCCGCCGAATTGCCGCTTCTGACCGCGGCTGAACCGCCGCGGTCAGAATGCTCGTGGGAGCACCGCCAGCCTGTTGTCGGTGCTCCCGTGGTCGGTGGCCCTGGCGGCCACCGGCCGCAAGGGTCAGAATGACCCCCTAAGTCTCTTGTACGCACACACAAGAAAAGGATCCATTAAATTCTAACCAATCCTCATTCTCGACTTTAGTGCACAAACCCGCCACGTTCCAAAATAAAAAATGATCTCTCAGTATATTCATACCCTGTCCCGTGGGTGCATACTGTGTTACTTTCCTTGTTGGTGAGGAGATATTGCTCTTTGTGTGAAGTGTGGAATTTGGTGTGGAAAACGCAGGTTGAAAAGAGACTCTACCTATTGGAGTTTCATCGCTAACATTCTGTCTCAGTAATTTTTCCATAACCATCCTTTTGTCTCCCATACTCCCCGCCAGGCCATCAGCAGTCTTCAATGGATCAGGCACAGAGCTCGTCAAGATAAGCCTAGTCCTGCACGCTCCCTGATCTGTTGATAGTCAATCAACTTCTTCCAAAGAAAGGGCATGAAATCTGTTCTTAGTAGGGACTGTGTAATTTCTCTCAGATCTACTTAGTTGTTTTACAGAATTAACGCTAGATCAATCACACCTTACATTACAATTATAAAAAAAAACTAAAGGGAGCAGTGAAATACCATGATCGGGGATCTGTTGCGGACTTATTTTGTGGTTCCTGCCCACCCATTTTACCCTTCTGACCATTTTAATATCTTCAAAGAGTGCATCTGTCAAACCAGGTTTCATGCGAGTCCCAATCCAATTCAGGGATTTATTTCTCATAGCTGTCTAAGTTTCCCTATTATCCACAGGTAGGGTAGGGACATTTGCAAGAACTACCACATAGGGAGTTACCGCGGGAGGGAGATCCAATGTATCTCTTAATGTTGAAGGAATATCCTGAAGAGGTTTCAGGCTGTTCTGTGGTTCCAAACCATTTGTGTTCATTTTTAAATGTTTGAGACTTCCAATACTAGTTGAGGAGAAGCAGGGATCAACATGTTGTTGGGTAACTTGAGGAATAGTTGGTATGTGTTGACACTCTTTGGAAGGGGTTAGATTTTGGATTGGGTCTATGTCACCACAATGTTGAGTAATTACAGGTGTTGGACCTAAAGACTGGGCCTTCATTAAATTGAGCATTAACTCTACATTTTCCTCCACTTGGGTTAGGCGTTTTATCATTAACTCAAAGGATGACCTGACTAGATGTTCCAAGGCTTTAATAGTATCTAAGGTGTTAGTTTTTACTTTCGCTATAGATTGTTTAGGTTTCTGTCCAGATTTTGTATTCTCACAATTAATTTGCACTTGTTCTGTAGGTTGAGCTCCAAAGCTGCTATATTTAATTGTGTCAGGTGGCTCTTGACTGGAATTTCTACCCTTCCTAACTGGTTTCAGTTTCTTTGTGCGTTTAGGTGAAGGTGAATGCTCATCGGCGTCTGAGATAGACTCACTTAGGTAGTGGATGCAACCATTTGGACCTTTGGATTGAATCCTACTTTCCAACAACTTAGTTGATTTTGGAGAGGTTAGTGCTGGCGGAAGGGAATTATGAGAAGATCCCGACGGGCCATTCTGAATTAATATCTTTTCCTCAACATTATTAATCTGTTTGTCAATAGCACCCACTGCTCCTGAAATGAATTTTAATATTGAAGAGTGAGCCTTCTGAGAAGTAGTATCTTTTGCACTAAGTTGCTTCCTCTTGCCCATTTTTGACTAATTATTTTGTGCTACAGAGTTCAACCAATATTGCTCTAAAGCGCTCCTGGCTAATAATTAGAGTCAAGAGAGCTAGCACGGATATAGCAAACTATATAATCTTGTAGCAATTCAAGATGAAGATAGCCTTCTCAGAATACAAGGAGCCTGTTTAGCAGGGTTGCCTGTAATGATGCAAAATTATTCCCCCAACAACAAGAAAGAAGGATAAAAGTACCTGCTTAAAGTCCTCATTTCTACACACTTCCAAGTCCCACAGTCACAGAAAAAATGTCGGGGGAGGCCCAGCCCAGCCTCCTCCTGGCAATAAGGGGCGAAGGACGGGCCCGCCGTTGGCGCCCGGACTTTGCCCACGCACCACCCTCGCGCGTCCCACGGACCGGGAGCGTGACCGCAAGTGTGTAGTTAAAGGGGCTCTTGGCCCTGCTCCTTCCTCCGGTGGTCCAAAATGCCCATCTCCTATTCATCTGCAGCAATTTCAATCTAGGGGCAAAACGGGGAGCAGCTGGTCAGTATTCCACATTTCCAAACTGTACACTGCATTGCTTGTTGTGAGTGAAACAGTATTTTGTTGTATAGGCCAAAATGGTGCCTATGTGTACTTTGACGCAGTTAGGTGCCATGGCCTGCCCCCCCCCTGAAATGCGTCCGCCTGTCCTGTGTGGATGGACAGGTGGAAATGAGGTAACTCCAATGATGTTGTGCGCCGTTGAGGAAGGCGGTCGAGTACCACTGTGTAACTCCTCATTGGTTGTCATTGGGCCTGATGGGTTACAGTAGCCAATGGTGATGTACGCCGGCAGTGACGGTACACACCGCCGTGGATGTGACTGCCATTTTCAATCTTTTCTCTCACTTGCTACCTGACCTTAAACAGGATAGGACCTACTCTGCAAGTGCTGCAGTGACCTGTGTCTGGAACAGACAATGGCCCGAGTCACTGGGGAAAGGGCCCCTCCCTTCACCGCTGCAGAGTTGGAGAGACTAGTGGATGGGTCCTACCCCAGTACTGAATGCTGTATAGGCCACCAGACCAACAGGTGAGTACACTGTGAGCACGATGCATGGGGCATTAATGCATGGATTGCTGTGTGTGAGGGCCTCGTTTAAGGGGGGTGGTGGTGGAAGGGTCCTGGGCAGCGTGCTGCATGTATGGTGGTCAATGTCTGTGCATAAGGGGATGTAAGGGATATGGGAGGCCATGACATGTTTTCTATGTTCATTTGTCTGCAGGTCAGCGCCCAACAGAAAAAGGGTATATGGCGTGCCATCGCCAAGAACGTGCGGACCCTGGGGGTCTACGGCAGGCGGAGCATCCACTGTTGCAAACGGTGGGAGGACCTGAGACGCTGGGCACAGAAGATGGCGGAGGCCCAGCTGGGGATTGCCTCCCAACGAGGAAGGGGGGCCCGTCGAACCCTGAACCCCATGATGGCTCGCATACTGGCGGTGGCCTATCCGGAGCTGGATGGGCACTTGAGGGCATCACAGCAGGCACCGGGGGTACTTGCGTGCAGTGGGGTGGTCTTTGGGTGGGGGATGTGGGCCTGTGGGTGCCCCTAGGCCAGGCCAGACATTGCAGGGTAGGTGCAATGTTGGGCAGGGGCTGAGGAACACCACCTCCTACAAAGCTAGTAGGCATCCACTACTGGGCAGGTGTCTGTGGGTCTCAGGTATGCTGCTATTGGTGTTAGGTATTCCTGTCCTTGGGCTGGTGACTAGCATTGTGACTGGTAGCGCATTGCATAGTGCGTAAGCCTGTTCCCTGTGTGAGTGTGCTGTGTACGCAACCGTGGTATTGGTGCAGCCATTGACCAAGTGTATCCTTTGTCTCCCCTCCCCTTTTTGTTTTGTCACCCTGTCCTTGTGTGCATTAGCATCATCTGGCGGCGGAGCAGAGGCACCGGCGATGGAGGGAGCTGCATCCCACAGGGCCCAGGAGGCCGAATCCACTGACAGTGAGGGCACCAGTGGGATGGAAGGTAAGGGGAGCACCACGGCAGAGACAGGAGGGGACAGTTCAGACAGTGATACCTCCTCCGATGGAAGCTCCCTCATGGTGGCAGGCACCTCTTTGGCTACCCCAACTACAGGTACAGCCGCCACCCCCGTACTAGCACAGTCCTCCCAGCAGCCACTCAGCGAGTTTCCTGTGCCTGTTCACCCAGGAGAGTGGGCATCTCCTTCGCCCCAGGCACCTCAGGCCCTGGCCCAGTTAGCCCTGCTACCCTGAGTGAGGAGGCTATTGACCTCCTGCGACCCATCTCTGTTGAGCAGTAAACACAATGAATGCCATCCAGGGGCTGGCAGCCAATATGCAACAAACAAATGCATTCCTGGAGGGCATTCACTCTGGCATGATGGCCCAACATAGATCAATCCAGGCTCTGGCCTCCTCCCTGGTGGCAGCCTTTGTCCCTGGCTCTAGCCTCCCCCCTCCAACTTCGTCTACCCAGTCCTATTCCACTGAACCCCAACCTATCCCAAGCACACATTCAGACCAGCATGCACCCAAGACACCACACAGGAGTGGCTCAGGAAACACAAGCACCACACATCATCCCACAGGCACTTACACAAACACCATCCAGAATCAGACACACCAACATCCACTGGGTCCCCCTCCTCCTCGACCACCACAACCCTCCCAGTTGTGTCTCAAGTCACACCTGCATGCACTACATCCTCATCCACTACCTCCATCACCAGCATGCCTATCACTACACACTCCTCACTGGCAGTCACCCCCCTACATCCATTCATACTTCCCCTGTATCCACTCCACTGTGTCTGTGCCCCCTCCTCCCAAAGTACTCAAACGCAAGCACTCAGACACCCAACAACCATCCACCTCACAACAGCATCCAGCCCATGCACCTGCACCCAAACACAGCAGACTGACACCTCGTACAACCACTCCCTCTTCCTCCACTCCCAGACCTTCACCCTCTTCGCTCCCCAGTGTCCCTAAGAAGCTTTTCCTCTCTGCCGTTGATCTGTTCCCTACCCCTCCCCCGTCCTTCACGTCGGGCCCGGGTGGTCAGAACCCAGGCTAGCACCTGAGCCACCCAGTCCACGGCCACAGTAGTGTCAGCAGCTACTGCAGGTGGGAGAGGCTCCAGGGAACCAGCCATAAGCAGTGACAGTGTGCCTGCACCAGCTGCATAAGGAAAGACAAGGAGGCATCACCAGCTTGGAAAGGCAAGGGCAATTAGGCACCACCGGCTGCCACAGTGAAGGGCAAGGAGGCAACACCAGCTGGGAGGGGCAAGGGCAAGGAGGCACCACCAGCTGCCAAGGTGAAGGACAAAGAGGCACAATCAGCTGGGAAGGGCTAGGGGCCTGCCACAGCAGGCAGGAAGATCAGGAGGCCTGATGCAGGGACTGGTTCTGAGCCCCACCTCCATCCAAGGGCTGAAGCCTCCCCCAATCACAGGGATTCCTAACAACTGCAACACCACCAGCACCACCACCAGCACCACCATCAACACCGCCACCAGCATCACTGCTGTAGCAGAGCCAGCAGCAGCAGCCCCAGTGGGCAGCCATCGGAGGCTGCAGGGGATGGGCAGGAGCCTCCCTCTACCGCTGCCAGCACTGCCAGTAGCCCCCAGTGGGCAGTCATCCAAGGCTACAGGGGGTGGGCAGGAGCATCCCCGCACCACTGGCATCCCTGGCACCAGCCTCGCCACTGCCACCACTGAGCAGCCGTCACCGCCGGTGGGCAGTGCGTAGTCCTGCTCCATGGACTGTAGTGCATCCTGGCCCCTGCAAATCCTGTGGGTGACAACCAGGTGAGAGACTGTGACCTTGCACGCCCCATGTGCTGCATCACAGGGCACAAGGCCCACTTCAGAACCAGTGGAAGAAGCCATCCACTCACCCCATCCTTGCCAGGATGAAGCACACTGGCCACAAAGCCCTCTCCAGAACCAGTGGAAGAAGCCATCCACTAGAGAGACTGTGGCTTTGAACTCCCCAGGACCAAGAAGTGGGCAAACCAACCACTAGAGAGACTGTGGCCTTGCACTCCCCCGCACCAAGCAGTGGGCAGACCACCCACTAGAGAGACTGTGGCTTTACACACCCCAGGACCAAGCAGGCTCCAGGGCCTGAGGGGAACGGCTTGGGGGCCAGGAACTTGCTTCAGTTTGGTCCAGGTGCAGGATGTTGGATGTCTTTTTATGTCTCTGAGTATTAGATCAGGATCAGCAAGGCAGCAGTTCAGCAAAGCAACAGAGCAATAGTCAAGCAGAGTTGCAGTCCTTTTCAGCAGCACAGCAGTCCTACTTCTTGGCGGAGTCCACAGGGCCAGGAGTATACTGAAGAGTTGGTGTTTGAGATCTAACTTATATACCCTGGTACTCTGGTGCTAGAAGGTGGGAGATGCTTCTAGACAGTGGATTTGAAGTGCATGTAATTTACTCCCCTGTCCTAGCTCCAAGTTGGCTACAATGACACTGTGACAATCCAGAGGTGTTGGGTCTTTGATGTGATCACTCTCTTCATTTGCAAGTAGGGATGGGTTCAGAACCTGTCCTCTCATACTGCCAGCAGAAGGCCCGTGAAGGCACTACACCCACTATAGTGTGACTGTCTGGGAGGATTTCAAAAAGACTAAGGGGGTCATTACAACATCGGCGGTCTTTTAAAAAGACCGCCGAGGCTGCGGGAGCCAGAATACCGCCATTGCCGGCGGTATTCCTGGCTCCCTATTGTGACTTTTCCGCTGGGTCAGCGGACGGTAACAGTGTTACCGTCCGCTGGCCCAGAGGAAAAGTCATATCGACATTGCTGCCGGCTCGTAATAGAGCTGGCGGCAATGCTGATGTGCAGCGGGTGCAGTAGCACCCGTCGTGCATTTCACTGCCTGAAACTCGGGCAGTGAAATGCGATGGGTCTATGCCTGGGGGCCCCTGCACTGCCCATGCCAAGTGCATGGGCAGTGCAGGGGCCCCCAGGGGCACCCCAAGTCCCCTTACCGCCAGCCTTTCCATGGCGGTGTTGACCGCCACGGACAGGCTGGTGGTCGGGGACTCATAATCCCCAGGGCAGCGGTGCTTGCACCGCTGCCCTGGGGATTATGACCGCCAGGCGGAAGCCTGGCGGTATAGTGGAGGGGCCGGCGGTATGGCCATGGCTATTGCGCCACAGTCATAATAGCTGGCGGAACACCGCCAGCCTGTTGGCGGTGTTACCGCCAACTCACCGCCAGCCGCCAGGGTCGTAATGACTCCATAAATGTCAATTACACCAAATCATGAGACCCAAGACAGGCTACAGGCACAAAGGGCTGAGGGGAAAAATTGCCAACTTTCTAAAAGTGGCATTTTTTAAATTGTGATCAAAAACCCATCTTTACCAACAAATAGGTTTTTCATTAAAATTCCAAAGACACCAAACATGAGAAGGCTTCTTGCTCCCAACTGGAAATTAGAGCTTGTTGAATGTAATAAGAAATCCCCAATGCTTTCCCATGGAAAGGGTAGACCCCACAGTAGTGAGTATTTCACTACCAGGACAATTAAGACTTTCAATTACAATGCACCCGGCCCGCTGGGCTACAAGGCCCTACCTTCAGATAACTTAAATGTAATAAAAATAAAGTTTAAGGCTTGGCAAGGGAAATTTCTTGCCAATTCAACATGGCAGGTTAAACCAGATTTCAGACTGCAGTGGCATGCTTGGGGCATGTTTTAAGGTGCTACATAAGTGGGTGGTACAATAAGTACAGGCCTACTATAAGCATTTAATTTATAGGCTTTGTATATATGGTATACCACTCTACAAGGGACCTATAAGCAAATTAAATAGGACAAACAGATGTAGCCCAAATTTGCTCACAAATGTCTCCCAGTGGGCAGACAGAACCACCAACCCAATAAAGTGATGGGGCCCGTTACACCACTTAGATCATACTTCAGTTACAAGAGCCAGGTCCCAGGCTTTTCTGTCATCTGTGATTTCTTAGGGTGAGGGGTAACAGGCCCAGTTGTTAGGTACTCTTTTTTGACTCCCCTTCCCAATAGTCCAGGGCTGGTAGCCTGGGACTTGTCATTCAGTTCAGGGTCTGTACCCTGAGGCTGAATAGGAGTCAGGGGTGAGACCTTCTTTCCCTTGCCAAACCATCTGGGCCTCCATACCCTCTGTTTGGGAGTGGTACACTCAGATGACTGAGTTTTCAGGGTCCCTCCAAACTCTTTCATCAATATTGTCAACACATTCCCCAGAATGCACTCTATGGGCATCCAAGGACTAACTACAAACCGTCTCTGGGTCACCTCCCCATCCCATTCCATGGATACTAAGACCATGGTGTGGACACCTTCTCCTGGGCCTGAGGTATCCTGTACCCCTGGTCGGTAAAATGCTCTGGGGAAGCCAGCCCTTCACTACCATGGTCTGACTGGTTTGGTATCCCTCAGAGAAGTGACTGGGACCCCTGTCACCTTGACCTAATGGGGGTGAGGGCAAACACATTCAGGGATCACAAGTCTTCTCTCTTCATCTATCTCCAAATTAAGGGATATTAGGGCATGTTCTACTGCTTGACTCTAAGGATAACCACCCCTAAGGCCAAATGGGCCACTCTTGTGGATCTCTCACCAGTGGGAGAGTTCTAGGTACAGACCAGGTCACCTTGCTTGTGCCTCAACTGAGAGTAATCAAAGCACAAGAGATAGGAAAAAAGAACATCTTGGGCTTCACCCAGCAGAACTTCCCCCTATTTTGAGAAGGGACATGGGAACCATTGGCATTTACCCTACTAGTACCTGTATGGCTCACTGTGTACCAACCCTCACTCTGTTGGGGAGAACCTGTACCACCATCTTTAGCATCACCCTATTAAATTCTCAGAGGTCTGCCTGATAGGCAAGTTCCCTGGGGTCAAGGAGCTTGCAGTCAACCACAATGACGGAATATGTGCTTTCACCAACCAAAGTGTATATCTCCTCATAGGTGATTCCCTCACTAACCTTCACTGACCTTACCGTACCTTGAAAAGGTAGTCCATGAAATTTACCCAAGATAGGCCTAGGAGTTTGTGGATGTCCCTGAACCTCTGGCAGCACCTCTGAGGGGTCAGCTCATATTTAGCAATAAGTATGGCTTTCATGAGGGCATACTTTGTCTGGTCAACCACATTAATAGTGAGTAGTGTGGCCCTCCCTACTATCGACATGTGTCTCCCTACTATGGGTATGTGTCTCCATAAGCCAGCCCAAAACCCTTCTGGGATCATGTGTACCATCAGAGCTACCTCAGATGCACCTATGTATGTCATCTCCTGTGCATCGGTTCTGGCAGTTTGTGGACCCTCACCTCCAGACACTGGGATAATTCTGCAACCATTTCTGCTGGATTCTGCTGGTTTATTTCAGCTTAAATCCAGCTCCTTGCGACTCAGTTTATGAGACCATAATAGTTTCTTTTCCTCCAGTAATTGTTGTTTCTCCTTCATTACTGGGAGGTTTTCTACCTCTACCCCTGCTGCTTGTGCAGCTAGACTCAGTTGCACCAGCTGCTGCTGGAAGTGCCCCATTTGCTCTGCTGTCCCCCAGGTGCTTAGAGGGCAGGGGTCGGCAAGACTACCTGCTCTCTCTGCTGGGCCTAGTATGGAACCTCACATCTGTGGGTCTCGTACTATTCTCTGGTTCTGGGGTCAAGAGAAAAAGAAGCTTCTCTCTCTTTAGCCCTACAGCTGTTGCAAAGTAGTCCTCCTTAGCCTCTATTTCCTCATCCTCATACAGTACATAATTCTCATCCTCCTCTTCTGGTACTGTAGCTTGTATTCTGTGGACCTCCTCCATAGCTCTAACGGCTATCCTATACTCAATCTTTGGAGAACCCTTAGGTAATTTCAGATCTCTCTCTCCGCACAGCTCTTTCAGCTCATCCATGCTATAGCTTTCATTGATGTTGATATCAATCAATCAATCAATCAAAAAATTGATTAAGCGCACTACTCACCTGTTAGGGTCTCATGGCTCTGGGGGGGAAGGGTTGCTGTTTACTGCTCAAAAAGCAATGTCTTGAGGTGCTTTCTGAAAATTATGAGGTCCTGGGTCTTGTGTAGGTTGGTGGGGAGGGAGCTCCAGGTCTTGGAGGTGAGGTGGGAGAAGGATCTGCCGCCGGAGGTGGTGCGTTGGATGTGGGGGACTGTGGCGAGGGCGAGGTCCGTGGAGCGGAGAAGTCGAGTAGGTGTGTGGAAGTTTACTCGTTCGTTAAGGTAGGCTAGTCCAGTGTTGTGGAGAGATTTGTAAGTGTGGATAAGGACTTTGAAGATGATCCTTTTGCGGATGGACAGCCAGTGAAGGGATCTGAGGTGGGCGGAGATGTGTTTGTGGTGGGGAGGTTGAGGATAAGACGTGCAGCTGTGTTCTGGATTCGCTGGAGTGTTTGCTGAAGCTTGGCTGTGGTACCAATGTAGGTCCAACCCAACCTTGGCAGGCAAGAGTTACAGGCATGAACAGATGAGAGTCTGGAACCAAATTTGGAAAAAAATATGGCCAATCAAGGAAATTAAAAAACTTCAACTCTAATGTCAAATTATTTAAATGGGATTTTTTGTAGAACACACATCACTGTATGGTACTGCACAAACACAGATCCTGACCCACACTACTGAACACCATTGTGAGAAATGGGGTTGTTGGTTGACTGGGGTGTGAGCCCTGGTCAAGCAACAACCATAATCCCATGCAGGGTGAGCCAGAGAAAGTCACTAAATTTACATGTGCTTAAACCTGGGTAGCTTAGCATGAAAAAACAGTCAGGTGTAAATCACGGGCAATGTGTAAAGTATTTATGCAGCACTCAAACAGTAATAAAGTGAAAGCACAATGCAAGAAAAACCCTAAGCCAAAGTAGAAAAATTGAGAAAATTATAATAAATGATGTGACACTAAAACACCAAAAATGCAATCAGTAGAACCAGAGTTATGAGTTTTAAAGATGTTGGTGAGAATTGTGCCAAAAAGCAAAAGGGCCATCCATGGCTACCTGGTTGTGCTGGACCGAGTCAAAGTCACAAGCTCAGGCTGATCACAGTGTACCGCAGGTTGGCTATGGTCACCAGATTAGTCCATCTGAAAGTTTTCCTTCTCACATCAATGACAATAGTCCTGTTCACGGTGGAAGGGGCTGTAAGGAGCAAGGATAGTACCATGGGAAGCTGCCGGAGTAGCACCAACAGCAGGCCAGTCATCCTGGATGGGCTTTGCTCAAGCTTTGCCTTGGTGGTCCCCACAAGTTGTCGATGCTGTGGCATGAAGGGGTGGCTGCCAGAGCTTCACAATAAATGGCAGCGTGAGCAGCAAGGTCCTGGCACAAACAGGAGGGATTGTGGTTGTGAAGAGCCTAAAAACTTCAATACAGCTCTTGAAGGCCACACCAAATCGTTTGAGTTGGGTCCAGGTGCTGGTGCAGGATATTGTAGAGGCTTTTATGTCCATGAGGTTCAGATCAGGAGGTTGTTCAAGTAGCCTTTGGAGTCATTCTGTTTGGGTTCATGATGAAGTTGCCAGTACAGTTCTCCTCTCCCAGGCAAGAAGACAGCAGGGCAGCAGGGCTGCAGTTCAGCAGTTCAACAGTGCAGCAGTCCAGCAGGGATGCAATCCTTTCAGCAGCACAGCAGTCCTTCTTCCAGGCAGAGTCTACAGGTCCAGTAGTGTGCTGAATCATTGGTGTCTAGGGTCTCACTTTTATACACTGGTGCCTTGGTACTGAAAGATGGAAGAAGCTTCAAGACAATGGCTTTGAAGTACATGGAATTTTCCTGACTCCCCTGGAGGTGATAAGTCCTTTGTGTGAAGGCAGAGCACTCCCTGTTCAGTTGCAAGTGAGGCTGCACAACGCTCTACCCCCTAATCCTCCCAAACGATAGCTCATTAAGGCACACCTAATGCCTCTATTGTGTGACTATCTAGGAGGATTTTACAAAGTCTAACTGTTAGTTACACCTAGTCGTGTGTCCCAAAACAAGTGGCAGGAACAAAAGGGCTACGGGGAAAAAAATGCAAACTTCTAAAAGTAACATTTTCAAAATTGTAATAATAAAGCCAGATTTTCCATGAAATAGGGGTTTTCATAACAATTCCAAAGACACCAGAGATAAACTAGCTTTGTGCTCCCAATTGTAAATTACAGCATAATAATAGAAATAAGGAACCTCCAATGGTATCCAATGAAAGAGGTAGTCCTCAATGTAGTGAAAACTGAGTTTAGGAATGTTTCACTCCCAATACCCTGCCCTTAGGGCTACATAGGGCCTAAGGGGTGACATATGTAATAAAATGGACATTTGAGGCTTTGGCTCGGAGGTTTTCTTGCAGGTCATCATTGAGTTTAAAACTACATACAGGCTGCAGTAGTAGTCTTAGGACATGTTTTAACCTTTTCACTATTAGGCCTTCCCCTCCAGTGCTACACCTTTTATTTGGCTAATTGGGGTAGTTCGCCTCTTGCTGCCATAACTTTTTGTCCACATAAGCTATCCATACCAATTTTGCTTCCTTCTTTTACCACATTCTAAAGGTTTCTAATGGTACCCAGGGTTTGTAGATTACCCTGAGGGGACTGAGAAATTTCCCAAAATATAGCTACATTTAGGCCCAGATATAAGCTAAAATGGCACAGCGCGGTGCTGGGACAAAAATAGTGCCTCTTTAGAAATGCATAAGGTTGCCATATTTATGGAATATGGTGCACCCCTGCACTTCCCCCTGCGCTGGCGCTGAATTAAGCTGCCTAGCAACAACACAGGCATCCTTGCACCATAGTGCAAGGGTGTCTGTGTCTGCGTTGAGGAGATAGATTGTTTATGTGCAGGAAGGTGTCCCATTCTGCATATAAACAATCTATAACGTCAATTTGGCACTTCTATGTGGCAAAATGCAGCACACATAGAAGTAACAAAGCATCATTCTGAAAGATTGTTTTTGTCCAGGAAGTTGTCCTTTCCTGCACATAAACAATCGTCCATGGCATTTTGCTTCATTTATGGGTGCTGCAGAAAGACCCCAAAATGCAACATTGACACATCAAATTTTCCCACTGAAAACTGATCCTTTTTTCGCCAATGTGCCTATCTGTGGATTTTGACCCCTAGCTCAGCTGGCACCTATGGAAACAGATCAAATCTGTACATTTCTGAAAACTAAACACCTAGGTGACTCTAGAATGGCATGAATTCAGGATGGGGTAACTTGCGTGGCTCTCACCAGGTTGTTTTACACGGAACCACTTGCAAACATCAAACTTACATTTCTGGAATGAGAAGTTATGGAATCTGCAGGGAGTCACAAGCTTACTTTCACCCGGTATTCCCCAAAGTCATCTGATTAGAATGGTACCTAACTTATATTAGTAGGGCTAGTGCCCGCAACAGGAAACTGCCCAAAAGGCAACATCATACACCAAATTTTTCCAATCAAAACTGACTGCTTTTTGCAAAGTAGGTAGCTGTAGTAACTAGACATTTAGAGCAATATAGGATGTAGTGACTAACATGCATCCCATAAGGTTTTTTGATTTACACGCAATTCCCTACAAAACTCAAACTTTGCCTGAAATCATAAATTTTCATAACTTTTCTGTGATAGAAACTTCCAAAATCCACAAGAACCTGCAAAATTCCACCCAGCATTGCCCCACTTGTGCTGATAAAAATACTGTACCACTTGTATGGCTGGGCTTAGTGCCCATGACAGGAACAGATCAAACCAGGAACAATGGAGCCCTTGCGTGGGGATTCCTATTGACCTTGGTTTGATCTGTTTCTGTTGCTAGCACCAGAAATGTGAGGAAAATGGGTTTTTAGTCAGCATCTGAGGTTTGCAGGACATTGTGGGTAAGAAAACGGTGGGGGGGAGTCCGTGAAGCACACCACTGTGGACTCCCGCAGAGGTATAGTTTTTAGAACTGTCTGGATCTGGTGGGTGTTTCCAGGTAACAGCCTACCCAAGCCCGAAAACTGCTGCTTTTCACCACTGCAAGTGGGATGATACTGGGAACTAGGCAAACTCTCCTGGGTCAATTGTAAAAACAACATCCAAAGAATCAAATGCCCTCCTTGCCACTGGGATTAGATGCTTTAGTCTGCAGGGGAGCAGAAAGACTGTTGAGATTTTGAAGGTGAGGGTGGGGCTTGATTTTAGGCTGGAAAATGATTTTACTGAAAATATATAGTGCTGCCATACAGTAGGCTTTCAGTTCCCCAGGAGGGCAGATAGGGGGTAATTACCTCACCTGCCCCCGGGGGACAAAAACCCATACAAGGCAGCCCCTACCCCTACAGTTAAAAAAGTAATCCCTGGTGTCTAGTGGGCTTTCTACCGCCCTGGGACATTGACTCTAAACTCTGCTTGGCTCCATCAATCAATCAATCAATCAATCAGGATTTGTAAAGAACAGATAATCACCCCTGAGGGTATCCAGCTGCAGGGTATCTTGCTGCGGAGGCTCAGTCGAACAACAAGGTCATGTGTCCTTTCCTGAATTCCAGTGGAGAGGGTGAGGTCCAGAAGTAAAGATGGAGGTTGTTCCGGGATCTGGCCACAAAATAGAAGGAACGACCTCCACTGTAGCTTCAAAGTAAGCAAAGGCTGTGGGTGAGGTGAAGGAAGCAGTGCAAAGGTGTTTAGTGAGTTGGTGGTAGTTCAGGCAGTGGTTGATGCATGGTGGTCCTTGGTTAATCAGGGCCATGTATGTGTGGATAAGGATCTTGAAGTGGCATCTCTTATGGATGGGGAGCTAGTAGAGCTTTCTGAGGAGGAGGTGATGTTGGTGTGCTTGAGGAGATTGTGGATAAGTCTGGCTGCGGAGTTCTGCATGATCTATAATCTGTTCAGGAGGTGTGAGGTCATTCCTATGTAGGGTGAATTGCTGACGTCGAGCTGCCTGGTGACTAGGGCCTGGGTGAAGGTTTGCCAGGTGTTGACTGGGAGCCATTTGAAGATCTTGCGGAGCATATGAATAGTGAGGGCGCAACTGGAGGAGACTGCGTTGATCTGGTTTTTCATAGTGAGCTTGCTATCCATGATGATGCTGAGGTTGCAGTCATGATCTGTTGGCGTTGGTGAGAGTCCTAATTTGAAAGGCTACTAGGAGTAGTGCCAAAGGGAGGTGCTGCTCCTGAAGATCAGTACTTCTGACTTGTCTGTATTGAGTTTCAGGCAGTTTTCTCTCATCCAGTCGGCACTGTTTGTCATACACCTGTGGAAGTTGGCCTTTGTGGTGGAGAGCTGTTCTGATATCGAGAGGATGAGCTGAGTGTCATCAGCATAGAAAATGATATTTAGTCTGTAGGTTCTGAAGATGTTGGTCAGGGGTGTCATGTAGATGTTGAACAATGTGGGGTTGAGTGATGAACTTTGAGGAACACCACAGATTCTGTTCTTGTGTTGGGTGGTAAAGAGAGGAAGAAGGATTCTCTGGGTTCTTCTTGTGTGAAGGGGGGTGATCCATTTGAGGGTGTCAACCTGAATTCCAATATGGTAAAGCCTCTTGTTAAGGGTGTGATTGATACAGTGTTCAAAGTTGCTGTGAGGTCAAAGAGAATCAGGGCTGCCAATTCTCCTCAGTCAAGAAGGGCTCTGATGTTGTTGGTGGCAGCGATGAGGGCCGTTTTGGTGCTCTGGTTGATGTGAAAGCCAGACTGGGAGAGTTCCAAAAGATTGCTGTTCTGTAGGTGATCCGCAAGTTGATGGTTTTTCAAGGACATTGGCCCGGAAAGGGGGGCAGTGAGATGGGACAAAGGTATTTGAGTTAACTTGGGTTGGGGAATGTTTTCTTGAGAAGGGATTTGATTTCAGCAAGTTTCCATTCATTGAAGAAAGTGGCCATGGTGATGGATGCATTGAAGACAGTGGTGAGTTTGTTGCTGATAGACTTGCTTCCCTTGTTTAAAATGAGCAGGGGTCCATAGGTGCTCCTGAATGGACAGAGTTCATGATGGCTGTGGTGCTTTATGTGGTGAACTGGTCCCACGGTGTTAGCAGGTGGTTGGGTTTTGTATCTGTGGTGGCGATGAGGCTGAGGATGTTGGTGGTGGTGGGTTAAGGTTGGGGCTCAAAATTTCTGTAGATGTTGGACTTCTTCTCAAGGAAGAAGTCCACCAAGTTATTGCAGAGCTCCTGGGAGAGGGTCATGATGTTTTCCAAGACTGAGGGGTTTGAGAACTCTCAAATGATATTGAATAGTTTCATGTTGCCAACCTCTATATGGTTGGCCTGGGTGCTCCATTTAATCTTTTTCAAGAGTTACTGGTATTGATTGAGCAATGCTTTGAAGGTGGT
Source organism: Pleurodeles waltl (assembly GCF_031143425.1). Lineage (NCBI taxonomy): Eukaryota > Metazoa > Chordata > Amphibia > Caudata > Salamandridae > Pleurodeles > Pleurodeles waltl. The sequence continues at coordinate 1,486,276,479 of NC_090440.1, read as the reverse complement.
TCAGTCTTTGGTGTCCTTACTGGTACACCACCTTCTTTCAAGTTGCTTGTAGCTGCAAGTTGTGGTGCTTAGTTCTGTGGTGTACCAGCGAGCCCATTTGGTGGGCCTCTTTGGTTTTGTGAGCTTAATGGGCAACTTTGTTGGCACAGCCTGTGATCCAAATTCTTGACAGCCTGTTTTGAGTTGGTTGAGGTGTCCAGGTGGGAGGAGTTGAGGCTGTCAGTCCATTGGTTCTCTGCAACTTTGCTCCAGCTTCTGTGAGAGACGATGTGCAGTTTGGTGGTGGTGCCAGGGGACCTGTGATGGTGAAGTGGACAATAGCGTGGTCAGTCCAGGTGAGCTCAGTGATGTGACTGTTCTTGTGTCTGGCTGTGAACATAGGGTTGAGTGTGTGTCCTGCAATGTGTGTGAGGCTGGGGACTAGTTGAGTGAGGTCGAGAGTGTTCATGCTCTTGAAGAGCTTTGCAGTGTTTGTGTTATCCTGGTCATCAAGGTGGAAACTGAGGTCATTGACGAAGATGTAGTGCTTCATGTCGATGGTGAGTGGGTCAGTGAAATTGAGAATTGCCTCAGAGAAGCTGCGGAAGTGAAATTTTACCACTATAAATAGGTCTGTAGACAATGGTGCCTCTGATTATAGTTTTGCCATCAGTGTGGAGTTGGAAGTTGAGATCATGGATGATTGGGGTGGCATCGTCTGCAAAGGTGGTGCAGTAGATCATCCTTGTGGATGATAGTGATTCCACCTCTGTGTTTGTTCACACAGTCTCGGTGTGTTATCTTGTAGCTGCTGGGTGTTGCTGAGGCAAAGTTGAGCAGGGGTGCGAGGTTGAGACAGGTCTTAGTGAGGAAGATGATGTCAGGGTGAGGGAGGTGGTGATGTCCTGGATCTCAGTGGGGTGTTGGCAGAGAGATTGTGAGTTGAGCAGAAGGCATTGGAGATGTTCTGAGGTGGTTGTGGTTGGCGTGGTAGTGGTGATTTTCTGAGGTGGTTGCGGTTGCCGTGGTGGTGGTTGTTTATATAAGGGTGCGCTCGTTTTTCAGATGAAAAAGCAGTGCTGGCAAGTCAAAGGACCCACTGTAGATCATAGTGAGGTATTAGCTGTAGTTGCGGGGTCCAATACGTGGAGCTTGGAGGCAGTGTAGCTTTGGGTGGTGGGAGAACCAAGGTTCCTGGCACTGGGGGCAGTCCAGGCATGGATGCGTGCAGGGCGAAAAACAAAGGCTAAGCAGGAGGAACATTAGGTTGTGCTATTCAGCAGAGTAAACAAAATGGCTGGAAGTGAGAGAGTTCAGCACCATGGGGAGGCAGGTATAAGGTCTACTCCTGAAGTTTGACAGTATTTCTAGAAAATTATGAACTCCCCATTATCTAAAATGAGTTGGAAAGTAAGATACTGTGCATACGTAATTATTATTTGAATTTTGCAGAATTTGTTTCTGCTTGCAGAGGTGTTTGCAAACACATAAATGTTGGTATCGAACATTATTTTAGGTCTTGCTGACAGGTAGAGTCAGAGGCCCTCATTCTGACCCTGGCGGTCGGCGGAGAGACGGCGGTCGGACCGCGAACAGACCGGCGGTATTAAAAATGGCATTCTGACCGCGGCGGTCCCCGCCGCGACCGACCGCTACTTCTCCACTCCGACCGCCACGGCGGTCATGACCGCGGGGCTGGAGTTTGCGCACTCCGGCCCGGCGGTCGTCCCAAGACCGCCAAGGGTATTATGACCCTGCCTACCGCCGCGGTTTCTTGCGGGCGGGAACCGCCGTGCGAACCATGGCGGTAAGCACTATCGGGGTCAGGGAATTCCTTCCCTGGCACTGATAGGGGTCTCCCCCACCCCCCACTACCCACCCGAGTCCTCCCCCCACACCCTCCACCCCCCTGCCACCCCCCAGAGGTGGTACGAACCCCCTCCCCACCCCCACCCCGACATGCACATACATGTACCCCGACATGCACACACCCCCAACATGCACATATACACACCCCCTACACACACATACACAACGGGGACACATACCCGCACACATACATGCCGACATGCGCACCTCCCGAACAGCACATATTACCCATAGACACAGCAGCACCCCCCGCCCGCATACACGCACTCACACACCCCCTCTACACACTCACACGCACACCCCATGCACGCACACATCACACAACACCCCCCACCCCCTCCCCTCACGGACGATCAACTTACCTTGTGCGTTGGTCCTCCGGGAGGCGACGGGAGCCATAGGGACGTGACCGCCAACAGAAGACCGCCAACAGAAGACCGCCACACAGAAATGTGGGTCGTAATTCTGTGGGCGGTGTTCTGCTGGCGTGGCGGTGGAGGTTGACCAGTCTCCACTTTCCCGCCGACCGCCAGTGTGGCTGCTGGCGGTTTTCCAGCGGAACGCTCCCAGCGGTCAGAATGCGCACAGCGGCACACCGCCGCGGTCGGCGGTCTTCACCGCGGCGGTAACTCAGCGGTCTTGCGAAAAGACCGCCAAGGTCAGAATGAGGGCCAGAGTCTTTACAAACCTTACTGAAGAATTAGGGCCAGTCGCTTATCGAAAGGTGTCTTTCTTGTCAATGCTTCTTATTTGATGGCTATCCTTCCTCTTCTTGTGTTTGTCCCTCTCCTAGAGTATAGCCTCTTTACTATCCTTTTGATAGAATAACATTTATTCATCACATCTTCACTTAAGTACTCATGTTTCTCTCCTCCGTGTGGTATTTACCCTTCAAGGTGCTGCTACTTCCCTCCCTCACTCCACCTGCCTAGTTCCCTCTCAATTACTTCTCTGCTTCTGCAGGTGTCTGCCACTGGTCATCAGCAGTGTTTATTTTATTTCTCATACCCTGATCAGTGTAGGGAAAGGTGCGGAAGACATTGTGACGTGAAGGGTTAATTAGTCTGAGCAGTATAGATGAGCGCAATACATGCAGAAACCTGAACCGTACGTGGAAAAGTCCACGATGTTGCTTTCAAGCTTGTTTTCCAACATTCCATAGATAAAATTATCCGCAGTCTGCTTGTGCAAGAAGCAGGAAGTGTGGGAGAGAGACAAACGAAGGCTGCTCTAACCCTGGGAAAAGGAGTCTAGGAAAAGGGCAGAAAATAATGACTAGTGAACAACAGGGCAGCCAAGAGACGTGTACTGATAACATAGTGAGCAAATGAAGAAAGGAATAGTCCAAGCTTCAGGTTATTTAAGCAGCGAAGCACAGGTGGGGGAATTGAAGCTCACAGATGGAGTTGTGCAAGCTGCCATCGCACCACATCGCTGCCTCCTTGGCTGTGCTGTTCTTACACCGCGACGCTCAAGGGGGAGAGAGGTACGAGCAAGCAGGAGAGGGCTTCCCAGCATTGTGGATAAAGTTAAGTTCCACCCAGGGATGAACGACCTTGGTTTCCATGCTTTATTCTAATTGATTAACATACTAGCGCTATGTTTGCAATCTGATGTAGTCTACCCATTTATATTACATTTTTCCTTGAACGTCTAAATGGGAATGTGATGTAGTAGCTGAATGTGCATTTCGTAGGCAGTCATTTAATGCTGTGTTGTATAGTGATGCCATATGGGTGAACTCTTTGCTTACATACAAATATATATTTTATTGCTATTTTTTCATTCTACTTTTTTGGTGTGCCAAACGTACATATTTCACTGAACATTCTATTAAAGCTAATTTGTGTGCATTACTGCTGTGTGGTCCTTCATTGAGCGTCCTTATTGCCTTATATCGATCAGATCAGGTGTCAATCAATCACCTGGATAAGACATACCCTTTGCTCTTTTATTGCTCCACAACCCTCTTCACCCTTTCATTTTTATTTTTTAGGAGAGCCAACATTTGTCTCTAAACAATACTGAGGCATTATGGAGGCTTGAGTGGATTGGCAAGGGGACAGTAAGATTAGAACTTGTCAAGAATGATGTTACAGTGAAATTTATGAAGGGCCAGATGTAGGAAGACTTTTGCGTCTCGTCAACGGCGAAAAATGCAGTTTGCGAGGCGCAAAAGGCCAAACGCGATGCACAACCGCATTGCGAGTCGGTACTGACTCGCAATTTGAGGCTGCGACTCGCAAATAGGAAGGGGTGTTCCCTTCCTATTTGCGACCGCATCGCTATGCTGAGTTGCTTTGGGACCGCGAATGCTGTCGCAAACCAACTCGCAGTTACCAACCACTTGAAGTGGATGGTAACTCATTCGCAAAAGGGAAGGGGTCCCCATGGGACCCCAACCCCTTTGTGGATGTCAATAAAAATATTTTTTCAGAGCAGGCAGTGGTCCTATGGGCCACTGCCTACTCTGAAAAAAACGAAACCAAATGGTTTCGGAATTGTTTCTTTTTGCAGCTCGTTTTCCTTTAAGGAAAACGGGCTGCAAAAAAAAACAACTGCTTTATTCAAAAAGCACTCACGGACATAGTGGTCTGCTGTCTCCAGCAGGCCACCATCCCTGTGAGTGCATGGACTCGCTATGGGGTCGCAAACTGCGACCCACCTCATTAATATTCATGAGGTGGGTATTTGCGACCCCATAGCGAGTCGCAGAAGGTGTCTGAGACACCTTTCTGCATGCAAGTTTGTGAGTTGCAATTTGCGAGTCGCTATGACTCGCAAATTGCAAATCACAAAAGAATACTTACCTACATCTGGCCCGAAGTGTAAACCTAGCTGGGATACAGAGGAGCACTGTACATAATTACAGGGAGGGTGTTGGTGGGAAGAAGATTTAACAATATTATGTGAATTTACCATATTTAGATCACAATTTTGCATTTGAAGCAGTTATAACTGCCAATAATAGGCATAGAAAATAAGATATTTTTTTCTTGTTTAGGGCTCAGTGGGATGTATCAAATATAGTAAGCACTGAAAACAGTACTTTAAGTTAGGTCTCCTTTGAATGTTTGGGTTGACTCTTAAATGGTTGAAGAGCTGCAGCATTAATATTTTAGCACTATAGATAAAAGTAAGCAGTTGCTTGTCATTGGAACTTTAATGTGCATTTCTTTACTGGAAATGTAGCAGCATTTATTGGCATCTTTGCAATAACAACACAGCACAGCAGACTGCTCCTTGAGTGCTCTGCGACCTTTCCCATGCCTTTATTTATTTTATTTTTTTTAGCTCTTTTAAGAATGCTAGCTTCTGAAATTTGCTATCAATATTCTCTTCTATGAAAATACAGTTTGGGGCACATTTCATTTAAAAAAAAAATTTTTTTAGTTAACACTCAGACGAAACTGTACATTTAGAAATGGCAGTTGTATTGTTACATACAGGGTTGCCAATGCTGTTTAGCAAAATCAATTATCATTACTTTTTCTTGTAGCTTATTATGAACAGCATCAACATTAAGTATTTGCAACACAAGTAGGTCCACACTTGTAAAGTCAAAAGGTGCAAACAATTGGTTTTGCTGATGGTTACTTATTTCTGGGTTTGATTTCCAAGTTTCATAGAACTATTAAAGACATACAGAACATCCAGAAGGTTATTTCATTAGAACACACAGATGCACCCAGTATACTGAGTATGATGGAACATCTTGATATCCAGTCTAACTTGATTACGGATAGTGGACTTAGACCCAAATCGGTATATTCTCACACTCACTCTCCTGATAACTATATAGAGATTTTCTATGAAGCAGTTCTTACAGATCTGTACCGCCTGGAGGATAAACACAAGGGTCAGAAAAATAGATACACCGATAATCTTAGTCCAGAAGAAGGACTAGCATTAAATATATTGACCCAGAATAAGGACATTGTGATTAGAGAAGCAGACAAAGGTGGCAATGTGGTTGTGATGAATAAATCAGATTACATGACAGAAATTGATAGACAACTTGGAGATGGGGAAGCATATGTGCATCTTAGGGGCAATCCACTAGTAGATGTTACACATGTAGTAGAGGGTAGAATTACATACTAGAAGGCCTGTTGCCTCGTTTCAGATGTTGAATACAAATACATGCTCAATACTACACCATGCACACTATGTATTTACATACTACCTAAGGTACATAAGCCCAGTAAATTTCCCCCATGTAGGCCCATTATATGTGGGATCGAATCACTGATGGAACACATCTCAGAGTATAATGATTTGTTCCAAAAGCCTATGGTACGCAGCTTACCATCCTATGTTCAGGACACTAGGGATTTGTTATGTCAGCTAGATGTCGAGAAGTGAGGGGGATGTAAATTTGTTAGTTTTGATGTCAATTCACTGTACACATCAATCTCTCTAGAGAAAGGTCTGGAAGTTCTGACCACTACACTCTCCAATAGGGATGCAACCTTATATGAGCACACAACCATGTTGATTGATCTAACACGTCTAGTTCTGGAAAAGAATGTATTTTTACTTAACAGCAACTGGTACAGACAAGCGCAAGGTGTGGCGATGGGGGCAAAATTCTCACCCTCATATGCGAACCTCTAAATGGGTCACTTTGAAAGACCACCAGCCATTTCACAACATATCCTATATTGGAGGAGATATATAGATGATATATTAGTCATTTGGACTGGTACTGATTCAGATCTGGATGTTTTAATCAATCATCTGAATAGCAATACCTACAACCTTCTTTTCACACATCATGTGGGTAAGCACAGAATCGACAGGAAACCCACGGCATGTAATTCTATTTTACACGCACAAAGTGCACCCCCCAGTACACAAATCAATGTAATCGCGTGTAGGGAAATGTCCAGAGGCTGTTGAGCGTGAACAACTGAAAAGAAGAATTGTATTGAAATATGAATTGGACTGACATTTTGCAATAAAAGAAGAGACTCACATGACCTCATGATTCTCTATTGTTCTGTTAAACAGAGTGCTGTGGTTGTATGGTTTAGGGTTATTCATTTCTGCCATGTTTTGCTTTTTGGCATCACTTAAAGGTATTCTTAAGTTGACCACTACACCAAAGTTGTCATTTATATTAAATTTAATACAGGAGATCAAACATAGTTTGAAATATTTATCCACAGAGTGAAGGACAAGGTGAAACAAAAACACATGATCTATACAGGTTTCTTTAGTAAAACATCCTAAGATGTGTATTTTACAGAATCATAGAAAATGCTATTCATTTAATGATGTGACCACAGTAAACCAGAACTTTAATGAGAAGAAAGAACCTAAGTTAGGTCTCTGTCAAAATTTTGGGTTGACCGGAGTCCTAAATATTTAAAGACCTTCAGCAGTGATATTGTACCACTATAGACAACAGTAAGTGGTTGCTTGTCACTGGAACTTTATAGGAATGTGCATTTTGTGAATGGAAATCTAGCAGCATTTAATGGCATGTCTGAGGAAACAATAAAACTAAATGCAGCACACTGACATTACACTAAGAAAGGACACAACAGAACAAAAAACAGCATACCACAAGAAAACAGAATGCTACAGAATGATCACAGTACAGCACAAAACAACACTGCAATAAAGCAGAAAAGAAAACACAAAAACACACAAATAACATAGTGCATCATAACCACTACAAAATTAAATTAAACATAATACACTAAGGTAAGTCTCATTCATTCAAAAAAATATATTATCTTACTCTAAATGTATTTTGCATTACTTTTTGTCATTTTTAATACATAATAAAAACACACGGTACTTCAGGTGGGATTGTTTTTTAATGAACATTTTAAAAGTATATTTCATGTATTTTTGAGGTAATTAATGTATTTAAATGTATTAAATATTTAAGTATTTCCTAAATTAATTGTGATGTGATATGTTTGCATTTTTGTTACATTTAAAACAAATATATACACTTATGTATTTAGCACAAAAATAGTTTTACTACTTTTTATAAGTTTAATACGTTTTTTAAAATATTTTCACTGTAGTTTAATATCACAAGATCTCCAATCCAATTAAGGAGAAATCCACCTACCTGTGAAAAGTCACTTGTCATAATTTACACTCATAACTTTGGCTCCAAGCCATGATCCACAGTGTAGTAAATCTTTAGTTGCAATGGTCAGAATTGGTAAGAGTATAAGCTTAATGTTGAAATTTACTCCCATGTGAATCTACTTTTCTGATAGGCCCCAAAATAATTTGTTCAGGACAATATACTTTCATTCAACTACCAAAAGCAAGGTCTAAGCTTGCAGGTGCCATAATCAGCAGTTCAGTAATAAGACAACTTCTCGTGGGTTGTCTGCACGTCTGATACATCCACAGCAGTAGGAGGCAGTAGGAACAACGCACACTCCTCAGGGTGTCACTTCAGGAAACGCCACCCAAGAGTCCAGGTACACTCTCTAGCAAGCCGCTACATCACTGCCCACCATGTTCACCTCCTGATTCAAGTACTTTTGTAAATAAAACAAAAAAGGCTGGTGTTGCGCCACCCTGGAGCTCTGGAAGAGCCAAACTGCGGCAGCACCCGTTCCCATCCAGGGAAATGTCGGAAGAGTCAGCACAGGCAGCAGAACAACCATAAAGGTAGTTGAAAAGTCGGCAAAGAACGATGGAAGTGCGGTAAGACGGCAGATGGTGGGGGAAGCACCTTCAACCCCAGGAAAGGTGCAAAGGGGTAGTCAGAAGAAGGTAGGCAGCCGTTCCAGACTGTATTTGGTAGAAACCACATTTTTAAGAGGACAAGGAATGGGCTGAGTACCACAAAACAAGTTGTCTGGGGGTTCGGACAAAGGGGAAATGCTGACTTCTAATAAAATCAGCAAAAGTAGTCAAAAACCTCTAACCCTAGAGTTACCCCTTCACTGAGGGCATATTTTAAAAGGATAGACCCTTTGCTCTGCGAAGCTTGGACAGTGATAATGGGGTAAAGGGAATGGAAGTAGAGGGTGGCTTGCCCCTCTCCCTGTCCAGGTTAAATCATGAAGAAAGCAATCTTGCAACTTTAATGAGGGCAATGGGGCCTCAACAAGTTGTCAAGCTTCCCTCAAAGATCTGACTCTGAGGTATCGGAATTGTCTGGGTCTTCAGGGCCTCTGCCAGCTTCAGAATCTACAGATAACTCAGCTCACGTCACCCCCTATTGTAAGCAACTCAATGGAGGCTATATTTTTAACACTGTCAGACAATTTCAAAAAAGGGTGTGCGGTCTCCGAGGTGAACCAAGGAGAGATAAGGGATGCTTGTGTCACCCTGGAAAATAGATTTGATCTTTTGACAATCAGAACTCAGGCTCTCGAGGAGTCAGTTGGTGCTATAAAGGGGAACTCAGAAAGAATAAAGAAGACATTCAACTGTCAAAAGGGAATGAGCAGGAACTACAGCAGAAGTTAGAACAGCTGGAAAATAATTCCAAAAGGAATAATCTGAGAGTTTTGAATGTACCAGAGGGAGTGGTGGGAGACGATCTTAAAATGTATGTAGCCTCTCTTATTAAGAATGCAGTCTCACTGGAAGGGAGTAAGGAAGAAATTGCAAGCAATATCCAGAGGATCCACAGAGACACGTTGAGGAGGAATCCTAATAGTAAAAAGCCACGCGAGATTTTGCTATATTTCCAGACTTATTTATCAATAGAAAAAAACTGACAAAGGCACTAAAAATTCAATCTCTAAGAGTAGAGGATTTTTCCTTTATGATCAGGTCTGATCTGTCTAGGGCAACATTGAATAGGCAGTGGGAGTTGGGCAGATGACTAGAGGAATTAATAAAAACTAGGTGCAGCGGCCCAATTAAAATTTCCAACACATCTTTGAGTTATGCACAATAATAAGATGTGTAATTTCAGAGACCAAGTAACAGCGGATGATCTAAGAGGCCATGAAAAATGGGACTATTGATAAATGAAGGGCTGGTTCACGTACAGGTATACAGGCTGGTTATCCCATGGGCTCTTTAAAACCGGGCCAACATTGGTCTGCAAATGATGGGGTGGGTTCTCCAGGGGTGGGGGGCATGGAGGAGGGTAATAGGTGGGCACTGGGTGGGGAACATATGGGGAAAAAAACAGAAAGAAACATCATACACCTCAGCTAGCGAGTATCTAACTTGATAAGGTTAATGTAAGCCAGTGGGACAGTAATAGGTTAATTCAAATAATGTCTTGGAATGTTGATGGTCTATGGACTAAAGGGGAAAGCAACAGGGTCTTGCAGTTTTTAAGGGATTCTCCAGCGCACATATTAATTTGACAAGAAACTCATTTAACTAAGGAAGAGAGTATGGATTTGTGTAAAACCCAGAAATGGGTGCATTGCTTTGCCTGTACAGGGTATAACTTTAATACTAAAGGTGTTGCGATTTTGGTCAAACGGCAGGTTAATGCAATGCTGTTGAAGATGGTGTCTGATAGGTTGGGTAGATGGACTATAGTCAAACTACAAATATGCAGCAGGAGACTCACACTGGTAGTTTTTTAGGGGCCAAATTCCGATGATATAAAGCCTCTTAGAATGTTTTTTCCAATGTATTAGAATTCTCTGATCTGATTATAATGTCCGGAGACTTCAATGTGGTCGTACACAATAAACTAGATAGGTCAACAAATTCTAGACAGGTAGGCACTCCGAAGTCTCAACAATATCTCAAAGCGATGATGAAAGAATTTGGGCTGTGGGATCTGTGGAGGCAGAGAGCCGGTGCAAAACAGGGATTCTCCTACTTTAATAAAAAATAAGGCTATACCTCACAGATCAATTGTTTTTTAGTGGATCAAGTGCTGTGCGGTATAAGTGAGGACATAGCTTATTCAACAGCTCACCTTTCAGACCACACAGATGTGGTGTTAAAAATCAGTCTGCCTCAAGAAGTAGGTTTGAGGAGATGGACCATGGATCGCACTTGGCTTTTGGACGAGGAGGTTATGTCTCAACTCCGGACAGAGACAGAGGAACTTTTTAAGGTCAACCTGGGGTCCACTTCCACGATTATAGTTTGGGGCACTTTTAAGGCTGTCATTAGGTGGAAGTGTTTGAGTCTCACCAGCCATAGGAACAAGCAATATAAGAATGAAAAAAGCCACATAGAACAAGAAATACCAGAATGCAACAATCAATTAATAAAGAAGGCAGAGAGGGTGGACCAGCAGGATTTGTAGAGTAGGGTAAACCAGTTGAGGCAGCAGAATGAGGTTGTGTTGCAATCTAGGGTCGCAAAGAAATTGGGAAGAAAGTAGACTCGCTCATTTTGAAGATGGAGAAAGTGAGGGGAGATTGTTTGGTTGGAAGATCAGGGGAGCAAGTGTGGAACTGCAATAAGGAAATTGTGTCTGATCAGTCGGCGTTAAGCTTAGCAGCTCGGAGGACATAGAGAACGCCTTTCAGATGTTCTTTTCCCAACTTTATGCAGGGGAGACGGTGGTGGGCGAGAATGAAGTTGGTGATTGGTTAGGGATGGATGTTCTCCTGAGTCTTACACAGAAGGAGCAGGCCCCTTTGAAAAAAAGCAATTTCTCAGGGGGAGAGAAGAGCGGTTTTGAAAGAAAGTAAGAGAAGGAAAGCAGAAGGTCCGTATGACATCCTTGATGAGTTCTATATAGCTTTAGGAGAATCCATAGTTCTGGCTATGTCACAATTATTTTCAGAGATTTTCGAGAAGGGAGTGCCGTTCCCTTCCTCTTGAAACTAGGCAATTATTTCTCTCATTTTGAAGCCTGGAAAGAGCCTGACTCCATGCAAATCTTACAGGCCAATATCTCTATTAAATAATGACTATAGGTTGTTTGATAAAATACTGGTGAATATGGCTAAGTGGAGTAGTGAACGTCCTGATACACCTAGATCAGAAAGGGTTCATTAGAAATGTATTTCTATATGAATTAATGTTCAATCTGATTGGAGCTAGTGATTTGGCCACAGCCTATGCAGAACCTTTGGCTGTTATAGCCTTGGATGCAATGAAGGCCTTTGATTGAGTTAATTGGAGCTACTTGAATACAATCCTTAAGAGATACAATTTAGGCACTAATTTTTGTAAGGCCATCTATCTAATTTACCAGGCTCCCTCGGCTAGGGTATTGGTGACAGGGAAGTTAACACCAGCCTTTAAGATTACCAGAGGTACTATACAGGGCTGTCCCCTGTCTTCCCTGTTGTTCAATCTATATATAGAACCCTTTGCCAGGAAGATTAGGCAGAATCACTTGATTTCCCTCTTTTGTTGAAAGGCTGAGAGAAAGAAATGGCCTTATGTGCTGATGACCTTTTGGCACATACCTCTAACATATCCACTGCTTTTCCTGTGTTACTGGGTATGGCGCAGGGGTTCGGGAAAGGCTGAGGTTATCATATTAATGTTGGGAAAACAGAGGCAATGGCATGGAATCAGAAGATGAATCATTGGCAGATGAAAAAATAATGAGCTATTTGGGCTAAATGAGTGTGCAGGACAGTCCAGTGATTAACTTAAAGAAAGCCTTAGGAGGAATGTAGTAAGTTAATGTGAGGGTGGGCACATCTCCCTCTCACAATCATTGGAAGAGTTAGTCTAATTAAAATGGTGATATTGCCTAAGCTGAACTTGCTATACAATTCCATTCCCCTGCAAATGAATAAAAGACATCTGGATAAACTTCAACACGCCATAAACTCTTTCATATGGGCTCAGAAAGTACCCAGGAGCTCATGGAAAAAGTTACACAGAAGGTGAAAAAAGGGAGGCCTGGCTCTCCCTGACCTGCACTATTATGCATGGGCATGCAAATTGAAAAATGCTAGAATGCTCTTCACCTCCCCAGATTCTTCAGCGATTGGAGATATGTTTAAGATTATGGTAGGCACTATGAAAGGGGCAGCAAAACAGTTTTTATATAAATTCGGTGACCCAAAATTCTTTAATAAGGTGAAACTGAAAATACTACTGGATGTGACAAAGGTGTGGTACAAGCTTAGGAAAGTCGTGAAGACTGACTACTATAGCCAGTCTGGGACTCCCCGGGTACCCCGGAGTGCTGGGGGATTTACTGGGGCTGCCACTTTGGAACGCAGGCATAGAGTATTGGGGGGACCTTTTCAGGCATGGATGCTTTCTTTCCTGGGGAGATCTAACAGAGCTAACAGGTGGTAAGCTCCATAGAATGAAGTACAATCAGCTGAAAGGCTGGGCACAGGGATCAGTGCAAGTCTGACATCAGTGAGCCAGTTGGAGGATACGTTACTCAGAGACCCCCACGTTCAAAGAAGCCATCAATCTGGTATTGGGAAATTTCAGACGTATCCATTGGTTACTTCAAGTTACCAGGTGTTCTCTGGGCAGAAAGCATGCCTCTTGAGCAGTTAGAAGACAGATGGCAGGTATCTATGTACACCTTGTTCAGGGTAGTAAAGCCTGCCCCACTGAGGCGTAATCATCTCTTTACCATTCACAGAGCCTATGTCTCCTCTTACACACTTTTAAAGACAATGAAGGGGGAAGTGGTCGAATGTGCATAATGCGGTCTGCAGAGAGCATCAGACATATACATGTTCATGTGGTGCCTAACAGTATACCGCTTTCAGGAAGAGGTGTGTAAAACCATCTTGAGTATTCTGAAACAGGAAATCTCGGTAAGCCTCCCCTTATTAATCTTTGACCTACTCGAGGAAGGTAAAGTAAGGAGCAGGAATGTGGGGAATATTCTCTTCTACTAGATACTTCTGGCTACAAGGGAAATTTGCTGCAAATGGATGTCAGAGTGCCCCCTTTATACACACTGAATGGCTTAACGCTCTCTTCTAGAACATCTTGAATGGACATGGTGGTGGGAATCTCTAAAAGAAATGAAAAATTATGGTCACCATTCATTGAATTGAGTGGATATCAAGAACAAGGGCATTAAATAGGCCAATATATTACATTGTAGTCCAATGATCATACACTGTTCTACTCTCCTCCTCTGGTGATGGGTCCCTTGACATGAGGTTAAGTAAGAGAGACTCTGTGTCCCAGCAGCAGTCACCTCCGTACTTGAGAGGGCGCAACAGGATTTGGTATGGAGATGGCTTGGAATCTGAGGTGTATGAGGACAAAAAAAATAAGGCAACTTCTCTTTCATCACAAACATGAATCTTTTGGAGGGTTGTCACATATAAACAATCAGGTTGCACCACACTTTACAAATGGTACTTCTAAACGGAGCTAAGCATATTTCTCTGAGGGAAACATACTGGGTGTGCTCCTACCTGAAAAGCAGAATCCCTTAAATCCATGTAATATCTATGAAGGCTTTCTTCCAGATGATATTAATGGCTACTTTAAACGCCTGGTACTGATATGGGGACGATTTAGGTAGAATCCATCCAATTTTCCCTTAACACCTTTTTATTCAAGGCCTGTGACCCCTTTTCAAAAAGTTTGTCTCAATCTTTCTTATCACAGGTTAGGTGAAACATGCATTACATGTTCACCAAATAAGTGATTAATGTTCCCATCTAGTTGAGAGACAGCCTTCCACTTTCTGATGTCCCGTTCCATGATTTGCCTTCCTCTGGTCAGTATGGTGCCTGAATACTGAGTTTTAAATTCAGATGTACAAGAATACTGTTATAATCAACATTAAAACTTTAGAAATAGCAGCTGTGAAAGTTTTTGTCAAGGGGGCCAACTAAGTTTATGTGCTCTAATGATGGTGAGTTATGGACCAAGTAGGGAAATAATAGAATAATTTTCATCTTGGAATTTGGCAGGATAAATAACACATTTACAAATAGCATTTGGATAATGACCATATTAAAATATATAATAATTTGCCTCCAGAAAACCTGGGTAGTTGATAGTTTCTATACTGATGGTTTTAGTACGAATGATTCTCCTCGTCTACTCACAGCTTCTGTGAGAGCAAAAGGGGGATTAGCAATATTAGTTTTAACCCTCCTACGAGTGATGCTCTTGTAGCTTAATGTAAGCTCACCCCTACATCAACATCTGTGCTTGGGGGCTGATTTATTGATGATCAGCTTTTATAACAATTGAATTGCAAACAGTGAAGGTAGCTGCTTCACTGAAAACATGACATAAGACATTGTATTGAATCTACCATGAAGTCCACCTATATCGCCTGGGCAGAAGACATTCATATTCATCAGTGACTATTTCCATCTAAGGACATTTGTAGGCTTGTGGGAAATAGGGGAGAGGGTTAGTCGCATTGTAGCCATACGCCTTTCTCAATACATTGAATGATTTATTCATGAGCCTTTATATGAGATTTGCAGTTCATGTAAACACTTGAATGTTTCTTACCTCTTACATTTACAGGATGATTTGTTACTAGCACGATCAATTGTATTCTGGTGTCAGATGACTTCGGGCCTCATCACGAGTTTGGTGGTCCCAGGACCGCCATGTTGGCGGTGGCGGTCATACCGCCTACAGGTTGGCGGAGAGGACCGCAAAATTATAACATTGGAGATATTTAGAAAAGAATCCAGCCAAAGCACCTCCGGCACTGCCACAGTGGTGTGGCCTCCAAGGATGACAGCAACCACCTGCAGGCTGGCGGAGACCATGTTTCCATGGGACAGATTATGAGGTTGCATACCACCAAGGTTTCCACAGCAGTCGCACCACCACGGAAATACAGGTGCAAATGAACTGCAGAAAAGGAGATAGCCACCTTCAGGAAGCCATACATGCCTGGAGATGCCATGAAAGCTGAACTACACGTCATGCTCCTCCTTGCACAAAGAATTTAGAATCTGCAACAATGACAACAACCATGAGTGCACAGACTTACCTGTCACTGTTGTATATTGTCCATTTTTGTACTCTTACACAACATGTATTCAGGTAGGGGTTATGAGGGCAACACCTACATAACAGCACATTGACATGCATACTCACTGTAGCCACATGCACACTCACACATACACAGCAACCACGCTACACACACACTCACACACACACACACACACACTCACATACACATGTCACAAACACACACAGGTATGCACAGAAACACTGCACAGGCTCACCCTCACACAGCACAACAGAACACCACAACACGTCACAACTATAACATAACCGCACCATCTCAAATCTCTTGGCAGGAAACCATAGTGGACACTACCTAGGGACACATCACACATATATTACAATGTAACACAACAGGGAACAAACACACACAACTACACAAGCATACCACTTATCGATCGATATACACAGAACATTGTATCTAATATACCATGCACAAAACACACACAGTCAAAGCACACAAAGCCACACAACACACCAACAAACACATGTCAACACAAACATCACTCAATACAACAACATGCCCATCTAACAACACACACCCTACCGCTGTCAGAGCAAAGAACTGCACACAACCTCACATACTGGCTAAACAACACAGGTAACACAAGCACCACACACAAATACACAGATACAAACACACAACTAATGTCAGTCAGGAACAACTCCATAATAGGGAAAGAAATGCATGAAAAAGTTTTTACCACTAAACCAACAACGGGTTGGTTGAAATGTTTTAAAATGTAGTGGAAAGTGCAAGTCAAAGGCCATAGGCCAGTCTACAATATAACAGTTGTGTGCCCAGAACTTCACTCCTGACTGCCATGTAACTTCCACAGGTATGGGAATCTATGGGGCAGACAGGCACCTCAGAGGTTATCTGGGAGGTGGTGGAGGGGGGAGGGTTGCGTTTAGGTTTAGGAGGGGGGCCTTTGGGATCTGGCTTGGGAGGGGGAATTTGGCTTTATTTTAGGTTTAGGGGAGGATTGTGGGGGTCATTCTGACCCCGGCGGTCTGAGACCGCCGGGGCCAGGGTCGGCGGGAGTACCGCCGACAGACCGGCGGTGCCCCGCAGGGCATTCTGACCGCGGCGGTTCGGCCGCGGTCAGATGCGGGAAACCGGCGGTCTCCCGCCGGTTTCCCGACGGTTTCCCGCCGCCCTGCAGAATCCCCCATGGCGGCGGAGCGCGCTCCGCCGCCATGGGGATTCTGACACCCCCTACCGCCATCCTGTTCCTGGCGGGTCTCCCGCCAGGAACAGGATGGCGGTAGGGGGTGCCGCGGGGCCCCTGGATGGCGGTAGGGGGTGCCGCGGGGCCCCTGGGGCCCCTGCAGTGCCCATGCCCAGGGCATGGGCACTGCAGGGGCCCCCGTAAGAGGGCCCCACAAAGTATTTCAGTGTCTGCCATGCAGACACTGAAATACGCGACGGGTGCCACTGCACCCGTCGCACCCCTGCAACTCCGCCGGCTCCATTCGGAGCCGGCATCCTCGTTGCAGGGGCATTTCCGCTGGGCCGGCGGGCGCTCTTTTGGAGAGCGCCCGCCGGCCCTGCGGAAATGTAAGAATGGCCGCCGCGGTCTTTTGACCGCGGTGCGGTCATTTGTCGGCGGGACTTTGGCGAGCGGCCTCCGCCGCCCGCTTTAGTCAGAATCAGGCCCTGTGTCTTTTTTTTGGGAGGGGTAGAATTCTTGGCAGGGGGAGGGGCATGGGTACTTGCAGGGGGACAGGGGAGGTCCTAGAGGTGGAATGGCCAGGCTTGGGGAGGGACACTGAACGTCTAGTGGTATCTCGGGGTAGGAGTGGAGTAGGGAAAAGGGTAAACTCAGAAAGGAAAGCTTTTTTACCCACACAGGACGGTCATAGCAAAAGGGTCTTGGTGTGGAGGGAGAAGGAGTGGTTGTCTGAGATGTTGAGTGGATGTCTTGAGTACATGTGTGTGAGAGGTATGTTTGTGTGTGGTGGGTGTCTGTTGGGTGGGGAGGGAGGGCAGTTATGTGTCTTGTGATGAGGGAGTGTAGTGCTGCTGGGGGATTCCGTGGTGGGTTGGTGACTGTCTGGTGGGGTGGTGATTGCAGGTATGGTGGATGTGCTGCATGTAGGGGTTTCAGTTGTTGTGGTGTCTGTGGGTTTGGTGACTGTGGTGGATGTCTGAGAATCTGCTGTGGTGCTGTCTGTGTGCAGGATTGGTGTAGTGGCTGGATCTGTGAATGTTAGTGTGGTGTGTGCAGGTGTGCAGTCAGTGATGCTGGGGGTAATGGGTTGTCAGGGCAGGTTGTAACTGTTGCTGTGTGTGCATCCGAATGTTGCTTGTGTGCATGTTGGTGGTGTGTCTTGTGGTGCTTGTGTTTGTCTGAGCTACCCTTGGATGTTGAGGTGGATGCATGCCTGTCTGTCTGTTTGCTTTGGCTGGGTCGGGGAAGAGCGGTTTGAGATTGGGAAAAGTAAGGGGAGAGGGGACAGGAGACAAAGGGTGACTCAGTGTGGAGGCCAGAGCCTGAAAGGATCTATGTAGGGCCATGTAGCCAATGCACAATGAATGCCCTCCAGGAATCCATTACTCTGTTGGCTCTGAGTTGCAAGTCCATTGATGGCATTCACAATAGTCGACTTACCCACTGAGATGGACCTCAGTAGGTTAATAGCCTCCTCACTGAGGGTAGCAGGGCTGACAGGGGCAGGGACAGAGGTGCCTGTGGCCAATAAGATGCCTACTCTCTTTGGTGAGTGGGCATGGCCAACTGGGTGGGGATCTACAGGGAGGGCGGTGGTAGTAATGGAGGTGGTGGACTTAGATGGTGCTAGGGTGGTCCCAGATAGATTCACCACCTACAGGGAGTGTCCATTAGAGGAGGATTCTGAAGATGATTATGTGGATCCTGTCCCCCCGTGGCACTCCCCTCATAAACAATTTCTAAAGTAACTATGATTGAGACATACACCTACAGTACAGCAAATTGACTGATAACATATACCATTCCACCAACATGTAAATGTCAAGTAAAACTCCTGCAACACAATGAAGTCAGTGTAAATTGAGCTTAACCATATTAAAATCCTTCAAAACAGATTCAGAACAGCATAAGTAAGAATGCCAAACTTGAATCACAAATCTTATCATTGGCTGGAATTACCAATGTACACATGATGTTGGCAAAAACAGTATATATAGCACCTTTATGTACATGCCCTGCCTTACATATCATGCCCACAATACATTGACTAATGGAAAAGCAGGCTAGCCAATTACCTTCACAATACCATGTACATGGTTCAAATAGTCTGAAATCAAATGTCAATGATATTTCTTTCACCAGGAATGTAGTGTTACCACCATGCTTTTCATCATGTAGGGTATTCACCCTGATTAAACATCATTTTTGCCAAAGTGCAGTCTACACTTGGGGCCACCTCCTCACATCTCTGAGTAAGTGTAGCAAGTATGCCAAGTGAAACTTCAGACTGAGATCACACCCTCATATGAACCATTCAACTATTTCACAACTCAGGAATATTAAGACTGTTATTCATGTGCCAGTCCTAATGTTGCACATGGAGTATGGATCAGTAGGTGGGAAGGATGACCCAGCAGGTCACGTATGTATAGCAGTATAGAAGTACACATTTGGCACGGTCACATGTGCAACAGCACATGCTGGTACACAAAAAGGTTAACACAGGTGAGAAATATGTCCATTTACACAATACAAAGTGTTTCCAAAGTCTTATTTTAAATAAAAGGCACCCTAAGGTGTGCCCTAGGTGACCCCAGGGTTGGGTGCAATGTAAATATAAGCAGGGACCTTATAAAATATGTTTTATAAGCCCTGGTGAGCAAAAATACCCAAATGTGTTTTTCCCTCATTGTAGTGAAGAGGCTCCATAGGCTAAAATGCAGAGACTTTATTTTAATTAAACAGTCCCCAAAGGAGCTGGATATGGCAACTTTGATCTCAAGTTGATTGTTACCATAACTGCAACAACTTGCCATTGTTTGATTTAATATAACTAGTTCAGGGAAAGAGTTTTAGAACTCTTCCTAAAAGTTACCAGTTTCAGCTCTGTAGTGCTTTGATGAGGTGTGAAGTGGCCTTGGCTGAAAACCAAGGAAGTACTGGGTGGGGGGAGATCTGCCTCAGTAGATGGTAAAATAGGATGGGGAGAGCTGACAAATTGCTATTCAAAGGCAGAAATGACACTTGGAACAACTCAAGAACTCCCCCATTTCTTGCAGACCCAGACAACAAGGTGCCCTCTATATTAGATTAGGAGAGGACATGAGAGGGATGAGTTAGGGATCTTTAGCCACACCAGTGGGTGGGCTCAGCCAGACCTAACCTCCAAAATTCATTTTTTGCCATTTTGGATTTTTAAGGAATGTTGTTCCCTGGGATTGATTTTTGCCACACTTCCCAGTAAGTGGTCACCCAAGAGCATATTGGCCTGCCTGTGATTGGACAGTTGCCCCCCTGCTTTTCACCCGAGGACCAAGGATTAATTTGGCAGAGCTGCACCACCACCTCAGATTCCTAGAAGGAACAACATCAGAAGAAGGACTGCCCTGCTGGACCCCTAACCTGCACCTGGACACTGCACTCTGAAGGACTGCACCAGCTGTACACTTGGGCTTTACCACTAAAAGGACTGTCTTCAACTGGTTCAGGAAGGGACTCCCTGCTAGCTACAGTTGAAAAATAGCTAACCGGCATCCCCTGCATCAGAACCTGAAGGAACTGACCAGCTGACTAGTGAGCCTTGGCCATTTTTAGATTTGAACCCGGTGCATTATGTGAGTTGGCGTCCTAACCCTCAAGGAGGAACTCAGAGCTTCTGTAACTTTGGGGTGAGTTGTGGACTCCTAAATGACCTTCTAAGACTCTCTGGAAGAAGATCCAGAAGTTTGGAGAAGTTTTGAGAACTTTTGAAAAAAAGCTCCATAAAGGGACTGACCCACCGTGGTGTGTCAAGCCGGCTTACCTCAACCGTGACCGGCCTGACTTGCAGGTTCATCCGCTAAAATCTCTGGAGCCCCAGACATCCAGGATTTCACCAGAAAGGTGATCCGATGACCTCGCAGCAAAATCAGCTTGCTGTGGCGGGCCAGCCGCATCGCAGCAAAAAGTGCCAAAGTCTGAATCTAAAAAGTTGACCATGACTTCCTACGAAGCGTATCCAAGGAAGGCTCCAGGGGCAATGGATCAAGATTCAGCTTTTGCCTGGATGAAGATTTCCATCCAGAAAAATCATCCAAGCCCGATGGTAGAATTCTTCACAGAGGTCACCTGCGACACATTTCTGAAGAGAGCTCCAGGGAGGTCAGATAGGATTGGTGACTTCATCCCGCTGAAAAAAATAATGAAAAAAAAGACTAAGGCCCACATTTAACAGAAAATGAAGGAGAGCGACTCTGCATCAAAATTGGCTGTGCCGCGCTCCGTCATTTTCACACCACAGGTATGCACCGTGTTTAATTGAACATGGCGCATCCCTGTGTTCTACCCTGTGCTGGTGCTAAATTGAGCTGCCTAGCGCCAACGCAGGCATCGTGCACGGATGTCAGCATCTAGGGGTTTGATTGTTTATGTGAGGGAAGGTGTCCCTTCCTGCACATAAACAATTGCTAATGGTGATTTGGCACTTCTGAGTGTGCTACAAAATGCAGCACACACAGAAGTACCAAAGCGTCAATATGAAATTACTGTTTGTGTGCAGAAAGGGACACCTTTCGGCACATAAACGTTCATGTCTGGCATTTTGTGCTTTCTATGTGAGCTGCAAAATGGGTCCAGCGTCTCAGGTCCTCCCACTGCTTCCTACAGTGGGTGCTTCACCGGCTGTGGACACACTTGCTCAGTGATGGCACTCCAGATTCCCATTTTTTGATGGTCTTTGATCTGCATGGATGAAACAGACAAAAGTAGAAAGTTATGTCCATATGCACATTACCAACACAAATGGTCAGAACACATCAGTCACAGCAAGTAAGCAAACATTCCCTTCCTATCAATTCATACTCCTTCCCAATTTTCTATCTTCAGCTAGCCCAAGTGTGAAGTGGAGTCACCCATACAACATGTGTGATAAGTACCAGGTATTGATTAGACACATATGACAAGGCCACATGATTGTCCATAACATAGTATGTCTCTATTAACATTTCTCACACCATTATTGTGATACAATGCTGCAATCTATGTTGTGTATAAAGAAAGTTAGATTATACTCTATCTACCATCTATCACTACTGTATGTCTGCCTATGCACATGTACACATGTCCATATACCCACACACGATTGCCCAATCCTTCACTAATGCACATTTCATTTACACCATCATACACTCCACCGTTCACACATTGGTATACCATTGGACTCATCGGCTATGCTGATGCACCATATAGCTTTCAGTACAGGGGTAGGACCTCATCCACAAGCTTGACCAGATTTTCTGGAGTGAAGGCTATGGCCCAATCAGCAGCAGGACATGGCATGATAGCTCCCAGAGGAAGTACAAGGCAGCTCAGGTGGTAGTGGAGGTTTTTCTGGCAGCAGTGTCAGGAGTCAAATGAGCAATACTGCTGAAGATGGCGGTCATGTCCCCCACATACATGACCATCACTGCCGGCGGATGTCGCAATTGGCCCAAGTCCACCAAAGGCAGCAATGTGTTCCAATGGCAATGTCCACTGCAGTTGTAACCGCCTTCCGCCTGACAACACCTGCCAGTGGAGTTAGAACACTTCCTCATGTCCGGTACAGTAGGTCAGGCAGTTGCCATTTTGTGGCAATTTTATGTATGAAAATGTAATGGAAGTTGCATCATTTACTATTATCAATATTTTGCAAATATGTTTTAAGTGCTGCCTTTATGTTTGTTAGTCTCAATATGCATGTGAGTAGTAAAAGCTGTGTAAAAGAGGTATAGTTCGTTATGGAAATGAAATTCTATTGTCATGATCCTATTTGCAACGTCAAGGCAGTATAGGTGCAACAAATATGTCTCACATGTGAACTAGGTAAGACTATCAAACACTGCCAGTCACATATATATGCATATGAAGTACATCTGAGGGTTTAGTGAATCTGCATCAAAGGGAACTGTCATTAAATGCAGAGCAATATGATGTATATCAAATGTCACATGTTTCATCTGACAACATATGGAGATATGTGTGACTTGTATATAAACATATTCATTATGTATACATTGTAAAATTCACCTACAATCTGATTTTGTCACACATACTTACCCTGTCACGAGAAGAGGATGACAATCTCCAGTATACTGCCCACTTGTAGATCTGCATACATGCAGGAGAGACACATTATACACATATATAGCTGAAATAGGTAAACAATCATGAATCTATGTCATCAGTCGGAGGTAGAACTGATGCTTGCCATTCGCAATCCCAATAGCGTACCTCCCATTGTTTAAGTCATGTCAGTGCTACACTTCCTGGCCACTGGGCCCTTTCAAAATACAGTGACCAAACTGCAGGGATGCCTGAGCCCATGTTCAGTCTGGTTTTGAAGTCTCTACTGTATGCATTATTGAAACACCTAGACAGCTACATCAGGTTTCCCCAACATGCTGATTTGGCCTATGTAAAGGCAGAGTAATATGATTTGGGGCACATTCCACATGTGATTGGAGCCATAGATAGCATCCAGGTAGCCTTGGTTCCCCCAATGCCAGTTAACAGGTATATAGGAACAGGAAACACTACCACCTCATCAACGTGCAAGTGGTGTGTTTTGCAGACCAGTTTATTTCACAAGTATGCGCAAAGTATCCTTTATCAGTCCATGATTTCTTCATGATGCAGAACAGCAATATCCCACTGCTGTTGACACAACAGAGAGGTCCTGAATAGTTGGTAAGTCACATATGACATGTGTGTCTGCAAAGTTTTTCTCCTGTTATCACAAATGTGCATGTCCAAGGTACATGTTTGTGTTGTTCTACCTATTCCTTACATGTGAATCTGGCTATCCAAATCGCCCTTCGTTAGTCACACCAGTGAGGTATCCAACCATGCCAAGGGAAATCCGCTTTAATGAGACTCACGGAAGGACAAGGCGTGTCATGGAGCGGCCGTTTTGGGTCCCAAAGGCAAGATTTTGCAGCCTGGACAAATCTGGAGGAACCCTCCTCTACTCACCTAACAAGGTATGTCAAATTATTGTTACCTGCTGCATGCTCCACAACCCTGCCCTGAGATGTCACATACCTTTCTTACTAGATGAGGGGGAGCCAGCAGAACCTGTGGGCAGAAATGCAGATTTGCTGAGTGAGGATCAGCCTGATGAAGATGAAGCTGGAGACATCAGGGTGGATCTCTCAATCAGTACTTAAATTGACTAAAGGTTTGTGATGTGTTCTTAAAAGTGAGATTCCATTTTGTAGTCTATAATTGATGCTTGGCATGTCACCTCCTAATTAACATCATTTGTGAGGCCTTAGGTTGATCCAATGCCAATGACTCAAGTATGCATGCAGGTTCTTAGTTGGTATTGTGTACTGAACAGTGTGGTATACAGTGTCATGATTTGTTACCGCACAAGAAAAATCAGGGTTGTGGCAGTCTCTGGAATCCTCTCTGGAATCCTGTCCTTGGGGACAACAGTTACCTGTGGAAGAAGTAGAACGCACAATCACTGTAAGTGATACTACAAGTTATGTTTAAGTTTGAGTAGTAGTGATGTTGTGTGAGATGCATACACTGCCTTAACATGTTATCCGGAAATGACAGCTGCTAACAATTCTAAGTTAGAACAAACTGAGACTTATGTATTTCAATACCATACACCATGCTCAAAGATGTTAAACTATGTTGGTAGTTATATCAATACTGATACCCTCCTATGTTGTCTGACTAATGACATGGTGATAACCTTTTTGCCTAGTGAAGAGTATAGCATGATAGATGGCACTAAAAGCTGAATAATGCACAATAGTGTCACAGTAGGGATACAGTAAAAGAGTCTGCAATTGACATTGACCTCGGTCTGGATGTACTGCATGTACATCCACTTCTGCAACTAGATTTTCACCCCAGGTGAATACATTTCAATCTTTGGAATCTTCTTTCTAAGGGCAGTTGGATTAGGCACTCAGCTCTAGCTGTGTTTTGCTTGCATTAGTAGTGTGAGTGGGCCATTGCATTGCTTTCATTGCCATAAACTGTTTCACAGTGGAACATTCATGATGGGTTACATTGGTTGTTAGTTTCATATGCATGGTATCTCAAATTTGGTGCACTGTTCTGGTTTTCTTTATGGTGGAATATTGCCTACTGGGAGTTGTAGTTCTCACGACTTAATATGCCATTCTCAAGGGCTGTGGACCCAGGAGAGTTTAGTGGACATGTGGCATGCCAGAGAGGGGTATTTGTACATTTGGCACAGAGGGGTGGTGGATGGTTTGGTAACTGAGGTGGGAAAAGGTGGTGAGGGAGCATGCAAGACAAAACATTTACTTACAGGACTCCACTCCCCCAGGTATTCCTGTCAGGCCTTCGGGATGCAGGATGTCCAAGACCTCCTCCCAAGATGTGAAAGTAGGGGGAGGAGATAGGGGTCTGCCGCCAGTTTTGAGTACCGCCAGCTGGTGCCTGGATGCCATGGAATGTACCTTTGTCCTGAGGTTGTTCCACCTCTTCCTTATGTTGTCCCATGTGTGTGAATAGCTGCCTACAGAATTGACCCTGTCGACTATACCTTTCCACAACTCCATTTTCTGGCTATTGATGTTTGCTGGACCTGTGCTCCGAAAAGGTGTGGCCCTACCCTGACAATATTGTCACCCTCAACTCATCACCTGTGAAATGTGGGTGTTTTTGTGGGGACGGTGAGGTAGTGTAAAAAACGAAAGGTGGAAGTGATAAAGTGTAGTTACTGTGATGTGAGTGGGTGATGGTTGTTGTGTATTCTGTTTGTTAGTTACTTATGTGTTGTGCATGTTGTGCAGGTGTGGGATGTATGCATGATGAAATGTCTTTTGGTGCCAAACTTTTTTTTGCTAACTCTGTGATAGTTATTCCTTCTCTGTGACTGTAGGTGGTGTTCTCTTTGCAAAGGATTGTGGGTTGTGTGGGGGGGTGTTAGAAAGTGCAGTGTGTAGGTGTGTCGAGTGTTTGGATGTGTCTGACGTGTGGGGTATTCAAATTATCCAATGTGGTATGGTGTTCTGTGTGATGTGAGTTGAGACTGCCATGGTTCGCTCCGCCAATAGTTTTTCACCATGCTAGAACCGCTGTTGTAATTTGTGGATTGTAATCTGATGGGAGGACTTTTTGTCAGGCTGACGGTGGTGGGATCGCATCTTTTCCATCCTCTAGTGTCCTGGCGGTTTCAGATTTTCGGCTGTTTCTTGGCAGACTTCACATTGTGACTCATAATACGGGGGTCGGATTACCGTCAACATGGTGGTGTTTTGGTGGCCGCTACTGCTCCGGTCTTCACAAAACACCACCAAACTCATAATGACCCCCTAAGTGTTCAAAGGATGGAGAACCAACAAAGACATAAAGAGGAGAAATAGCCATTTTTGACACACATTTCTTCCAGTCAGCCAGCTTTTCATCCTACAGTCTGTCCTTTCATATATTCTATCATCCTTACTGCTGGCAATTTTTCTCATCTTAGACATCCAATCCTGCATACAATGCATCCCTTTTAACATGAATCAATCCATTTGCTATTTATTCAGTCCTTCCTTATGGCATTCCTAACATCTCCCTAACCTATGTCTTATCATGGATCAATTCTTCTGATCATCATGATATGTATTCTGCTATCCTTTAATTTATCAATAATCTTTTAATCAGCCAGTCATCTTTCTCCCTGGTAGTCTTTGTAACATCAATGCTTCATTACATTTCTTAATCCATTCTTCCTACCGTTCATGCCAATGCACTATTCTTTCTAGACTGTTTGGCCTTTTCTTTTTCTTTCTTTCTTCCTTCTTCCATCCCTAAATTGACTCCCTCCTGCCACTTTTCTTCATTTTTTCTGCATCACCATCATTCTTTCCTACCTTCTTCCAACTGCTTTTCTATGTTTCTTTCTTTTGTATTTTCTTTCATTCATTTAAATTGCCAGTGTTATTTCTTACTTGTCTTCCACACCGTTCATCCCTTCATTCACTTCTGTTATTAAAAGAGGGATACATTATTGATGAACACAATAAAGTGAGTAGTGTAGTGAAGTGAGAGAATACTGTGGTTATTAGTAAATAGAAATCATAAACATATGTATGTTGACATATAATGTACAATACAAACTGCCTATGTGCTTTATGATACCTTTAGTTTAAAATAAGAAAAAGATTGAAACATATGTATTTTTTTTCTTAGTCATGGCCAGTGGTAACTACCACAAGTAAAGTGCCAGAGTGCATATTAAGTCCTGGTCGTAAGGCCACGCTCAACTGGCATGATGGGGTCAAGCAGCAAAAGGACGGGGTGTTATCCAAACAACTTGATCACCTATGCATCCTAAAAACCATTCCCCATATTGACCTAGAGTAAATATCAAGTTTAAAATGGTGCATGCTAAATCATTAAGGTACCCAATATTAACAAGACGGGATAGGGATTTTGAAAGGAAATAGGGGATATAGGGATTATGAAAGGGAACTGGAAAGGGAAAAAAGAAAGGGAGATTACTCTGCCCCTAGTACCCCACCCTGATCTCAAATAAAGTTACACACTCATTGCTGGTGGGCTAAACATAATTTTAAAAGTCCTCTGGCAGCCCACCTGCTCTCAAGTAGGGTTAGGTAGTGCTAGCTAATATACTCAAGGGCATAATTTTCGAGAGTCAACCTTGAACATGCAAAGCGCAGTATTTTTGGCCTGGACAAGTTGTTTAAAGGGGTCCAAGAACTGCAGTAATTGAATATTAAGCATCATGGTCCAAAATTCAGAATCTCCATTGCAGCCAATCTGCATGCCCTAATTCCTAATCCTTCAAACTCATTTCTCAACAGGGTCCTTCGCTGCAGATCTAGCCAGGGGCAGATACAAGGGACATGCAGCAAAGTATCCTGTGTCTGGTAACACAGAAGGCACTTCATATCCCCCCTGTAGTCTTTCCTCCTGTGTTTTTGACTTAAAGTCTAGGGTAGGGAGCTATCCCAGTCTCATTTACAGGAGCTTTTGTTTCACCTTAAGGGAGTAAGTGGCTTTCAGAAAAGGCCAGATCCTTTGGTCATTGTAGGAACTGAACACAAGCCATTCATGTCTTTGTTTTTCCACCATTCCCTTATTCTCCACCCACCTCTGCAATTTGACACTTTTATTTACTATCCTCTTAAACACTTGGTTAGATATGTCTAGGTTTCACAGGTCAGTCAGCTCGAGTTTTTCAATGATGTCTTGAAGATACTTCTTATAATCTCCTTTGCCTCTCTTGAGGTTAATTTCCACTCAGACACAGTGGGCCAGAGACCCCTTAGCAGCACATCTCAGCTGTGATTTTATAAATGCCCCAGGCCTTACAAGAGTCTGATTCACCAGCGAAAACTCGAGCTGGTGATGCTGATTTTTGCAGATGGAAAGTTTGGTTGAAAGTTATTTTTTTTGATTGTGTACTTTTAGGCTGGCATCTGACCCCAGCCTCCATAGGACAGAGTTGGTGTCAATTTTGATTTAATTATCGATACCATAGGATGCAGATTATGTCCCCTAAAAGATTTCACTAAGATTGCATATGCAAAATTGAAAGCCAGCACTTTCCTTTTAATTGCTTTCCTTTGTGGTGCAAAGTATGCCCTTGAGTCTATTTACACACTGAGGTAAGCACAGCTAGCTGTCTCATCTATTGTAGATCCTTTGGGGTGTCATTTACACTGTTAAGAGGTATGTCAATTTATCAGTTTTCTTGCGGTTAACCTCTAACTGGTTTTCATTTGCATAGGTCACCAGGTGGGTAATTAACATCTGCAGCCCTATTCTGTTGTTACTGAGGAGGAACAAGTAATCCGTATAAAGAATATTTTATAGAGAAAGGCCACCAAGAGTCGCGCATGTGATGTCAGCTCATCAAGTGGGGGCAAGAGGTCCAAGATATTTAAGTTATGTAAAAGGGGTCCAAGGATGCACCAATGTTTAAGGCCGATCAATGTCCCCATCTTTCTCGACAGGTGGGTTCTGTCTCTAACCTTGATCTTGATCCAAGTGTTTGCATAGAGCAGCCTAACTGCACTCAAAATATTATTTACAATCCCCCAGTTCTGAAGCTTTTCCCATTGCTTATTGCATGGAATGCGATCAAACTGTACTTTAAAGTCAACGAAACACAGGTACAATGACATGCCACTGTCATTGGCTCTTCTCATAATTAATCCCACAGCCATTATGTTTGTTATTGTCCCCTTTCCATTCGAAAACCTTGACTGATTTACGGGCAACCTACCTGTTTCAAGTGCCCCATGCTGCTAAATCTTAGAGCAGCCATGTAAAAAAAATAAAAATAAGATCTGCATCCAGTAATGCAGCGGGGTGGTAAATAGTTGAGGTCAAATCAATTCTTCCTTTAAAGATTGGACAAATAATGGAGCCTCACCAGCTATGTGGTATGGCCCCATCATCCAGCACAGTCCTAAACAGCTCAGCCAGGAATCCTGCCCATATAGGATTTTTTTTTAATTTTTTAAAGAGCTTGGGAATCTGGTTTGGCATGGGGCACGATCAGCTCATGATTTCTTAATGGTTTCAATTATCTCTGCTGCTGTGCACTCAAGTAAGTCAGAGTGGGCAATCACCGAAAAGTCTTTCTGGGACAGCCCTGGACAGTCTGAATTAGTCAATTTCCCTACAAGGTGTACCTGTAAATATTCTACCCAATCCTCCCCACTGCTATTTGCATTGTTTGCAGCACTTAGGCCTTGGTCAATTCCATTAACCAGTTTCCAACATTTTCATGAGTTCTTTAGCTTCGAAGAATATAGGAGGTTGGCCCATACTGTTTCTTGTCTATTTCTTTTTAAAGCCCAAACCTCTCATTTTAACACCTTCCTGTCTCTTCATATGGGATATAGCTTCTCCATCTTTTGAGGGTGATGTTATAGCAGCTGCAGCATCCTACCAACTTTGGACTGCATCATAGGGCTGGATTTTGGCATGGTCACACTCAGGGCATCATACATCACCCTTTATTTATATCTTTAGCTGAATATTTGGCCATCAGATGGTCAGTTAACTGGTCCCAGACTTTTATTGGATTGGCCTCCATAGAGACGAAGGACTTTAAAATCTTCATGCACCATCTGAAAGGTCGTTGATATTACTTGGATTCCACTTCAGATGCTTTACATTTTCAGAGTGTGCAGCTTCCTGCAGGATCCTTGCTTGGTCATTTTTGCTCCTATTGATTCCAATTGGTATTACTTGAGGGTGGTGATTGCTCTCCGATCGGTGGATGATGCTGTAGTTCACTATACGGTTAAAAAGGGGATGACTTGCCATGCTATAGTACGGGTATGAAACAGTTTTCTCTGGCGACCAGGTCCATGATGGTGGAACATCACCCGGAATGTGACCATTCAGAACAATGAGGCAGCTAGCTCCAACACTCTTAATAGTTTTTGCACAATCTTATCTTCGCATTTACAACATAGATGACATTCAAGTGGTAGTTCCCCAACTGCAGCAACATGCTATTCACTTGGCTGATGGAACAAATTTTAATTGAAATCTCCAGTGATTAAGAGGTGTGATGTCTTGCAGATGTTTTTAGCTGTAGGAATTTTGCAATTAACTTATCAGCTGTCTCGGATTTCCTTTTGGGATTGATGTAAACATTAACAAAGACCAGCGAATGGACCTGCTGCTGAGCCCAATTATCCACGTGTAGGACCAGCAGCCAGGGGTCACGTATGGGCACTACAGTAACTTTTGTGGTTAGGTTTGAGTTTACATAAACTGTTAGGCCGCCCTTTGCACTTCCAAAATGACTGCTCTTTTGTGCTTGTCTTCTGTACTCCATGAACCTTATGAGGTAAACACTAACTTGAGCCCAGATTTCCAGCACAGCTAATATATCAAATGCACTCATATATTCTACAACTGCAGGGTCTTCGAGTTTTAGCTATAGCCCTCCCAGGTTCCACGTGTAAATGCTTAGCCCTCTCCGCACGATAACACTGGAATAGGCTGATAATCAATCTTTAGCCACAGTCATGGATAGAACCGGTTCCAGCATTTCTGAACATTTTGCCTCTTGCTCAATCTTTTGCTGCTCCACCGACTCACACTCTGGTTTTACATTAATTATGAGGATAGTATGCTTGACTGGGAGCAGTGATGGAGCTGTGGGTCATTGGCCTCCAAATGCACTTCTCAACCTTGATTTTGTAGAATGTGTTCCCGCCATGGGATTTTGTTGTGGCACAAATAAGGGGGGATATCCGATCCCCTGGAAAACAAGTACTTCTATTCCCCCTGCTTTTCAGCAGCTTTTCAAACTCTAGAATATGTGCAGGGGGACCCTGTGCAGTAAACATGACAAGTGTATGGTCGAAGAGCTGTCAACTTCTAATTGGGAGAAACTTAGCAAAAAGATGTGCGATACTACGTGCGCCAGACCTGGGAGTGCCCTTATCAGCTTCAGAACATTTGCTTGATTTAAGACATCCTAAATGCCCCAGGAATTAAATAATTGTCTGATCGATATGAGCTGATGGGCCTGCTCCTTTTGCTCCGCTGTGTCTTTACTAGAATCATCTCTGATATTTGGCAAATCGCCCAAATCACCCCTGTGCCGGGGGGACATGGCCCAAGCATCAACATGGACAGCAGTTGTGGCCAATGACAACTTTCCTTCTGAGCAGTTTGAGTTTGATTCTGAGCTGCAGAGGTTGGTTGTCCTCCTTGGTGCCAAACCACACCTACATCGGGCGGCATCCTTTTCATTATAGTGCCTGCGGTCCTTTAGTGAGTTGATATCTTCACTGTTTGTGACATGATTCTCCACATTGCTGCGCATTATCGGTGGGTTGCTGCACACTGTGCCTTGTGTTGTTGCACCACATCCTAGGAGAATCCCTGCCGTCCCCAGCCCAGGGTTATCTGCTAGGAAGTCAATGATTTCAAATACTTCAGTAGGGTCCTTATTCCTCCAGAGGTCCTTTGACAAAGTCAGAACTAAATTCCCAGAGATGCTCGGGTGGACCTTATTTCAACCCTTCCTGGTGCGCTTCTCTTCTCTCTTCATGTGAGCACGTACCAGGGCAGCTGTACCTGGACACAGGCAAGGATCCTGGATTTGCTTTGTACACTGACCTCATGCTCCTCAGAGTGAGAAGTCCCTGCTGCCCTCTTCTATAAATAGGGGCTCCTGATGTCCCAGGCTCCCTTGGCACACAGTTTATTTTGGCCTATTGCATGCAGGATTTCCTGGAAGTACATTGTTTGGGGTAAGGTTACTTCCTCCAGAATTTCTTCAAGGCATGTTGGAAGCTCTACCAGCTTATCGACCACCTCTTCAAATGAGCACATAGTGAAGTTGGTATCCTTGTTTGCTTGTACGCTAGTAACAGGAATGTTAAATTTGTCTATTTTTTATCAAAGCCTGACACAAAAACTGCGATGGTGTTGAGTAAAATATACCTGAAAATCTATTTTATTGGCATGGTGGTTGAGAGCCATGACAGTGGCTTTAATGGCGTTCAGAACGTCTGCCCACAGTTTATTTGTGTCCAATGGGCCTAAGGTGTTGGCATTGACGTCTTATATCCCAAACAGGCCCTTAGAGTGCTGGGCTGGAAGGGACACAGTCTCAGTATTCAGAACATGTATTAGACTAACAAGGCTAAGGTTGCCCTCAGGTATGGTCAGCTCTAATGGTGGGCTATCATTAAATAATAGAAATGTGCACTATTCAAACTAGAGCACTTTAATCTACCAAATCCAGTTTTCTGTTCTTGCACAGCGGCTGACTGGAATGGTTGCTGAGCCTCAGTAATCTCTCCCACCTTAGGCGTATCACTGCATTCTAAGGCGGGCTTGCCCGCAGTGAACAACAGGGGTGTTCTTCAAAACCACTATATTAGAGGATAGAGGAATCGAGGTGGTTGGAATTGAGATATTTTCTTCCACTATGAGTCCAAAGACAGCAGAGCTTTGCAATAGTGCGTTAATGGCAAATTTGTCCTCAGGGTTGCCCTCAGTTCTAGGGCACTGGACATAATTTAGTCCCCTGATGGCCACTCCATCGCCCGTTCTGCCTAATGACTGAAAGGAGTCTGATATCTTTGTCATTTTTGATGGTTCGATCGATCTTTGAAGCCATCCAGCAGCCTGTCCCGCATCTGGGTTCCCCATGGCTGGTAGGTTACCCCAGTACATCTCTGCCCTGCTCTGGAACTGAACCATGTCCAGTCAGGGGCGTGCTCGTGGCTATTATTTTTTTAATGTTAATCGTACTTTTTGATGTTGCCTTCCCTGGGTTGCCTCCTGCTTCCACTTCTTTGACCCCAGCAGGGACTGAGATCTAGTGTTTCCTGACTGCATTGTGGATGTTGTAGATCTCTTTTTGCGAATAACAGCTAAGTTTTCCTGTTACTTAGCAGAGCTACTTAAGAAAGCTTAGTAGAGCAAGCAGTTTCAAGTTTATTGGAAGTTTCCTAAGACCAACGCTGGATTTGCAGAGCTGACAGCAGCTTCTCCTTCACAATGTATAAAATAACCTAAATAGATAATGGTTTTCTGGACAATGAAAGTATCTCAGTACATACAAGGCTGCCAGTATTTGTGAGAACACTTTTCATAAGTTCTCAATCAGGCATTAACATGATGTTCCGATTAAGATGATCATTTTTCAAGGTTATCTCAAAGCAAAGCCGAACAGTGAATTCACTGAATGTATTATCTGCACACATCTTTATTTTTGATGCTTTGCTTAAAACTTAACTTTTCAGCTTCTATGTGTTAACACTCTACCCAAAACGACCTTTCGAAGGAACAAGTCGGGAAAGGATAGAGACAATATCTGCTCATTATTTCCGACATGTTCCTGTTAACGTTAATGCACTAACTTGGAGACAGTGCCAGTCGCATGTTTGAAGCTTAGACAACTCACGCGAAAAAAACAGACACTCGGCTCTGAGATTGAGGGCTTCTCTGAATAGTATAATAAATTGACCTTTGCGAAATGTGTTTCATGCAGTATCTGTACGTTTCCTTGTTTCCTGAGCTTATCTTCCAAGTCGTTTTTCATTCACTTATAATACCAGAGGCCTTCTTTATCGGGCCTATAAGTGTATTCCAAGCTCATTACATCAATCATATAATCAAGACCTTGTGAAATCAAAGTTTTCTGAAAAAGATCCCGTGGAAATGGCATCACCTGCTGCTAGCATTTGTTTTACATACGTAATTAGTAAAACAGAAATGCAGATAATATACTCTATGGAAATATTTCCTTAATATGCTGTTAAAATTGTTTCACGGCGGGAATCTTGTGGCCTCAACAGGACAAAATATGTTTCTGTCCTTCGGAATAACAGATGCATCTGTCAAAACCAAATTATTCTGTGTATTGCATGTTTCTGTGAAATTGTCTTTCATAAAACATTCTTGAACGGTAGTATTTGCATAAAGGAAGGCATTTCACATTATCTATTCCCTTGTTTAAGGGGAAATGTTCTGTCACGTACTTAGAGTCAGACAATATCGCTTGACGGTATCTGCAAGGGGAAAATGTGCTGAATGTGCTGAAACATTCAGAGGCAAAGAGACAATTTAGTTGCGGTTTGTGGAAATGACAAATCAGTACTGCGGCCACACCGACCGCACTGTGAATACATTGAATTCCAGCTTGTTGGCTAGATGTGTCACCAAAAAAGGAATTGACCACACAATTATTTTAGCACTTTATCTCATCCAGCTAAAACAATGATGCAGGACCAGTTACAATCTAAATAATGTCGATGTCCGCATCGTTTGACTATTGCACTATTGAACAAACCACGTACATCAAACATGCAAGCATATCATACAGAACTCACAAGGGGCACAATTAGAGAACCTCTGCACTGATGCATCAAAAACTGATTACATTTATATTAACCACTTTTGATATGTATGTAACAGGGAAATGAGAATAAGTTACTTCTCTTGTAATGTATAAGTAACACAATACGACATAAGGAGGGTCATTCTGACCCTGGCGGCCGGTGGCCGCCAGGGCCACCGACCACGGGAGCACCGCCGACAGGCTGGCGGTGCTCCAATGAGCATTCTGACCGCGGCGGTTCAGCCGCGGTCAGAAGCGGAAAGTCAGCGGTCTCCCGCTGACTTTCCGCTGCTCATTGGAATCCTCCATGGCTGCGGAGCGCGCTCCGCAGCCATGAGGATTCTGACCCCCCCTACCGCCATCCAGTTCATGGCGGGAAAGCCTCCATGAACAGGATGGCGGTAGGGGGGGTCGCGGGGCCCCTGGGGGCCCCTGCCGTGCCCATGCCAATGGCATGGGCACGGCAGGGGCCCCCGTAAGAGGGCCCCAAAATGTATTTCACTGTCTGCCTTGCAGACAGTGAAATACGCGACGGGTGCAGTAGCACCCGTCGCACCTTCCCACTCCGCCGGCTCGATTACGAGCCGGCATCCTCGTGGGAAGGTCGTTTTCCCCTGGGCTGGCGGGCGGTTTAACTGGAACCGCCCGCCAGCCCAGGGGAAAACTCGTAATACCCGCCGCGGTCTTTTGACCGTGGCGCGGTAATTTGGAGGGCGGGATCCTGGCGGGCGGCCTCCGCCGCCCGCCAGGGTCATAATGAGGCCCAAGGTGTATATTAAGGGCTAATTACAATGTTAACTGTTTGAGGTGCCGTTCACGTATTTTCAAAGGTGTCCAATCATTTTCCAGAATGATCTTTGTTAGGGCAAATTGTTTCTAAGTTTGGGTTACTCTTCTAATTTTTTTCTGTGAAGCGATCTGTTATATTGTGCTAAATTTTTATAATCCCAACCACCATTGTTATTGCATCATAGAACATTCACTCTATTGTATATATTTTGTGTCAACTACTGTTTTATAGTGGAGGTTGTTTTGGCGATATGTAGTGCTTACAAATCGGTGTTTATCACGATAGACCTTACACAACACATATTTAAATTCAGGTAAGTACAATGAGGGCCCTTATTATGAGGTCCCCTAGTAAGCGTTTTAAAACATAGGTCTTCATAATGCAGGTATTTTTTTTAAATAACACAAATTTTCTGTTACTTAGAAAAGGAAAGTTTCAGGTTCAGGGATGGGGTATTGAGAGATCGGGGTGGGAAGAGATATAGGGGCATATTTATACTCTGTTTGCGCTGGAATTGCGTTGTTTTTTTGACGCAAAATCAACGCAAAACGAACTCCATATTTATACTCTGGCGTTAGACGCATCTAGCGCCAAAGTTCATGGAGTTTGCGTCATTTTTTAGCGTGGACACCTACTTTGCGTTAATGATATGCAAGGTAGGCGTTCCCACCAAAAAAAATGACTCCGAGGCATGTGCGCCGTATTTACTCTCCCGGGCAAAAATGACGCCTGGGGCGGGTAAAAAAAATGACGTCCAGCCGCTTTTGCGTCGTTTTTTAGCGCCTGGTCAGGGCAGGCGTTAAGGTACCTGTGGGCTCGGAAGGAGCCCAGAGGTGCCCTCCCATGCCCCCAGGGACCCCCCCTGTCACCCTTGCCCACCCCAGGAGGACGCCCAAGGATTGAGGGACCCATCCCAGGGAACTTAAGGTAAGTTCAGGTAAGTATATATATTTATTTTTTTGTGGCATAGGGGGGCCTGATTTGTGCCCCCCTACATGCCACTGTGCCCAATGACCATGCTCAGGGGCCAGAAGTCCCCTGGGCATGGCCATTGGGCAAGGGGGCATGACTCCTGTCTTTGCTGAGACAGGAGTCATTTCAATGGGGGTTGGGAGTAAAAAAAAATGGCGCAAATCGGGTTGAGGCGAAAATTTTGCCTCAGCCTGACTTGCCCCATTTTTTGACGCCCAAGCTCCATATTCCCCTACGCCGGCACTGCCTGGTGTACGTCATTTTTTTGGACGCACACCAGGCAGCTCCGCAGGCTAACGCCGGCTAACGCCGGCTAACGTCATTGAATAAATACGGCGCCCGCATGGTGCTTCAGAATGGCGTTAGCCGGCGGTAGATTTTTTGACGCACAACTGCGTTGGCGCAGTTGTGCGTCGAAAAGTATAAATATGGCCCATAGAGTGTAGGTTTTTTTGGGGTTCAAGTATGAGTGGACGAAAGGGAGGAACTTTTTTTATTTTTTTTATTTCCCCTTATTTTTGCCTTAACCTTATCATAGGGAGAACCTGCAGTCAGCACCGAGATAGCCGCATGTTAAAGTACAGGGAGAATTGCTAAAAATGACTGGATTAGGAAAATAAATAATATTATATTTGTATATTGAATATTAAAGTAAATTCATGATATACATTTATTCTGAAAGTAGAACAAAAACGCTACCCCACTATTGACTTAATTTGAGATACATAGGGACCGATTCACAAAGCTAAACTTAGAACAAAGGTCAAAGTTTCTGACGTTGGGAATTCACAAAGGGCTTTTACGAGTGCTAGCTTTAGGTCCACACTCTGGACCAATCTTGCAAACCTAAAGATGGTACTCGTAAATGTCCTTTGTGAATTCCCAAAGTCGTAAATTTAGAGTGTGGTCTAAGTTTAGACCAAACTTTAGAGGGCAAATGGTTCTTGAGGAAATATATCAAATTAATACAAAGTTATTTTTAGAAGTTTAAATGAATGCACAAATTCCCACCTAAGGAAAATATGTTGTTTATTATGTATTAACAATTGTTAAAAGTTATGTATAGAATTAATTGACATTAATTTATGTTTTATTAACACATATTGCTAATTTTTTTGTTAAAGTTAAAATAGACTATTACAATATTTCATGAATGAATAATAAACATGCAACCATATATTTTACATTTATTTATATTTTATCTATTTCAAGTAGTTTAATTTAGCATTATTTCCTATAGGGATCTATTTTAATTTCCTGTTTCCATTATTTTCTGGGAGGGTGTTCCAATGCCAGTAGTTGTCCCTGTGTGGTTCTGCACTTACAGCTGTGTTTGTAGTAGTAACAAACACTTAGATTTTGTGGATAAGCAAAAAGTAGTAAAATTACTCAAGAGTGTAAATTATTCAAAAGTGGAAGTTACCCTTGTGAAACAGGCCCCATATTGTGAAATTCTACAGTGTCATGACAATTAATTATTTTCCTCAATATAATTAAATATATTTGCATTTCAATCCTTTAATAGTGTATCACATACTCCAAATGAAATAAAAGCCTAATTCCTTTAAACATAGTGACACAAGAGACTATATTATTCTAAGGAAGTTTAATTACAATCCTCTTAATAATATTTCCATGGAATCTTAAGGCAATTATGGCCTGATTTAGAGTTTAGCAGATGGGGTTACTCCATCACAACTGTGATTGATATACCATCCCCTGTATTACAATTCCATTATAGTGGATGAAGATTGTAATACGGCAGACAGCATATCCATCATATCAGTGGCAGAGTAACCCATCTGCCAATATCTACATCAGGCCTCTACTTCCTTAATATCTTTCCCGTGCCATCAAAATACAAATATATACAACTAAATATCATTCATCCTCTCTCACATTGTCACAAAGTTCTAAAACACAGAAATCCTCCTTGTGATGCATATTTGTATTCTAATTCAGCCACATTCCTAGTGTCTCAATTCCTTTCTCACATGGCAACACTTTGAACCACACCACAGTGAGTGTGCTCAAATTGTATAGATTCTCGTTGTTATCTATTTTTGTTTTTAGTGCTGCTTGTAGAAGAAGTAGTGAGAACTTGGCATGGGCAGTGCAGGGGTCCCCATGCCCAGCACCCTTGCAATGCTCACTGTTTGCAATGCAGACAGTAAGCATTGCAAGGGGGCTGTTGCTACTTTTCCACTAGGCTGACAGGCGTTAACCTTGGTTTTTGCCTGTCCCCACAGGAGGAATGCCAGGATGGGTCCGACGGGGATGTAGCCAGTATGGCGGCAAACTCTCTGTTGGAAGTTCAGCGGATGGGTTATCCTGTCTACTGACCTCCTAATCAGGCCCATAGTCTAACAGGTAAAGAGATTTTACAAGGAGCTAATCAGACAACTGTCATAAAATACATCATATCGTAAGATGGTAAGTCTACATAAAGTTCTTCTTCTACATTAGGTCCATCTGGATCAAAAGTCTTCAGATCAATTGTATATCAGGAATCTAGCCTGTGCAACGCCTTCTCTCTGTTCACCTCTCTCTCATTCATAATCCGCCGGGGTCGGCGGGAGCACCGCCAACAGGCTGGCGGTGCCCCGCAGGGCATTCTGACCGCGGCGGTTTGGCCGCGGTCAGAACAGGAAAACCAGAGGTCTCCCGCCGGTTTTCCGCTGCCCTCAGGAATCCTCCATGGCGGCGCAGCTTGCTGCGCCGCCATGGGGATTCCGACACCCCATACCGCCATCCTGTTCCTGGCGGTTCGCCCGCCAGGAACAGGATGGCGGTATGGGGTGTCGTGGGGCCCCTGGGGGCCCCTGCAGTGCCCATGCCAATGGCATGGGCACTGCAGGGGCCCCCATAAGAGGGCCCCACAAAGAATTTCAGTGTCTGCTTAGCAGACACTGAAATTCGCGACGGGTGCAACTGCACCCGTCGCACCTTCCCACTCCGCCGGCTCCATTCGGAGCCGGCTTCCTCGTGGGAAGGGGTTTCCCGCTGGGCTGGCGGGCGGCCTTCTGGCGGTCGCCCGCCAGCCCAGCGGGAAACACAGAATCACTGCGGCGGTCTTCAGACCGCGGAGCGGTGTTCTGTCGGGGGAACTCTGGCGGGTGGCCTATGCCGCCCGCCAGAGTTAGAATGACCCCCTTAGTCTACATTCAAGTAGGATGCCTTTGTGCAGTCCAAGTTATGGCACAGTTCAAAATGCTTTGCAACTTTATACTTTGGGTCTTTGTTAGTTATGACTCTCTGACTATGTATATTTTATTGCAGGGGCATGTTATGTCACACACTGTTGTGTTGGAATCTTGTGTTATGTATTTGTTGATGTAATGTATTTTCTTTGTATATGGGACCTCATGATCCACAAAACATTTACTAAAGTTGCAGGCTTTGCAATATACAGGTATAAAAGCCATAGTTTTTATTTGCCCCAGTTTGTGTACTATCTTCATGTAGAAGACCTTTCACAACTATATGCCTTATAGATTTAATTTTGTGTTAAGTTATTAAAAAATACACTTTCAGATGGCACCTTAAAGCATTATCAATCAATAGAATGTCCCAATGTTTGGCCGTCATTGTACATATTTTATTGGACTGTTCAGCAGAAGATGTAACAAACCTAACTGCATTGGCCTCACACAGTGTATTTTATGATGTGCCCATCTGTCTGTTGGATTTGAAAAATAGATCTTTCTTTACAAGATTCTCTGTTTTTCCAACAGTCTCTAGAACTCTGGAGGGAAAGCCTCTTGTCCTGAACCTCAAGAACAGGTTATCACTAGCTAGCTCTCATGCCTGGGCTGTACTGGATTTAACTTTTAATCTGAATGTTAGTCCTGTCGGCCTTAGGGTGATCTTCCTCCGAACATTTTGCCTTCACTGCTCCTATATTGCTGAAATGTGTTTTTGTTATTCTTAGGACTTGGTAGACTTTGCTACTGCTGACCAGGACTTTAGTGCCTGTGCTCCCTAAAATATGGTCAAATTAGCTTACTCTTGATTGGAACATTTACTATACTTATAAGTACCTAGGTAAAAGGTATGCCATATACTGAGGGCCTGTAAATGAAATGTTACTATTGGCTCTGCAGCACTTATTGTGCACCCCCTTCAGTATTTACATAGCCCCTTAAAACATGCCCCAGGTCTGCCACTACTGCGTGTCTACAGTCTTTAACTGCCAATTTGACTTGGCAATATAATACACTTGTCAAACATAAAACTCAATTTTTATTACATATGTCAGCCCTACGTTAGGCCGTATACAGCCCATGGGGCAGGGTGCATTGTGATTAAAAGGCTGGGTATGTAATTTTAGGTATGGCATGAGATACTCATGCCATATCTAAAAATGAGATACTCATACATTCCTGGTAATGAGATACTCATACATTCTTTTTCCATTAATGTGAGGCCTACCTTTCCCATAGGATAACATTAGGTTACCTTATTACATTCAATAAGTGCTAGCTTCTGATTGACGCAGGTGGGAAAGTCATATTTGCTGTCACTGAAATTGTAATTTAAAATCCTCTTTAATGTTATAGTTTGGTTTTAAGTCACAATATTGAAAATACCTCTTTTAGAAAGTTGGCATTGTCATAATTAACTGGTGCCTGCAGCCTATTTCTGGGTCACATGACAAGATGTGAGTGTCAGTTGGCCTTTGTATTCCTCCTGGACAGCCACATAATAAAGGGATTAGTTATGCCTGGGTGCGCTATCCCAGGTAGGATGGGGGCAGAGTTAGGCACAGCCCCACTTACACATTAATAGGCTGAGCCCTGCTGTCACACAAAGATCTTCACACAAGTACATTTTGCCTGTAGACAGACTGTAGTCAGTATGGCGTGGCAGATGATTGCAATCTACTTGAAAGGTGAACCTCTAGAAGCTTCTTCCACTTCAAGAAGATGCCAACTATAAATATTGGACTCTCTGACCCAACTATTTAGAAAACGTCTGGCCCTGAGGACTCAACTAGGAAGAAGAGCTGCCCAGCTGTGGAATCTACCTTACTGGCCAAACCCTGCTGCACTGAACAAAGACTGTTTTAATGCCCAAAGACTGTTTTTGCTGCACCAGAACCCTTCTGTTGTTGTGATCTGTCCTGCTGAATTCAGCCTGCCTGTGTGGCCCCTTTGCCCATTTTTACACAGCATGACTCACCTCTCCACCAACACCGGTCGAGCTTGACACATCTTGTCCTCTGAATAGATATCTCACAGAGCAAGTCTTTGCATGTCCCAATGGCTTTCTGAACGAAGTCACGGGACCTCATATCACAAGCTCCTGCTGATAGCTTCATCAGTTCTGCCACTTAACACATCACAGTTCCATGTTGAAGGCTCGGGTATGACTGCCCATACAGTTAGATACAACAGCTTTATAGTTTGAAGCCAAATCTACAAGGTACTTTGTCAGCAGACTGAACACAGTCCCATATGCGTCCAGCACAGCACTGTGGTCATCCTGAACTTGTAACGTGGACCTGGCCTTGTACAACCAATAAACCAAAATTGGCCCGTTTTAATTCTTGAAGCTTGATTTCTACAAAACCTTTTAAAATTGCATATCTCCAGTTCTCATGATTTTTTTTTCTCATTTTGGTGTCAAGTAATTTATTAAAATGTATTCTATTTTACTAAATTGTTGTGGGATTTCTCTTGTGTTGTGTTTTCACTTTATTACAGTTTGTGTGCTTTATAAATACCTTACACATTTTTCTCTAAGTTAAGCCTGACTGTTTTTGTGCCAAGCTACCAGATGGTTAAGCACAGGTTATCGTAGTAACTTTTGTGGTTCACTCTGTTGCTGTTGTTTGAGCAGAGTTAACACCCCCTCATACAACAACTACATTTCTCACACTGACCATTTTCCTGTACAATATATATCCCAATTTAAATGCGGGGGTATCAACCTTGGCCACATATCACATGGTTACCAGCTGTTGGTTTCCTATTTAGTGAAGCGTGTAGTCTGTTATTCAGAATTTCTATCTCATACACAAGCCTGGCTGACTTCCAATTAGGCAAACCACAGTAATTAATATCCCCTGCAAGATTTTCAATAGAATCTCATTCCAAATGTTGCTGAGCCAATTTCCCACTGAAGCAAAACCTTTGCCAATCTTGTCCCAAACACCTGGTTCTTTCAATTCTTTCAAATCAGTACTTTTATTAGTCAGATTAGTAATTAAGTCTCTATTTTCTTTACTATTATCAGGAATATCTGAGCAGCAATGCCTAGAATTAATCATTCTACAAACTCTGCCATCCTTTGCTAAAAGAATGTCTAAAGCAAGACGATTCTGAAGAGTCATAGCTCTATCAGCAGCTAATTCAATATCTACATGGAGTATGGCTCCTGAAAAATTTGTCAGCATGTTATCCGCAATAGTAGACAACTTTTGAATCTTTATTGAATTCAGAACGACTCCCAATGAAGGAATCATTGCTCCAAATATGTCTCCCACTATACCAGAAGGAGACTCCCTCTTCTGTCTCATATGATGTAATTTAGTCATTTTCAGAAACTTCTTCAAATCATTCATTTGATAAATCTTTGGGAAAACTATTCCCAAATAACATGTCCCATACCATCCTCTTGGAAGACGGTAATAAGCATTAAGACCATAGATGTAATAAATCCCAGGAATAGCTGGGTCCTGCCCATTCAACATAAACATCCATTTTACTCTGAAACCAAAACACATGTCTACATTCACTCGTTCCCACAAATAAAGTGTCAGTGCGTGATTTAGGCCTATATATACAAAGTTTACCTATGTGTTGCCCATCTAAAGCTAATTTCCCTTGCATTTTAATTGCACTTTAAGCACAATCATTCATGTAAGTCCTTTTCTCTAAGCCTTTTTCTAAATTCTCCTTTAATGCATTTCTCCTGTCATCTGTGGGATCTAAGAAGCTTTTCCCTAAAGGTGTAAGCAAGCATGTCAGATTATTCCTGTGAGCATAAGCTGTGCCAAACGTCAATGTAGGTTCAAAGAAACCTCCAACTAATATTATTTCAATATCCTTGGCTACTCTACTCAAATACCTAATTATAGGGACAAATGAAAATACAACATCATAATTCGAGTAAAAGTACTGGATGTACTCCTGGTTATAAAATCTTGTTAGTAGCAGACTACAACTTATTCCATATGTTAAGGGCAGACTATGCTACGTAACTCCTTCCTCAACTGATGAAGAAATCTCTGTACGCTCATAATTCCTCACATCCATCGTCTCATCATACTCACTCAACAAGTGATAGAAGACATTAGAAGAAAGTTCTCCTTGTGCATTAGTATCCACATGCAAATACTTCTTATCTAACCTAAACCTCTCTAATGCTGTTAATGTAGTAGTTGCCTCAAAAGCAGAAGTATGGTTGGCTTCAATCTTATCAAGAACAGACATACCCACAATCAACACCACAAACAATATCCCACACAAAATCGCCAAACCAATTCTCATATATTTACAGCGCCTAGTATTCCCACCCTCCTGACAAATGTTACTCATGATCTGTCAAGAATCAGAAAGCAGAAGAAAATTTTGGAAAACTGCAGCAGAAACAAACAACTCTTCTTTCAGCAGTTATTTACAGCTTTCAGGTTCACTTCCAGGATCCCTTGTCAAGACCCGTAAGCAGCTTGTCAAAATCAGGTTTCAAAATTCAAATTAGGTTATCAATTGTCCCTTCCGGTTACTTTTGAAAGTTTCTTTCTCAAAAATATTCTCTCAGATTGTTTTAACAGTTCAGTTCATCAGCTTCCTTCAAGTGCCAAAATACTGACCCGGAATGTCTCTATCAAAACAAAAAGACAAAGATTTTCACTGCCATTCACTTGTAGTTGCATACGCCCATTCTGGACCTGCGTATCTTCGATTTGCTATTCTCTTTCTCTTCAACTTTTGATCGCCATTCAATTCTCCTTCACTTAGATCTTCTCTCCTTGTTTTACTTCATCCTCGATTGTTGTCTCAACAACCACTTCCTTTCCTTTTCCTTGGGATTCCGGTCACTTATCTCCTTTCAGTGGATATTTTGTCAGTGTTCTCTTTAAAGTCAAACTTGAAACTTCCACTTGTTCTGCAGTGTTGTCTCTTGACAGACCTGCAACAGGTTCAAGAGGAGTCAGATCACAGTGACTTTATTCCACCTCAACTCCTTTCCCCTCTGGGTCTGGCAATTGTTCTGTTTGTCTCTCAAGATCATCTGCTTCTGGGAAAGCCCTCCTCTGACTAGGCTTTCTTGCTGCCTCAATTGAGATAGGCTCTTCGCCACCCTCCTGGTCTTCTCCTTTGTCTCTCACAGGAGTGACTGAACCGTCCTCAATGGGCTCAGATATAGTCTCAGTTCCACTTTGTTCTCTTTCCAGCCCTGAGGATTGTTTCGCTGTTGTTGGCACTCTCAACAACTCTTCTTCCTCATGATCCAGTGG
The DNA here is from genome assembly GCF_031143425.1 of Pleurodeles waltl. NCBI lineage: Eukaryota > Metazoa > Chordata > Amphibia > Caudata > Salamandridae > Pleurodeles > Pleurodeles waltl. Next base: position 1,486,231,534 of record NC_090440.1, on the reverse strand, counting down.
ACATGTCACTTTCTTCATGTGACAGGCATGGATCCAATTCGGAATTCCAGCGCACTTAACAGCTGTGGAAGTTGTTAGAACTACCTGGAACGGTCCTTTTCCAACAAGGATCTAACATAGTTTCCTCACATGTTTCCGGACCACAACCCAGTCTCCGGCTCTCAGGTTGTGTCCTGGGTCATGGATCTGTGGCAGTGTAGTTGCCTCCACCTACTGATAGAAAGAGCAGACCACATCAGCCAGACCTTTGCAGTAGTCCAACACCATATCATCTGTAATGTTGACAAGTGCATTTGCAGGCACTGCTGGCAACCTCATGGCTTGGCCCATAAGGATCTCATGCGGCAAGAATCCTGTCTTCCTGTCGGGTGTGTTTCTCATTGACATCAAAACTAAACGCAATGCGTCAGGCCATTTCAAATTCGTGGACGGACACATCTTTGCAACTCTTGACTTCAAGGTACCATTCATCTGTTCCACTACTCCTGATCCTTTGGGGGCCACAACTACAATGCAACTTCTGCTCAATGTTCAATGCTACACAATGTAATTTAATTACTTCATTGTTGAAGTGACTTTCCCTATCATATTCCAAAGAGATCGGAAACCCGAAACGCAGTACAAGCTCCCTAAGCAGTAGTTTTGCTACTGTGAGACTATCATTTCTTTGTGTAGGGTAAGCTTCAATCCAGTGACTAAAAATGTAAACAATCACCAACACATATCTCATACCTCCACACACAGGCATCTCAATAAAATCCATGTGAATTCTGCTGAATGGACCTCTTCCAACGTGGCTCAGATTAACCACTGTCCCTTCCCCTGCTTTCAATTGTTGGCAAATGACACAACAATGAAAAACTGCTTCAGCAACCTGTCTAAACCTTGGGTTGAACCAATCATGTTTGAACCATTGAATCATGGCATCCCTCCCAACATGTGCTTGACCATTATAATACCTAGCAATTTGAGGCAACAGACAATTTGGCAAAACCAATTGACCCTCTTCTGAAACCCACAATTCATCTTATCTTTGCACACATTTCATTTTGCTCCATGAACATTTTTCCTCCCTGTCAGCATTATTCTGCAACATTTTCTAATTACTTTCAATGCAAAACTTGGACATGTTTGTCTCCTTCGGGTAACAGTTCCCACTTATCTTTGAGCAATATACAGTTCAATGCGCAAAACCTTGCAACTTGATCCGCATATCCATTTCCCAACGATACCAAGTCCTGCGACTTTAGACGTGCACTGCATTTCACCACGGCAATCATTTCATGTATTTAAATAGCATGTAATAGTTCTTTAATCCTTTCACCATTTCTCACTGGTGAACCAGAAGAGGTCATGAAACCTCTTTGTGACAACAACTGGCCAAAATCATGTACTATTCCAAATCCATGCCGGCTATCTGTATAGATTGTAACTTTCAGCTGAGCAGAAACATGGCATGCTCCAGAAAGGGCTACCAGTTCCTCTACTTCGGCAGAATACACTCCTCGAAGCCAGGAAGCTTCCAAAATACAAGTAATTGTGCACACAACATATCCTGCTCTCAGTGTCCCTGCATTGTCTCTCAGACAGGAACCATCAACAAAGATAATTTGGTCATTCTCTTCCAATCGGCTATCTCTAATGTCAGATCTTGGTTTTGTGCACAAATCAGTTACTTCAAGACAATCATGCTAAACGTCTTCCAATTTCTCAATTTCAACATTTTCATTTGGGAGTAAGGTTGCCAGGTTCAGCACTGTACATGTTTTCAATGACACATTTGGGGACTCTAGAATACTCGTTTCCTATCTGGTCAACCTCACACTAGTCAAATATTGGGTTTTCTTCCTTGTAAGAAGAATCTCAATAGAGTGAGGGACCATTATAGTCAGGGTTATGTCCCATCTCAATGCCTTCACACTGTGTAAGGTTTCACCCAACCGCTACAACTGCGCACAAACAACCTGGTAAGGCTGCTGCAAATGGGCCCAAAGTAGCTGAAAAATATGCTGTTGGGGGGTTTACACCTCCTTGGACAGACAAAGAACAGGCATCACGCTCATGGCAAAACGAATTGAAAGCTTTTGTGTAGTCAGGCATAACCAAAGCTGGAGCCTTGCATAGACTCTCTCTCAATTCAGTGAACGCTTTCATTCCAGACTGGTCTAACACTATAGGATCAGTGACATCTGCAATGGTCTCGGAATGACTGAAATATTTGGAATCAATTGATGATAGTAGCCTACCATCCCGAAAAACATCCTGACATCTCTCTGTGTGGTCGGGGGATTTATCTGCAATACGGCTGTAATCCTTTCTCTGAATATCTTTCTTGATTCTTTCTCAATCTGGTGACCCAAGTATTTCACAACGTTTTGACAGTATTGCAATTTAAGTAGAGACACTTTGGGGATCATTCTAACTCTGGCGGGCGGCGTAGGCCGCCCGCCAGAGTTCCCCCGACAGAACACCGCTCCGCGGTCTGAAGACCGCCGCAGTGATTCTGTGTTTCCCGCTGGGCTGGTGGGCGACCGCCAGAAGGCCGCCCGCCAGCCCAGCGGGAAACCCTTTCCCACGAGGAAGCCGGCTCCGAATGGAGCCGGCGGAGTGGGAAGGTGCGACGGGTGCAGTTGCACCCGTCGCGAATTTCAGTGTCTGCTAAGCAGACACTGAAATTCTTTGTGAGGCCCTCTTATGGGGGCCCCTGCAGTGCCCATGCCATTGGCATGGGCACTGCAGGGGCCTCCAGGGGCCCCACGACACCCCATACCGCCATCCTGTTCCTGGCGGGCGAACCGCCAGGAACAGGATGGCGGTATGGGGTGTCGGAATCCCCATGGCGGCGCAGCAAGCTGCGCCGCCATGGAGGATTCCTGAGGGCAGCGGAAAACCGGCGGGAGACCTCTGGTTTTCCTGTTCTGACCGCGGCCAAACCGCCGCGGTCAGAATGCCCTGCGGGGCACCGCCAGCCTGTTGGCGGTGCTTCCGCCGACCCCGACCCCGGCGGTCCTTGACCGCCGGGGTCGGAATGACCCCCTTTGTGACCATTCTTTCCCAAATAGTTTAGTGAGGCAATCGTATCATACTTGCACTTGTCTTTTGTTTTAGATACCATCAGCAAGTCATCAATGTACTGCACCAAGGTAGATTGGAAAGACAATTCCAATGACTCCAGATTCTTTTTCAAGATCTGATTGAATATGGAAGGTGACTCTGAAAACCCTTGAGGAATTCTGCATTGACCATAAACTCAATCCAATAATTTAAAACAAAAGAAAAATGTACTGTCCTCATGAAGAGGCACAGAAAACAAGGCTTGTGACAAATCAATGACAGTGAACCAGTTTGCATCACATGGAATCTGAAACATTATCACATCTGGATTTGGCACCACAGGACAACATTTGACAATAATTCTTCTCAGGTCCTGGACAATTCAAACTTTACCACAGGGCTTTTGCTAACCTATTATCGGTGAATTACTTGGGCTGCTCAATACCTCCTTCAAAACCCCTTGGTTTACAATGTCTGCAATTAGTTGGGTGACCTTCATAAGGATATCTTGTGGCATGTGGTACTGCAGAAGTTGGCTTTACAGTAGCTTTAACTGGCTCAACTCCCTTTATCAGACCTACTTATTTTCCTGTCAAATCCCACACTTTCTCGTTAACCGTTCCCTGCAAATCAGGATGAAGCACCTTCACGCTGAACATCAGGAAAAATTCAATCAGAGGGTACTCCTCATTTGTAGTTTCACCTTCTATGTCTGGGGCTTGATCCCCTTCATAGTCGCTATTTGTCTGAATCTCAATTCTATCATTTGAACATTTCATTTTACACAGAAAGTCTCTTCCCAGTAGGGATATCGAACTTGAATTGCAGACTACATATTCGTGCAATCCCTAAAAGTTGCCAATTTTAACCTGAACGGGTTCCGTAATTGAGTTGCTCAACTATTGATTCGCTACTCCTACAAACTGAACTGCTTTATCTGAGGGGGCAAGTTTGCAACTTCTGCACTTCTCACTATAGAGCATGTAGCTCCCATGTCAACCAAGAATGAAACTTTGTGACTCATAACCTTTCCCTTCACATAGGGACCTTTCTGATCTACTTCTAAGGAAGTTGCAAGCATACACGGCACCTCATTTGAACTGTCGCTCATCCAATCATCATTTATTCCATTCTCACTGTGTAACGGGAATTGGTGCACTGTGTTATTACTTTGGTTAAGCCTCTGACCTGTGACCTATTGAGAAAGCATCATCTGTTGCTGTTCTATTGGGGCTTCAGGTATTTGAATTTGCTGTCTAGGTACCAGGGGAACCTGCTGTTGCATTGGCTGCAACTGTGTCAATTGTGCACTTGGCATTTGCACCTGCTGCAAGGGTTGAAAATTCTGCACTTGATTAACATTATTTTGAAAATTTGGATTAGGACCTCTCACTTTCAGTCTTCTCATGCTCTGGAACGAATTGATGTTATTACTTTGCTGAACGACACCTTCCTGCACCATCATTGGACACTCCCGTTTCCAATGTACAAAGGCTCCGCAAACTTGATATGGCAATATTTCTTCATTCCCTGCACATCATTCTGAACCCCTACAGTACTCAAGTCTGGACCACGATTCACATTACCTCTGTGACATCTTCCTCTCATCTGAGGCTGAAGCACCATATGTCCCTTCAGGTGCTGCGGTAACTGTTGTGGAAAATTCCCTCACATACCTGTTTGACCAGCTTTCATCTGCATCACCATCGCCTTCTCTTTCAGCTTTCTCTACTTCAACTCAATCTCATCACTGCAGTACTTTGCATACTGCAACAGCTCATCAATCGGCTTTGCTTGCCAGGAAATCAAATGACTCTTAATCATCTGGCTAATTTCAAGTCTTAACCCTTCAACAAATCTGAACACAAAATGAATCATATATTTTGCCTCAGTGGTCTCTGTACCACTGTAATGCTTCAACGCCTGTAACAATCTCTAATTATATGCATGTATAGACTCCTTTGCTTCCTGAGCTGCCTGTCAATCCTCTGCCAATCAACATTCTTGGGCAAAATTCTCATTTTCAAAAATTCAATCACCTTATAGTAATATTTCATTACCTCAGGAGATGGTATACCTGTATTCTTGTCTCTCTCTAGTTTGCTCGTTGGACAATCTACACGCCTCTTACACTCCATTCACAGATCATCTGGAACCACTATCTCTAATATCGTGTTCAAGTCCTCCGACAGGCACTTTGCAAGTTTCACAACCCTGTCTGTCTGCTGATACCACTCTACTGGCTTCTCTATCAATTTTGGACAATCATTTGTAAATTATAGAATGTCACTTTTGCTCTAAGGGACATGAATAAAATTCCCGCTGGAATCTCTCTCATTGGTAACATTTTGACTGGATCTTGGCCTTGCTGCACATTTGCAGTCAGCTCCACAGAATCCCTTTTTCTTTTGTCCCTTTTCTTTACCCATCTGCCTTCCCACTTGTCTTATGCTCCCCAAGTCTGGGCACTTTGAAGCAATTCCTTATGGTGTGGCTTCATTCCGGCAGATCTCATCTGTTCAAAATCTTTAGCCTCAAAATCTAATCTGTAACTCCTTTTCAAATGCTTCATTTTCTCTATTTCTACACCATACTTCTCTGTCAGGTCTGCTAGTTTCTGATGCACATTGCTCACTTCCCTCGTTATCTTCAGGCACAATTATCTCAACTCTGCCTCTGTGTAGGATTCTAACCTGTTCACACCCATAGTTCCCTCAATGAGTTCACCCGCTTCCATGCTTAGTCTAGCATAAGTCAAACACTCCTCTCCCTTAGGAGCCCTCTGCGGGGTATTCAACTTGTCTAGCTATTCAGTCAACTGTTGAGCTGTCAGTCCATGCAACAAAATGTTACTGGTTTGGACTGGTGGCACCTGCTGTGCAACTGCATTCAGGGTCTGCAGTGTCAACAATTTAAAACTCTGGCTAATGTTTGACCCTACCATAGTATCTGGAATTGCTGCAAATGGACTGAGGTCTAACAATGATATTGATCCGTCAAAAGTTTGTCCCACAGGATAGACTACCCGAGCATTTTCATTATGTCCTCCCCTCATTATATTCTGGGACATGGCATCCTGCTCACCTACAGTAGATTTTGTCTGTGCAAATAACGGTACGGCTGGACTAACAGTAATAGGTAGCGATATAGCATCTGGGGCTGGTCTGACACATGCGTTCTGTGGGAAAGTAACTCCTATGTTCTGATTGAAGACACATCTGACTGTGTCCCTGTTACTGGAGTGAATCTAGGCATTACCTGCAGCTGTGCTTAGGGCAGTAAAAGTGGAGTCGGTTCAGTCTGAACCAACATCGGTCTCTGGAAAACCTGTTCTGTAGGCACCATTAAATTCAAAATTGTTTCCATAATGGGCACATCAGGGTAAATTCTCTGAACCTGTGGTGGACGCACCTGATTTGCACTACAGGAGTAGTAGGCACATTAAGACCTTGCATTCTGTGTCAGGCTAACATTAACCTGCATCGTATTCATTGTCACATTAACCTGTGTTGGAGCTGTGGGATCAGCACTGGTACTTGGACCACTCTCATGTGCTGCATATGGTGGTGCATGAATTCTCAGTAACTGTAAAATAAACTCATCATCATCTGATTCCTCCTCCACTGTTGAAGACTTTCTAGCCTCCCTACTTTCAGACAGACTTCTGTTAGTAGCTTTCCTTCCTTCCTTCTCATTGTCCAGCGTAATTGCCGGAAACAACGTAATTCCATGCAAAGTGTCCATCCTCCAAACTCTTTGATCACTGTCCCACCTAGCCTCTGTTAAACTCTTTTCTGCCTTTCTCATCCTCCTCTTGAATTTCTGTGGCTGTTTGGCTACTAGCTCCCAAATCGCTAATTCCTCAAACTGTGCTGATCTCAGAAGGGGCTTTTGTTCATATAGTGCCATCCTTAAATGATCTAGAACCCTCAAATTGAATGTCCCATTTATAGGAAATGCTAAGTTCCCATCCTTCTCTATCACTTTGCACCATTGCTTTAGCCAATGACATGACACGACACCCTTCTCTTCCATTACAATGTAAGCTGGTGTACCTTCTGGCCGTTTACCCTCGCCAATACTTGTTATAATATACCTATCTTTTCCCTTAAAGCACTCTTTAAAGCTTTGACAAAATGTCATCTTTTCAACATTTTTGTTATTCAAAATCAAATCAGGAAGTGACTTTTAATCCCAGAATTCCCTTCACCTACTTTCTCAAACAATTGCCTCTCATGGACGACTGCCAATCTGTGCACGACCCTTCTTACTAACCAACCTATCCCAGCGCGGCTCCAATGATGTCACAGTCAGACACACTGCGGCTGACAAAGTCTTGTGGCTTGTCCTCCCAAACTTCGATTCACACAAAACGAATGCAAAAATTGCGAGCACTAACCAAAAAACAAATCTGCTGGTTTTCTACAGGATAGGTACTACAATTGCTTTTGAAACTTCACAGATTTTATAACTGAAGGCTCTTTCCGCACTTACAGCTGCTCCTTTTTTCTCAGTCTCCCAGAGTTGCAAGCAAAATTCGAACTGCAAATTTTACTCTCAACTGATCAGTGGGTATGTCCTGGTGCACATAGGACCCGCCAGATCTCAGTTGAAATTTTCTTTCACTCACTTTGACTCACACTCTGACCTGTCAACCACGCACAATCGACCTATTAAACCAGACAAATTACAACATAAAACCCAAGTGTCTCATACACTTTTCAATGTAAACTGGAGTCTTCGACCACGCAGGGTTCGTACATCAACAACCACATGGACAATTTTTTAGAACAAAGCACCACACACATGTGAAGTTCGATGACTTCCCTACTCTCACACAGCGGAGAACACACACTCCTTCTTCTAAAACTTCACTTGGAGTGTGCAAACTCCCTAAACCCTCACAAACCTCACAATTGAACAGCGATTTGAATAAGCTGTGCAAGTTCAACCTACTTCATTCACACTGTCACTAGAACACCGATAAGCAAGATCCTAGATTCTGGGAAAGTCATTTCTGGACTCAGGGAAACATTTTCTCTCCAATTATCATCATTGAAAAATGAAATCCATATCTCAGTAATAATGAACTCTCAAAAGACCAAATCCTCAGGCTACCACCATCTCTGGGAACACCTACAACAGGCTCTTATGAAGATGAACCATCAGTCTCTGCTGTCTTCTCTGTACCTCTGTTACTATCTCTGGAACTTTATGATGGGCTCCTAAGGAGACTAACCATCACCTCTGCTACCATCAATGTTAGCGCATCTGACCTTCATAAGTAAACTTACAAGGGGACGCGAATAGGTTGATGAACCTTTTGACTCACAATTAAGATGATACCACAATAATTCCAGTACATGCAGATCAATATTCAATAACCAATTCACAATATCAACAATAATCAAAGACATTAATAATCAATAGAGACAGTAATTGTCACCCACCCATGACCTTTCAGCCATGAATAACCACACCTTTTAGTAAAAGTTAGAATATGTATTTCCCTATATTAACAATCCTGAAGTCATGTAAATTGACCTCAAAATCAAATGATACACATAGAGAAACAACACTGGATTTCCAAAGCAACAGAAAAATGTAATCTAATCAAAGCTTGAACTATTACACATTCTAAGGTTATGGTGCAAATTAATTACAAGAACAATTTCGTTATGAGATCAATACAAGGAGATTCAGCAAATACATTTATCAAGCATCATTCCTTATTAGCAGATTTTCATTAGTGAGGATCCTTAACTAAAACCTGATCACCATCAGTATGTTGGGTTTCATGCAAAACAATTTAGTAACACAAATTTGGAAAAACATCTAAATATGGGTCACGCAAAACAGAGCGGTTGTTACCTAGAAAGAAAAAGCAAATATGCATAACAGACACATAATACCTCTCCTCAATTGGATCGGCAAGACAAGATAGTCTTCATCATCAGGACATCAGTTGACCGCAAAGGCATCAGGATTTAGCATCAAAGTTCAGAAAAAGCAGTCTTTAAGCAATAAAGTTAAGCATGTCTCTTGTTAAGATGGACAAGAAAATATTGACCTTTCGGCCAGCAAGAAAAAGGGCTATGGGCTAATGGCAAATGCAAAATTTTGGTCTCCTCTCAGTGCAGTCCTGTTAAGTTGCATTCTCTAAAACTACTTCCCAAATCCCTATTGGTCAAGGGATCGTATGTTCACACTTTGTCCAATAAAAGTAAGACTAAAACTCTAAATCTATGAATTCTACCATTACTCTGGTTCACATATTGCTGATTGTTTTTTTCCTGCAATGTCCTTATCATCCTGCTCGTCAGGTATCAATATTGTTGCAGCTTCTACTCCAGTCAGTGTCTCCATTGTTCTCCTCCTGAGAAAGTCAGTCTTACACACATTACACATAGGTGGTCATTACAACCCTGGCGGTCGGTGTTAAAGCGGCAGTAAAACCGCCAACAGGCCGGCGAAAAAAAAAAAAAAGGAATTACGACTGTGGCGGAAACCGCCAACACAGACAGCCACTTTAACACCCCGACCGCCAAGGCGGTACAAACAAACACCGCAGCGGTAACCGCCAACAGACAGGCCGAGGACAATGTACCGCCCACATTATTTCAACAGTCCAATCCGCCACCTTTTCCGAGGGGGATTCACCACAATCAAAAACACGGCGGAAACAGGACTTGGAAGGAAAAACGCTCACCTCTACACACCCCACGAGGAACGAGGGTGCCATGGAGCCCGAGCTCCAGATTCTTCCAGCCTTTATCTTCCTGCTCCTCTACCAGGAGCATGAACGCCGGCGGTGAAGACCACGGTGAGTACTGCACCAACGACACAGGGGAGGGAGGAGGGAAAAAACAGTGACACACACATGCAACTCGCAAAACCCCAACCTCCACCCTCATCCACGACAACACACACACTAATACATCATGATACATTACAGTTACACCCCCCAAACCCCCCTGGAAGAATGCAAGGACAAAAGGAAATGAGTCGAATGATTGTAATATATTCAAATACAGTAATCAAAAATATAGCAAGATATAAAGATATGTACACTAAAACAAATATATATACCAAGAATACAAGTCCAAGGTATTCCACCAACATAGTCCGTGGACCACTGGGCCCAAAAGGCATGGGCGAGGCCCACACTCAATACCCGATCAAAACGGAGAGAACACTGCTGGGGCACCAGATAGAAAAAAACAGGCACCTCAGCGGGAAGGGAAGGGGGGCACCTCAGCCGGATGAGTGCACAACACCAGATCCACGCGGGGGCTCCATGCCCACTGTTCAATCCTGGTGAGTGCAAAGCCACAGTCTCTCAAGTCTTTACAGTGGGTGGTTTGCCCACTGTTCAATCCTGGGGAGTGCAAAGCCACAGTCTCTCAAGTGGATAACAGTCTCTACTGGTTTTGAAGAGGGCATGGTGCCCAGAGTGCTTCATCCTGCCAAGGACGAGGTAGTGGATGCCTTTCTCCACTGGTTCTGGAGGGGGCTTTGTGCCCAGGGTGCTTCATCCTGCCAAGGACAGAGGTAGTGGATGGGATACTCCACTGGTTCTGGAGGGGGCTTTGTGTCCAGAGTGCTTCATCCTGCCAAGGACAGAGGTAGTGGGTGTGAATCTCCACTGGTTCTGGAGGGGGCTTTGTGCCCAGAGTGCTTCATCCTGCCAAGGATAGGGTGAGTGGATGCATATCTCTACTGGTTCTGGAGGGAGCTTTGTGCCCAGAGTGCTTCATCCTGACAAGGACAGAGGTAGTGTATGTGATACTTCACTGGTTCTGGAGGGGGCTTTGTGCCCAGAGTGCTTCATCCTGCCAAGGACTGAGGTAGTGAATGCAGTTCTCCACTGGTTCTGGAGGGGACTTTGTGTCCAGAGTGCTTCATCCTGCCAAGGACAGAGGTAGTGGGTGTGAATCTCCACTGGTTCTGGAGGGGGCTTTGTGCCCAGAGTGCTTCATCCTGCCAAAGACAGAGGTAGTGGATGTGAATCTACACTGGTTCTGGAGAGGGCTTTGTGCCCAGAGTGCTTCATCCTGCTAAGGACAGAGGTGGTGGTTGTGAATCTCCACTGGTTCTGGAGGGGGCTTTGTGCCCAGAGTGCTTCATCTGCCCGTGGTGGCCTCTGTAGCGTCGGAATCATTGGCGCTCACTGGCCTGCGGTGCTGCTGGCGGCAGTGTCTTGGCCTGAGGTGCTGCTGGCAGCGGTGTCCTGGATATTGGTGCTGCTGGCAGCAGTGTCCTGGGCAGCTGGGCTGGTGGCGGCGGTGTCCTGGGCAGCGGTTCTGCTGGCGGCGGAGTTCTGGGCAGCGGGGCTGGTGGTGGCGGTGTCCTGGGCAGCGGGGCTGGTGGCGGCGGTGTCCTGGGCAGCCGTGCTGGTGGCGGCGGTAACCTGGGCAGCGGTTCTGCTGGCAGCGGTGTCCTGGGCAGCAGGGCTGGTGGCGGCAGTGTCTTGGGCAGCGGGGCTGGTGGCGGTCTTGTCCGCCGTGCAGATTTTCCCAGACTTGCCGATTTTATTCTGCCCCTTCCCCACCTTGGATGGTGGCACAGCTGTCTCCACACTCCCAACTGTACCCCTGGGAGCGGCTTTGGTGGCTGATCTCTTTCCCCTCTCCAGCTGGACACTGGGCAACTTTTTATGCTTTACAGGTGGGGGACTGTCCGTGCTCTGGCTCCTTGCCACACTGGCTGCACTGCTGCCTGGCGCACTCCAGAAGCCGGTTACTACTGGCACCACTGGTCCTTCTGATGTTGTGGCTGAGGTGCTGGGTTGGGACCTGGAGAGGCGGGCCCTAGGAGACTGAATGGGTGGGGGAGGTGAGGGAAAGAGGTCAAGGTTGGACAGGAAAAGTTTCTTAGGAGCACTGGGATGGGTAGCTGGAGGGGGTTTGGGAGTGGAGGAAGAGGTAGTGGTTGTAGGAGGTGTACTTTGGTGACTTTGGGTGAAGGTGCATGGGCTGGAGGCTGTCGTGAGGTGGAACGCTGTTGGGTGGGTGTGTGGCTGCGTTTGTGTACCTTGGGAGTTGGCCTCACAGTCACACTGTGAGAGGACACAGGGGACGTGTGAATGGTAGTGGGGATGGTGACTGTACGTGAGCGGGGTGTGGTGGTGGGTGTGCTGGTGATGGACAGAGTAGCTGAGGATGTAGTGCATGCAGGTATGAGTGGAGATGAGACAGGGAGGGAGGAGAGAGACGAAGAGGAGGGGGACACAGTGGAGGCAGTGGATGTTGGTGTGTCTGTATGTGTCTGATGCTTGCATGAGTGCCTGTGTGATGTGTGGTGCTTATGTTTGCCAGAGCTTCCCTTGTGTGTTGAGGTGTGTGCATGCTGGTCTGATGGTGTGCTTGAGATAGGCTGAGGTACAGGGGTTTGGGTCTGGGTGGAGGAAGTTGGAGGGGGGAGGCTAGAGACAGGGAAAATGGCTGCCATCAGTGCTGAGGCCAGAGTCTGAAAAGCTCGCTGATGGGCTGCCTGACCAGAGTGAATGCCCTCCAGGAATGCATTGTTTTTTTGCAACTGCCTCTCTATACCCTGGATGGCATTCAAAATGGTAGACTGCCCAACAGTGAGGGACCTGAGGAGGTCAATGGCCTCCTCACTGAGGGCAGCAGGGGTGACAGGGGCAGGGGCTGAGGTGCCTGGGGTGAAGGAGATGCCCACCCTCCTGGGTAAGTGGGCACGGGACACACGCTGAGGGGCTGCTGGGAGGGCAATGCTGGTGAGGGGGGTCGCGGCTGTACCTGTAGATGTGGGGGCCCAGATGGGCCCGCCACCGCAAGGGAAATCCCATCAGAGGAGGAGTCTGTATCGCTGGTGTCAGCTCCTGTCCCCGCCATGGAGCTCCCCTCGCCCTCTGCCCCACTGGTGAATTCAGACTCCGTAGTGTCGCCCTCCAGGGCCATGTGGGATGCAGCTCCCTCCTGCTCCGGTGCATCTGCTCCTCTGCCTGATGATGCTAATGCACACAGGAACAGGGAGACCACAAAAAGGGAGGGGGGGACAGAAGAAAGACATGTTGAGTGCATGCAATACCGCTACCGTTGGCGGACACTACAGACACAGAAGCCCACTGCACTACGCTGCGCACTTGGAGTTCCCTATTCAATCCCAGGGACATGGGTTACAAAGCTATGCCCGATTGCTGCTCACATGGATGTGTAGTGCTTTCCTCTTATTTAGTTTCTAAGCACTAACATAACACAACAGAAATGCACTTCTGAGGTCAAAGAAGCCTTTTATTGTTGTTATATGAATGACGAATTAGTAGCTTTCAAGTCCGCGTTAATCAAACAAAATATATCAGTTTGCAATATACACAGCAGGTTATATTTATAAGATATTGAATGCAAAGCAAAACAAATACTTCACCGTGTAGGAACTATTTACAGCTACATCTTTCTAAGGTCTGCAAGCTGATGACCCCTGTCAGCCGCGAGAAAGAGTGTCATCTACCCACACGGGATGCTGGCAGCTGGCGCCAAGCTCCAGCACGAGGTCCGGCAGATTCGAATCTGACTCTCTGCAGCCTGTTACATTCGTTACAAAGGTGTGCCCCCTCCTCTCAGACCTGGGAAACTGAGCAAGCCTTTTGGAGACTGGCCAGGTCTCCAAGACTACTCCTGTTCCCAAGCTCAAGCGAAGAGAAAAACAACGCCCATGTACTCTCTCTTATCAGGTCTAGTCTACTGTGAGAGCAAAACATCTTGGTTCATCTGGTGCAAAAACACAGCTTGGAAAAATACAGCTTGGATTCTCAACTGCAATGTCTAACTCCACGTTAAAGGCAATGGGCAGCTAACCTAAATATCAAATGCAATGTCATGTTAAAGGCAATAGGCAGCTAACCTAAATATCAAATGCAATGTCTAGTGTCATGTCAAAGCCAAAAGGCATCTAAGCTGAATACAAAATGCAATGTCTTATATCATGTCAAAGCCCATAGGCAGCTGAGCTGAATATAAAATGCAATGTATAATATCATGTCAAAGCCAATAGGCAGCGGAGCTGAATACAAAATGCAATGTATAATATCATGTCAAAGCCAATAGGCAGTTAAGCTGAATACAAAATGCAATATATAATATCATGTCAAAGCCCATAGGCAGAATATCTAATAGCATGTCAAAGTCCATAGGCAGCTAAATTGAATACATCATGTCAAAGTCAATAGGCATGCAATGTCAAAGCCAATAGGCGGCTAGACTGGATACAGCATGTCAAAGCCAATAGGCAGAATACAGAATGTAATGGCTAATGCAATGTCAAAGCCAATAGGCGGCTCAACTGAACAAAACATACCATGTGCTACTGGTGAACATTGAGCAACTAATATGCGCAGTGGTGAAACACAAAGTCATTGGTCAAAACAAAACTTATCAAATGGCAGGACATTCCGCCCTTTGACCAATGAATTTCTGTTTCACATATCTCATATTTAAAAAAAAAAAAAAAAAAACATCAGCACAAAAAAAAACATTATCAGCCAATCAGATTTGAATGATCAAAACAATCCCTGTAAAGCAATAGAAGTGAATTAACACATTGATTTCATAACCTTTCACATCAGATACATCTATACAGAAAAGACTGGGCAATTTTTTTTTTTTTTCTCTGAATGAGTCTCTAATTCAACAGTGTTAGCAATTTGATGTGGCATGAGTTCTGCTCATGTAAAGGTGCACGGTCCACCTGAAAGGTTTTCTGGAAGGTAAGCAAAAGTCAGAGTTCCATACGAGAGGGAAAAAAAAAAAAATACAGCAAACAAGTTGAACTTGAACTGAAGGCGCAGTTTGCGCAAAATGGATCCATGGTGCTGGCACTTTACTCAGCCAGGTTCAGGTTGGGGATTCGGTCCCTTCCCCGACCCCACACACACACACCGGAAGGGGGACCACACAGCGCACTCAGGGACAGTGGCGAAACGTGGTAGGATCTGCAAAAGAAACAAGTATGACTTTTCTTGCAAATAACATTTTTCATTTAAACTACACCCTTCCTCTTTCTTTCCCTGTGTTATAATCAGCAAGACGTTTTTGGGGCCCTTTGTTATATTTTCTGCAGGTTCTGGATGGTCACTTGGGGCTTCAGCCCAC
Source organism: Pleurodeles waltl (assembly GCF_031143425.1). Taxonomy (NCBI): domain Eukaryota; kingdom Metazoa; phylum Chordata; class Amphibia; order Caudata; family Salamandridae; genus Pleurodeles; species Pleurodeles waltl. The sequence continues at coordinate 1,486,216,367 of NC_090440.1, read as the reverse complement.
ACATCAGTACTGAGGTTTTTATCTGCTGCGCCACAGCTTCCTTTTTCTTGCACTGTCAGAAGGGCTGGGGCAGACTCATTCTTTACCAAACCTCCATTCACTGCATTTTTGCCAAGTTGGGCCATTCTGTCTCCAATTTGTATGAATGAATCAGATTCTTTTCTAGGTATCAGCATAATTTCGATTTTTCCTTGGTAATTTGCAGCAATCACTTTCCCTAAAACCTGATCACTTTGCCATTTCTGTCCTGGTAACTTTCCTCTCCCCAACTGCTCTGTGACTGCTTGCATGACAGATTGCTTTTGTGCGTGCTGCACAGTTTTTATCAAATCTAGGGGAATGGGCATCTCTCTCATCTCTGCCCACCTGTAAGTGGTTTTTTCTCTCAGCTGTTGACATTTCTGGGGCACCCACTTAGCCATCCCCACTAAGGCAGAATTCTGGGTGTACACTTCTCTCTCTGAATTTTTCTCATTAACATCTGCAAGGTAATTGAACCAGTTAGGTACAAGCCATGTGGCTAAAACATTATCAAAGAACCAAAAATCAGCGTAAAAATGACACATCTCACGTAGCTCTTGCTTTAAAATCTGACACACATTATACAACTCTGTTCCTTCTACGGTGCCAGAAAACAACATTTCAGTCAATGAATCATTAGTAAAACAAACATGCTTTTTATCTTCAGTAGACACGAATTCAAATGGTGCACACAATTTCATTGATAATTCTTTTATCTGTGGTACTCTAGCCCTGTCTTGCAAGTACCAGATCCATTGTATGATTCTAGCTAGGGGCACTATTTTCTTTCCTTGTTCTTGATTTAAATGTACATAAGTATTTCCTTCTTGCACTGCGCAAAAACCTAAAGTCTGCATTATTTCATTTGCCAAATCACAAGCGCGCAGCTGCATATTATTTTTCACAGTGACCATATACAAAAGTGTTAGGATTTCTCTCAAATGAGGGCTATTCTTTTTCCAAAAATCAAACAAGCTAATGAAACTCGGGGTGTCTTGCTCTAAAATCCTTCGTTTTACTTGTGCATTTTGCAACGGTAACTCCTAAATCACATTCTGAGCTCTCTCAGTGCAGCTCGGAGCTGTCTTAACCCCCTCATTACTGGAATGGGACAAGAAAGATTCTTCAAAAACAGCCCTTTTATAACTTTCAGTCGGGCTAATTTGCTCACGTAAATTCCTATTTTCATGTTCCAACTGCCTACATTTCTCCTGCATTTCTCTGTAAGCAGATAAAGGTATCCAGACCTTTCTGTCATCATTACTTCCAAACGACACATTTTCTACATATATACAACAGGAATTATTTCTCAAAACATTATCAGGCCTTTTAGCTACACATGCATTTTCTTCTGTAATTCCCCAAACAGAAAACAATTCACAGTTTTTCTTAGCACCATCAGGCAGTTCATCAACACATGTATTCTCAGACATGGTCTGCCGTGCTACTGTGATTCTCCAAACAGAAAACAATTTCTGTAATTCTCCAAACAACAAAAAAACAATTACACTTTTAAAGTGTGCACTTAGAAATCTACCAACTCGTCAAACCCCCTTAATCACCTCTTAATGACCGACCCCACGACTCCAGGTACCAATTGTAGTGCTTTCCTCTTATTTAGTTTCTAAGCACTAACATAACACAACAGAAATGCACTTCTGAGGTCAAAGAAGCCTTTTATTGTTGTTATATGAATGACGAATTAGTAGCTTTCAAGTCCGCGTTAATCAAACAAAATATATCAGTTTGCAATATACACAGCAGGTTATATTTATAAGATATTGAATGCAAAGCAAAACAAATACTTCACAGTGTAGGAACTATTTACAGCTACATCTTTCTAAGGTCTGCAAGCTGATGACCCCTGTCAGCCGCGAGAAAGAGTGTCATCTACCCACACGGGATGCTGGCAGCTGGCGCCAAGCTCCAGCACGAGGTCCGGCAGATTCGAATCTGACTCTCTGCAGCCTGTTACATTCGTTACAAAGGTGTGCCCCCTCCTCTCAGACCTGGGAAACTGAGCAAGCCTTTTGGAGACTGGCCAGGTCTCCAAGACTACTCCTGTTCCCAAGCTCAAGCGAAGAGAAAAACAACGCCCATGTACTCTCTCTTATCAGGTCTAGTCTACTGTGAGAGCAAAACATCTTGGTTCATCTGGTGCAAAAACACAGCTTGGAAAAATACAGCTTGGAATCTCAACTGCAATGTCTAACTCCACGTTAAAGGCAATGGGCAGCTAACCTAAATATCAAATGCAATGTCATGTTAAAGGCAATAGGCAGCTAACCTAAATATCAAATGCAATGTCTAGTGTCATGTCAAAGCCAATAGGCATCTAAGCTGAATACAAAATGCAATGTCTTATATCATGTCAAAGCCCATAGGCAGCTGAGCTGAATATAAAATGCAATGTATAATATCATGTCAAAGCCAATAGGCAGCGGAGCTGAATACAAAATGCAATGTATAATATCATGTCAAAGCCAATAGGCAGTTAAGCTGAATACAAAATGCAATATATAATATCATGTCAAAGCCCATAGGCAGAATATCTAATAGCATGTCAAAGTCCATAGGCAGCTAAATTGAATACATCATGTCAAAGTCAATAGGCATGCAATGTCAAAGCCAATAGGCGGCTAGACTGGATACAGCATGTCAAAGCCAATAGGCAGAATACAGAATGTAATGGCTAATGCAATGTCAAAGCCAATAGGCGGCTCAACTGAACAAAACATACCATGTGCTACTGGTGAACATTGAGCAACTAATATGCGCAGTTGTGAAACACAAAGTCATTGGTCAAAACAAAACTTATCAAATGGCAGGACAGGATGTCACACAAGCCTGACTAGGTGTAGTTGGCACTGTACACAGGTGGGGTGGGGTGCCACAGGGCCTGCCTTAAGAAGGGTCCTTGCCTACTAAACTCGCCCTGGCCTAGGGGAACCCACAGCCCACCTCCTCCACCCAGACACCTCCAATGCGCGCTGAATCAGCAGAATGAGTGTGTACGCACCCACTGGTGGCTACTGTGATGCCCTCAAGCGCCCATCCAACTCTGGGTACACCACCGCCAGGATCCTGAACATCAGGGGGTTCATGGTGCGTCGGGCACCCCTCCCACGTTTGGACGTCATCCCCAGCTGGGCCTCTGCCGTCTTCTTACTCCAGCGGCGAATGTCCTCCCACCTTTTACAGCAGTGGGTGCTCCGTCTGTGGTAGACCCCCAGGGTCCGGACTTCCTTGCCGATGGCACGTCAAATGTCCTTCTCCTGGTCGGCGCTGACCTACAGGAAGAGTACAGGGGAAATAGAGAAGTTATTACCGTTGCACCGTCACAGTCATTGGCCCGCATCCCTACCCTTGCCATGACGCACATGCACTCACCGTAGTTTCATGGACGCCTCATTCTCACCCCCTTCCCTATCTTTCATCCACACCACTCCAAACAGGCATTGCTCATACAGCATGCTCACAGTATACTTACCTGTTTGTCAGGAGGACCGTAGAGTAGCTTGTACTGTGGGAGGACCCCATCCACGAGTTTCTCCAACTCCTCTGTGCTGAAGGCAGGGGCCCTTTCCCCAGACACACGAGCCATTGTTTCTTCCAGACTGAGGTTACAGCTGCACTTGCAGTGTAGGTCCTCTCCTGTTGAAGATCAGGTATCAAGTGAGTGAACAGAGAGAAAATGGCGGTCACGTCCGCGGCGGTGCATACCGTCACTGCGAGCGTACATCGTCATTGGCTCCTGGGACCCATAGGGTCCAATGTTAACCAAAACAGGATTGCGCTGTGGTCTTCGACCGCCTACCGCGACGGTGTACAACACCAGCACAGTTACCTCATATCCCCTTGTCCCACTTTACAGGTCAGGCAGCTGCCATTTCATGGGTACACATGGCAATATTTTGGACTGCGTCACACATATCTAGGCCTTGCCTAAACACTCATACAGGCATAAGTCAAATTGCTAATATTTTCAGAGTAAGCTGTGTTTACGTACCTCAGAGTTGGTTGACTCTCTGCTCGCTGTTCTCCTCCATAGGCACCGTCCGCAGTGGCATGTGAGGAGATGGCGGCATCCTCCTGTGTACAGACCCCTGGTGGACCTGTCGACAATGGAGGAGCGACATGTGATCATCAACTACAGACTTGATTGTGCCACAATCTAGGAACTGTGTGCCCAGTTGGAGCCAGACCTGATGTCAGCTATCCGCCATCCCACAGGAATCCCCCCTCAAGAGCAGGTGCGGTCAGTACTCCATTTCCTAGCAAGTGGGTCATTTCAAACTACAGTGGCCATAGCATCAGGGATGTCCCAGCCTATGTTTTCCAACGGGTTGTCCAGAGTGTTGTCTGCCCTGTTGAAACACATGCAGAGCTACATCGTTTTCCCTTAGGTGGAGGATTTGCCTACAGTGAAAGGTGATTTCTATGCCCTGGGACATATCCCCAACATCATAGGTGCCATTGATGGGACACATGTGGCCTTGGTCCCCCCCCCCGCAGGAGTGAACAGGTGTACAGAAACCGGAAGGGTTACCATTCGATGAATGTGTAGATGGTGTGTTTGGCAGACCAGTACATCTCCCATGTGAATGCCAAATTCCCTGGCTCAGTGCATGACGCTTACATTTTGAGGAATAGCAGCATCCCTTATGTGATGGGGCAACTCCAGAGGCACCGTGTGTGGCTATTAGGTGAGGACATGGACCCAATATAGTGTGAATAGTTGTCTGGGTCTGGGGATGTCCCTATGAGTTAGTGTGTGCCTAACAGTTGTCCCTCGACATTTGCAGGTGACTCTGGTTACCCCAACCTGTCATGGCTACTGACCCCAGTGAGGAATCCCAGCACAAGGGCAGAGGAACGCTACAATGAGGCCCATGAGCGAACTAGGAGGATTATAGAGCGGACCTTCGGCCTCCTGAAGGCCAGGTTCCAGTGCCTCCATATGACAGGTGGTTCCCTATTCTACTCACCAAAGAAGGTATGCCAGATCATCGTGGCCTGCTGTATGCTTCACAACTTGGCTTTGCGACGACAGGTGCCTTTTCTGCAGGAGGATGCTCCAGATGGAGGTGTTGTGGCAGCTGTGGAGCCTGTGGACAGTGAAGATGAGGAAGCAGAAGAAGAGGACATAGACAACAGGAACACAGTGATCCTTCAATACTTCCAGTGAGACACAGGTAAGAAGACAACACTGCCTGCTACATGTGATTTAATTCTACTACCTCTCTACTGTCTGTCATTTTCACACAGTGTATGGTCACTGAGTTGTCACTTTCCCTTACGATTTCACAGATGTGGGTCCCACTGTGTGACATCTGCTTTGTTTCTTCTTGGACTAGAGCTGTGTGACATAGGTATATTGCCATTACATTTGATATAGCATTTTGCCACTGTAATTGCTAATACACAATTTCGAAATCACAGACAGACTCCTGATTGTTTTGTGATTTAAGGGTGTTTATTTATGTGCTCAATATTGGAGGGTGTTGTAAAATGGTCAGGGGTGATGGTGGAGGAATGTCCATGGCTGAGTCCAGTCTATTAGTCTCACAGGTGCATTGTCCAAAGGGACATAGGAAGTGGAGCGGGGGCAGTTTAAGGATGGACAGGGTGACAAAGTGGGACAGAAGGATGACATTCAGGGTGGTCTCATTTCTCGGCGGGGGTCTTGGCATTGTTCTCTGTCTTTGTCCTGGATCTCAGGGACCGTTTCCGGGTGGTTCTCCATCTGCAGGGTTTGGGGTGCTGGTGTGGTGGTCCTGTGGCGGTGCCTCCTGTCCACTAGCGCCATCGGAGGTGGTGGGCAGTTCATCGTCCAGGCTAGTGTCAGGGGCCCCTTGTTGTGCCACAGTGTCCCTCCTGGTGTTCACGAGTTCCTTCAGCACCCATACTATGGCGCCCATGGTGGAATTGAAGGATTTGAGTTCCTCCCTGAACCCCAAATACTGTTCCTCCTGCAGCTGTTGGGTCTCCTGAAACTTGTCCAGTACCGTTGCCATCGTCTCCTGGGAATGGTGGTAGGCTCCCATGATGTTGGAGAGTGCCTCATGGAGAGTGGGTTCCCTGGGCCTGTCCTCCCCGTCGCACAGCAGCCCTCCCAGTTCCCCTGTGCTCCTGGGCCTCTGTCCCCTGAACCGTGTTCCCACTACCACTGCCCCCAGGTCCCTGGTGTTGTTGGGGTGGTGGGTTAGCCTGGGTTCCCTGTAGTGGTGGAAACACTGCTGATTGACGTGTCCTGGGGACAGAGGTATGGGCCCGCTGGGTGGGTGCTGTGCTGGTGTTTCCAGAGGGGGAAGCTGTGTAGTGGCCTGTGCCAGTGTGAGGGGAACTGACTGTCCCGAGGTCCCAGATGGGCCGGGCTGGTCATCTAGATCCAGTTGGACAGAGCTGCTTTCATCACTGTGGGCCTCTTCTGTGCGTGGAGTGGACATATCTGGACCCTCCTGTCCGGTGACGTTGGGTAGGGGTCCTGCATGGGTGTAAAAGCATGATTATTGCACATGTGTGTGCTATGGTGTGCAATGGGTGGTTGACCATGTACCCCAGTGCTTGCATTCCTGTGTAGGACCTTGTGTGATGATGGATTAGGGGTTGTATGGGTGTGTGCAGTGGCCATGCTTTGGTGATGGGTGTCCATGCTTTGGTGTTACATGCAGGGCTTGGGTTTGGGATGTGTGGTTTGTGATATTGGGACATCTGTGAGGAGTTGGAGTGATGGGGGTGAGGGCGAGGGTGGGGGTATGTGATGGCATGCAGGTAGGGTGGGTTATATGGTAGTTAAAGATTTGACTCACCAGAGTCCATTCCTCCAGCTACTCCTGCGAGGCCCTCAGGATGCAGTATAGCCAAGACCTGCTCCTCCCATGTTGTTAGTTGTGGGGGAGGAGGTGGGGGTCCGCCACCAGTCCTCTGAACCGCGATGTGGTGTCTTGAGACCACGGAACGCACCTTCCCCCATAGGTCGTTTCACCTCTTCCTGATGTCATCCCTAGTTCTTGGGTGCTGTCCCACTGCGTTGACCCTGTCCACGATTCTTCACAATAGCTCCATCTTTCTAGCTATGGTGGTGTGCTGCACCTGTGATCCGAAAAGCTGTGGCTCTACCCGAATTATTTCCTCGACCATGACCCTGAGCTCCTCCTCAGAGAACCTGGGGTGTCTTTGCAGGGCCATGGGGTGGTGTGGGTGATGTGTGGGGTGGTGTGTGTTGTGATGTGTGGGGTGATATTTAGAGGTGTGTTGTGCGAGGTGCTTGGATGTTGTGTGCGTGATGGTGTTGAGTGCCTGTGAATGCTAGTGTTGTTTCTGCTGGTGTCTCTCTCTGGCCTTCAGTCGCAATTGTGGTCGTAAGGATTTGTGGGTGATGTGGGTGTGTGTTTTATATTGTATTGGACGTGTGGGAGTGGTGTGTGTATGTGTATCAGGTGTGTGTATTTCGATTTGTCCAATGAGGTAGTGTTTGTAAATGTGTGTGTATTTTGAGCGCGGCGGTGTGTACTGCCAATGGAATACTGCGGTTGAAAGACCGCCGTGTGGATTTTTGGGTCGTGATAGTGTGGGCGTATTCCTGTTGGCTTGACGGTGGAGGTTTTGTTATCGACAATTTATCACTGACCTTTGGTGTGGCGGACTTGTGTGGGTGTCTGGATTTTGACGGATTCCGAGCTGTGGGTCATAATGACCGTGGCGGAATTCCACAGCCGCGGCGGTGTGTTGGCGGTCTTCTGCACAGCAGTAAGCGGCTTTTACTGCCAATGTTGTAATGACCCCCATAATGTTACGCTTAGCAAGAACAGCATCTCCTAGCAGTCGGTGCTCATGAAAAAAGATTCTCAGCTGTGAGCACATTTACACAATATAATGGAAAATCACAGTTTAACTCTCTAGGGCAGCCATTTATTAAACGTTAAGAAATACAACTTGACATAAGGCCTGACAAGTAGGCCAAGACCTTCGCTAAGTTAGGGCCTACAACTAATAAAGCTAATACATAGGTGGTCATTCTGACCCTGGCGGTCTTTGACCGCCAGGGCGGAGGACCGCGGGAGCACCGCCGACAGGCCGGCGGTGCTCCAATGGGGATTCCGACCGCGGCGGTAAAGCCGCTGTCGGACCGGCACCACTGGCGGGGTCCCGCCAGTGTACCGCCGCCCCATTGAATCCTCCGCGGCGGCGCAGCTTGCTGCACCGCTACGGGGATTCCGACCCCCCCTACCGCCATCCAGATCCCGGCGGTCGGACCGCCGAGATCCGGATGGCGGTAGGGGGGGTCGCGGGGCCCCTGGGGGCCCCTGCAGTGCCCATGCCACTGGCATGGGCATTGCAGGGGCCCCCGTAAGAGGGCCCCTACATGTATTTCACTGTCTGCTGCGCAGACAGTGAAATACGCGACGGGTGCAACTGCACCCGTCGCACAGCTTCCACTCCGCCGGCTCGATTCCGAGCCGGCTTCATCGTGGAAGCCTCTTTCCCGCTGGGCTGGCTGGCGGTCTGAAGGCGACCGCCCGCCAGCCCAGCGGGAAAGTCAGAATTACCGCCGCTGTCTTTCGACCGCGGAACGGTAACCTGACGGCGGGACTTTGGCGGGCGGCCTCCGCCGCCCGCCAAGGTCAGAATGAGGGCCATAATGCATAACCTTTAATAATATGACATATTACCACGTTAGTCAAACATATGCTCCACATTTCACAGCATTAGACTACTAAGAAGTACACTTCATGAACATTGGAGGCCACTCATCGTAATCACATTTTCAAAAGCGTACATTAATTTTTTACGTTATTATGGGCCTGATTCTAACTTTGGAGGACGGTGTTAAACCGTCCCAAAAGTGGCGGATATACCACCTACCGTATTACGAGTTCCATAGGATATAATGGACTCGTAATACGGTAGGTGGTATATCCGCCACTTTTGGGACGGTTTAACACCGTCCTCCAAAGTTAGAATCAGGCCCTTATTGTCATTGGCAGGCCATGTCATCAAATATGTCATTTAAGATGTCATGAATGATGTAGTATTTGGGGTCTCAACCAGTGCTTGGCACGGCAGCAAGTTATAGTTAGCTCAGTAAACTATAACTAACTGCAGCATTTTAGAGTTTGTTTTGTTTTTAAATATTCGTTTTTATCGTATTTCAAAACTAAGTTGTGACATCACTTGAACATTTTTTTTTATCATCTTCTTTTCACAGAGGGGAGGGGTAGTGGCAGCAGAACGGACTAATAAGGGGAGGAGGGATGGGTTAGAAACACAGATGTGAGTAAAGGAGAGCAGGAGGGAGGTAGCAGGGCCAGCAACATGGCAACATAGGGCAGGCAGCAGGGGTATTAGCTGGGCAGATAGATTGGTAATTGTAGCACAACATATCATGGAGGACTAGAAATGAGGGGTGAAAGGATAGGGACATAGACTCAGACAATGGAGGGCAGCAGAGTGGGAGACAGGGGCAACAAGGTTGCCACACAGGGTGATAGGAGAGACAATGGCAGTACAATGAACCATGCAGGCAAGCAGAAGGGGAATTGAGATCAAAGTGGGTAGATGAAGACAGTAGGGTGGGTAGGGTCACAAACCTTGACATGAGAGGGCATGGGAGGGAACAAGAGACCCAAGCTGTGTAAATGATAAGAAAACCACGGCACATCACATGAACATAGTATAAGACATTCTGGGGGTCATTCTGACCCCGGCGGTCTTAGACCGCCGGGGCCAGGGTCGGCGGGAGCACCGCCGACAGGCCGGCGGTGCCCCGCAGGGCATTCTGACCGCGGCGGTAAAGCCGCGGTCAGACCGGCAACACTGGCGGTCTCCCGCCAGTGTACCGCCACCCTATTGAATCCTCCAAGGCGGCGCAGCTAGCTGCGCCGCCGAGGGGATTCTGACCCCCCCTACCGCCATCCAGTTCCCGGCGGTCCGCCCGCCGGGAACCGGATGGCGGTAGGGGGGGTCGCGGGGCCCCTGGGGGCCCCTGCAGTGCCCATGCCACTGGCATGGGCACTGCAGGGGCCCCCGTAAGAGGGCCCCTACGAGTATTTCACTGTCTGCTTGGCAGACAGTGAAATACGCGACGGGTGCAGTAGCACCCGTCGCACCTTCCTACTCCGCCGGCTCGATTACGAGCCGGCTTCATCGTGGGAAGGACGGTTTCCCCTGGGCTGGCGGGCGGCCTTTTGGAGGCCGCCCGCCAGCCCAGGGGAAACCTCAAAATACCCACTGCGGTCTTCCAACCGCGGTACGGTATTTTGGCGGCTCCCGCCGGGCGCGCGGTGACCGCGCCCGGCGGGAGTCAGAATGACCCCCTCTATTATTTAATGATGTTACAGGAAGAACAAAATATCCTGATTCAATGAAATACATTCATGAGGTTGCTTGTAGATAGATTCCAGAATGGTAAGAAAACAGCCGACACATGTTTCGTCATTCTTGACTTTTTCAAGGCTGTGAAAGATGTAATATAACAGTCATGAATCTAGTTGGTGTTAATGGGATGTATTTTGGTGTGTAATGTGAAAACAACAAAGATGTGCGAGTCTGATAGCAAAAAGGAGAAAGAAAGAGAAAATCCCCGTGTGGTGAATGTGAAACGATTGAAGATATAGAGTAAGAATATTATAACACCTTAATAATATAGTGATTAGAGAATTATATAACAGTGGAAAGGTGGAAACTCATATGACACCGTAATTAAAAAACCATGTAAGAAGGTAAAAAGCCAAATGCCACAATCAAATGCTGAATTGGCTAAGAGTAGTACCATAACTCCGCGTGTGATTATAAAGATATGACAGTGTATGTCCAAGCAAAAATTATATGGCCATACCTCATTTATGTTTTGAAAGGTAAAGTTGCGTGAAAGAAATTCCATATTTCAAACCGGTTCGACAATTCGATCAGTATCTCAAAAGGATGAACGGAATTGCGGGACCATGATAAGTCTATAAAACAATGGGGGAAGCATCGACTTAGATGTCCATTTGGAGAGAAAATATATCAAGAACCCTCAGTTATTTGTTCAAGAACGAAAAATTGTCGAGATTAGTGTGTTACTTGGAATTAGCGATATTAATATTAAAACGCTGCTGAATTTCGAAGAATAAACTAATTTATGGGAAATCGTAAAAAAGATTTATAGTGCTAATAAAGAAGGGAGCGTGAAAATCATCAGTACTTTTTAATCAAATCAAATCAAATCATTAACATTTATAAAGCGCGCTACTCACCCGTGCGGGTCTCAAGGCGCTAGGGGGGAAAGGGGGGGTTATCGCTGCTCGAACAGCCAAGTCTTTAGGAGTCTCCGGAAAGCGTAGTGGTCCTGGGTGGTCCTGAGGCTGGTGGGGAGGGAGTTCCAGGTCTTGGCCGCCAGGAAGGAGAAAGATCTCCCACCCGCCGTGGAGCGGCGGATGCGATGGACGGCAGCAAGTGCGAGGCCAGCAGAGCGGAGGGGGCGGGTGGGGACGTAGAAGCTGAGGCGTCTGTTGAGGTATTCCGGTCCCTTGTTGTGGAGGGCTTTGTGTGCGTGGGTGAGAAGACGGAAGGTGATCCTTTTGCTGACTGGGAGCCAATGCAGGTGTCTCAGGTGTGCGGAGATGTGGCTGTTGTGGGGTACGTCGAGGATGAGGCGGGCCGAGGCGTTTTGGATGCGTTGCAGGCGGTTTTGGAGTTTGGCGGTGGTCCCGGCGTAGAGGGTATTGCCGTAGTCCAGGCGACTCGTGACAAGGGCGTGGGTCACGGTTTTTCTGGTGTCGGCGGGGATCCAGCGGAAGATCTTGCGGAGCATGCGGAGAGTGAGGAAGCAGGCGGAGGACACGGCGTTGACTTGCTTGGTCATGGTGAGAAGAGGGTCCAAGATGAAGCCGAGGTTGCGGGCGTGGTCTGCGGGGGTCGGTGCGGTGCCGAGGGCCGTGGGCCACCAGGAGTCGTCCCAGGCGGACGGGGTGTTGCCGAGGATGAGGACTTCCGTTTTTTCAGAGTTCAGCTTTAGGCGGCTGAGCCTCATCCAATCTGCGACGTCCTTCATACCCTCTTGTAGGTTGGTCTTGGCGCTGGCGGGGTCCTTGGTGAGGGAGAGTACAAGTTGGGTGTCGTCGGCGTAGGAGGTGATGATGATGTCGTGCTTGCGTACGATGTCGGCGAGGGGGCTCATGTAGACATTGAAGAGTGTTGGGCTGAGCGATGAGCCTTGAGGTACGCCGCAGATGATCTTGGTGGGTTCTGAGCGAAACGGAGGGAGGTAAACTCTTTGGGAGCGGTTAGCGAGGAAGGAGGCGATCCAGTCCAGGGCCTGGCCTTGGATCCCGGTGGAGCGTAGGCGGGTGATTAGGGTGCGGTGACAGACGGTGTCAAAGGCAGCCGAGAGGTCGAGGAGAATGAGGGCGACTGTTTCACCGTTGTCCATCAGGGTTCTGATGTCGTCTGTGACTGAGATGAGGGCGGTTTCCGTGCTGTGGTTGGTTCGGAATCCGGTTTGTGAAGGGTCGAGCAGGTTGTTGTCTTCCAGGAAGGTGGTCAGCTGTTTGTTGACGGTCTTTTCTATTACCTTGGCTGGGAAAGGTAGAAGAGAGATGGGGCGGAAGTTTTTCAGGTCGCTTGGGTCAGCCGTAGGTTTCTTTAGTAGGGCGTTGACTTCAGCGTGCTTCCAGCATTCGGGGAAGGTAGCAGAAGAAAAAGAAGAGTTGATGACGGTCTGGAGGTGCGGGGCGATGATGTCGTCGGCTTTGTTAAAGATGAAGTGCGGGCAGGGGTCCGAAGGGGCGCCGGAGTGGATAGAGTTCATGATGGATTTGGTTTCTTCCGTGTTGATGTGGGTCCAGTTGTTGAGGGTGATGTCCGGGGAAGCGGGTTCAGTGGTGTATGGTTGGGTCTGGTGTCCGAAGCTGTCGTGGAGGTCGCTGATCTTGCGATGGAAGAAAGTGGCGAGGGATTCGCACAAATCCTGTGAGGGCGTGACGGCGTTGGCGCTGGCGCTGGGGTTGGAGAACTCTTTGACGATGCTGAAGAGTTCTCTGCTGTTGTGGCTGTTTTTGTCTAGTCTGTCGGTGAAAAAGTTCCTTTTGGCAGTGCGGATCAGGTGGTGGTGTTCGCGTGTAGCGTTCTTGAGGGCGGTCATGTTGTCAGCAGTGTGGTCCTTGCGCCAGGCCTTCTCAAGGGCACGACAAGTTTTCTTTGATTCTTTGAGGGTGTCAGAGAACCAGAGAGGTTTTTTGGTGTTGGTCTGTCGATGCGTGCGTTTGAGGGGAGCAAGGTTGTCAGCGCAGTTGGAGATCCAGTTTGTGAGGTTGAGAGCTGCGTCGTTGGGGTCGGTGGTGAGGGTGGGTTGGTTGGCGGCGAGAGCGGAGAAGAGTTGCTCTTCAGGGATCTTGTTCCACTGTCGACGAGGGATGGGTTGAGTGCGGAGGTGGGAGGTCTCGCGTCGGAATGTGAAGTGGACGCAGCTGTGGTCGGTCCAGTGTAGGGCAGAGGTGTGGCTGAAGAAGACGTGTTTGCTGGCGGAGAAGATAGGGTCGAGCGTGTGTCCGGCGATGTGGGTGGCGGTGTTCACCAGTTGTTTGAGGCCGAGGTTGTCGAGGTTGTCGAGCAGGGTGGTGGTGTTGGGGTCGTTGTTTTGTTCCAGATGGAAGTTGAGGTCGCCTAGGAGGATGTAGTCCGGTGAGGCGAGGGCGTGCGGGGAGATGAAGTCGGCGATGGCGTCGCTGAAAGAGGCGCGGTCCGGGAGGACGGTAGACGAGGGATCCTCTGAGGGTGGTCCTTGGGTCGGTGCGAATCTGAAAATGCAGGTGTTCAGCGGCGAGGGGGGGGTCTTCGGTGGAGGTGGTGACGCTGATGGAGTCTTTGAAGATGATGGCGACACCTCCTCCTACTTGGTTGGTGCGGTCTTTTCTGGAGATCTTGTAGCCTTCGGGGATGGCGGGTAGCGATGTCTGGAGCAGAGGAGGCGTTCATCCATGTCTCCGTGATGAAGGCGACGTCCGGGGCTGTGGAGTCCAGGAGGTCCCAAAGTTCAACGGCGTGCTTGTGGACGGAACGAGCGTTGACCAGGATGCACTTGAGGTGGTTGATGGCGCGTGGGCTTGTGGTCGTGGTAGTTGCGTGGGGAAGATGCGTTTGCAGGAGTTGCAGGCGAAGGGTCCATGGGTGCGTTTGGGGTGAGCTAGGAAGCAGGTTTTGGAGCGCCCTGGGTTGAGGGCGTGGAGGGTGGTGGGGTCGTAGCGGATCAGCGGGGCTTGGGGGAGCTGGGGACCAGGGGTCGTGGCGCTGGGCGCGGGTCAGGCGCGGACGGGCGCAGACGGGCTTGCCTCTGGTGCGCCTCCGGCGCGCCAGCGGCGCAGTCGCGCAGCGGCCGCCATAAGAGGTGGGAGGGGGGGGGAGGGGTCAGCTGGGGGCGAATGGGAGCTGGGGGGCGGGGGCGTGCAGGAGGTCGCGGCGGGAAAGCGCGAGGGAGGGGGGGGGACAGGTAGAGTGAGAGGAGCTGGGGGAGGGGGTTTAGGGTGGAGGAGGGTGAGTGTTAGGAGGTTTGGAGATTAGGGAGAGAGATAGGAGTAGGGTTGTGAAGATAGGGGAGGGGGGGTTGTAGAGGTGGGTGAGGGAGAGAGGTAGAGTGAGAGGATAGGGAGATAGGTAGTAGAGGGGGTGGCGGGAGGGGGGGAGAGATAGAGAAATAGATAGAGAAAATAGATAGAGAAGTCGATAGATAGGGAAATAGATAGATAGACAGATAGGTAGGTAGGAGGAGGTGGAGAGTGGGGGAGTTAGATAGTGAGATAGGGAGCTAGAGAGATAGGAAGATAGGAGGAGTGAGGGAGGTAGATAGCGAACGGGTTAGCTAGGGGTGAGAGAGGGGGAGGCGAGTGAGGGAGGGGGATGAGGAAGGAGCAGGAGGGCAGGCTCGGGGGAAGAAGACGGAGGAGGTAGAAGAGCCGAAGACAGGAGAACAGAAGACAGAAGAACAGAAGACAGAAGAACAGAAGACAGAAGAACAGAAGACCGGAAGAGCAGAAGACAGAAGAACAGAAGATCGGAAGAGCAGAAGAACAGAGAAGAACAGAGAAGAACAGAGAAGAACACAGAAGAACACAGAAGAACACAGAAGAAGAACACAGAAGCACAGAGAAGAACAGAGAAGAAGAACACAGAAGACCGGAAGAACACAGAAGAACAGAAGGGAAGAACAGAAGAACAGAAGGGAAGAACAGAAGAACACAGAAGAAGATTGCAGAGGGGGAGCGAGGAGGAAGAGACAGAGAGGAGGAAAAGAAGCAGGAGCAGGAGAGAAGGTGAGTGGCGCGGGGCAGGGCGAGGGGCTGGGAGGAGGGGGGTACTTACAGTTAGGTGGGTCTCAGGAACACAGGAAGTCGGGAACTTGGAGGAGCTGCAGCGGCAGGGGGAGCGACCTACCCTTGGGTCAAGGGTCGCTACCACTGTCGCGCAGCGGCCGCCATAAGAGGTGGGAGGGGGGGGGAGGGGTCAGCTGGGGGCGAATGGGAGCTGGGGGGCGGGGGCGTGCAGGAGGTCGCGGCGGGAAAGCGCGAGGGAGGGGGGGGGACAGGTAGAGTGAGAGGAGCTGGGGGAGGGGGTTTAGGGTGGAGGAGGGTGAGTGTTAGGAGGTTTGGAGATTAGGGAGAGAGATAGGAGTAGGGTTGTGAAGATAGGGGAGGGGGGGTTGTAGAGGTGGGTGAGGGAGAGAGGTAGAGTGAGAGGATAGGGAGATAGGTAGTAGAGGGGGTGGCGGGAGGGGGGGAGAGATAGAGAAATAGATAGAGAAAATAGATAGAGAAGTCGATAGATAGGGAAATAGATAGATAGACAGATAGGTAGGTAGGAGGAGGTGGAGAGTGGGGGAGTTAGATAGTGAGATAGGGAGCTAGAGAGATAGGAAGATAGGAGGAGTGAGGGAGGTAGATAGCGAACGGGTTAGCTAGGGGTGAGAGAGGGGGAGGCGAGTGAGGGAGGGGGATGAGGAAGGAGCAGGAGGGCAGGCTCGGGGGAAGAAGACGGAGGAGGTAGAAGAGCCGAAGACAGGAGAACAGAAGACAGAAGAACAGAAGACAGAAGAACAGAAGACAGAAGAACAGAAGACCGGAAGAGCAGAAGACAGAAGAACAGAAGATCGGAAGAGCAGAAGAACAGAGAAGAACAGAGAAGAACAGAGAAGAACACAGAAGAACACAGAAGAACACAGAAGAACACAGAAGAACAGAGAAGAAGAACACAGAAGCACAGAGAAGAACAGAGAAGAAGAACACAGAAGACCGGAAGAACACAGAAGAACAGAAGGGAAGAAC
Organism: Pleurodeles waltl; assembly: GCF_031143425.1. NCBI lineage: Eukaryota > Metazoa > Chordata > Amphibia > Caudata > Salamandridae > Pleurodeles > Pleurodeles waltl. Next base: position 1,486,200,048 of record NC_090440.1, on the reverse strand, counting down.
AGAAGAACAGAAGGGAAGAACAGAAGAACACAGAAGAAGATTGCAGAGGGGGAGCGAGGAGGAAGAGACAGAGAGGAGGAAAAGAAGCAGGAGCAGGAGAGAAGGTGAGTGGCGCGGGGCAGGGCGAGGGGCTGGGAGGAGGGGGGTACTTACAGTTAGGTGGGTCTCAGGAACACAGGAACTCGGGAACTTGGAGGAGCTGCAGCGGCAGGGGGAGCGACCTACCCTTGAATCTGAAATTTAAGTGGACGAGTATGCAAAACGCCATAGTATGTAGAAAAACGGCTGAATTATGGTCTAATCGGAGTGGGTATAAATTATATTTTAGCGAAGAGACCCAAGCTGACCACATGGGGTGGGTGGAAGGGGCAGTGGCAGCAAAACAGACCACGCAGGGCAGGCAAGAGGAGCAGAAGCAGCTCAAACTATCATGAAGGGTGGGCAGGAAGGGACAAGAGCATGTACACAGACAAAGAGGGAATGCAAAAGGGGCAGGAGTAGCAAACTGATTATGCAGGGAAGGTGGGATGGACAATGGAAGTACAAAACACCATAGCGGGCAGGAGCGAAGGAGAGGGCATGCACAGAGGCAACAGAGGGAATGTGGGATGTGGTCAGGGTCATGAAGCTGACCATTGAGGACAGTTGGGAAGGGCATCGGCAGCGCAATACTCTCCACATGGTGGATGGGAGGGTTAGTGGCAGCATTATGGACAATGATGGGCAAGAGGGGGGAGCTGGGCATGCACAAAAACCCTGATGAGCAGAAGGGAGGTAGAAGGGATGAACTCAGTCAATAGCAGGCAGGGAAAACACAATGAAACACTACAAAACGACTCCACACCAGGGGCCAGATGTATCAAGCCATTTTGCATTCGCAAACGGTGCGAATGCCCGTTTGCGAATGCAAAAATGCCTTTCAGTATTTATGAAAGGCATTCACAATGCAAATTTAAGGAATTGCCAAAATAGCGATTCCTTAAATTTGTGAGCCTGTTTAGAGAATCGCAATTTGCAATTTCCTAAATAAGAAATAGCAAATAATTAATCCTTATTTGCGATTTCTAAAAAACATGTATCAAGCAATTCCTTAATGGGAATTTGACATTAAGGAATCACAATTACCACCAAGTAAAACTTGCTGGTAAACATGTGCAAATATAAAAAATGCATTAAAAATGCATTTTTAAAATTGACATGAAACGCACACATGCCCCTTTGGCATGTGTGCGCCTTATATGTCCCAAAATACATTTTGGGGTGCATCAGATGGGGCCTTAGGCCCCTAGCACCCTGGGGTTTTGCATTTCCAAAATTGTGAATTCCAGTTGGGAATTAGCTATTTGGGAAATGCAAAAAATCACATATATGGGCCTACACGCCCATATGTGCAAATAGGGACTGTATCGCAATTTGCGATTCGGTGATAGCATTTGCGATTTTTAAGAAATCGCTATTACCGAATTGCAAATATGATACATAGCATTTTGCGAATCAGAAATAGCGATTTCTTAAAATTCGCTATTACCGATTCGCAAAAGGCTTTTTTGATACATCTGGCCCCAGGTTAGGAAAATAGATTATGAATAATTTATCAATAAATTAAGAAGAGAACTACAAATATCCCATGTGAAGAAGTTGTTATGATTTTGTAAAGTATAAATGCAAAATAGCACTTAGAATCCAATTGCACTCTTAGGGGTTACTTTAAGTCACGCTGGACCGAGGCAAAGTCAAAGTTTGAGCCGATCATAAAGGATTGCAGGCCGATTACAGAACTTATGCAGGACCTTTTCATGTTGCAGCATCAAGATGCACGGCGAGATGCATGGGTGGGTCCTTGCAGGGATGGCAATCTGTCTCACAGTGATGACAATGCTTCAGTTCCAAAGACAATTGCTGGAGTCAAGATGCATTGGATCCGTACTGCAATGCTCAAGGATTTCCCTTGCAGTTGAGGGATGCATCGATCTCTGTGGCCTGCGGCAGTGTCAAGCTCTCAAGGTTCCTTGAGTGATGCGCCAGTTTTACTCTTGCAACAACTGAATTGATGTGCTGATTCTGCTACACTCAGACAGGAAATACGTTGAGTTCTGTGTCACAAGTCTATGGGTCTACCTCCAAAGAACCAGGCTCAGGAGCAGGTATAGAGATTTTGATGTTCCTGAGTCTCAAGCAACAGGAGGCAAACCAACACACCTTTTGCGATCATTTGTGGTGCAAGGTTGAGTCCAACTCTACCTCAGCAGGATCAGAGAGCAGCAGGGCAGTACACCAGAAAAGCAGTCTTTCTAGGTCAGCAGTCCTCATTTTAGCACAGTAGTTCATCCAGCTGTAGGTCCAGAAGTTTCTGATTTGGTGAGGCCAGAGACCCGGTACTTATACTCAGTCGTGTCTTTAAAGTGGGGGATACTTCAAAGAAGGTTCTTTGAAGTGCACAGAGACCTTTTCTCCCCAGTCTTGGAACCATACTATCAGTAGTAGGAAATCAGCCCTTTGTGTGGGGACCGGTACTCCCTATTGTTGTGTGAGGGTCAGTTCCTCTCTAGGTTTTATTCCCAGAAAGAGCCATCTGAATGCAGGTGCTCAGACACACCTATCCTTCCTATGTTTGAGGCTGTCTAGAGGGAATTCACAAAGTGAAGCTGTTACTTACCCCAGGTGTATATTGGAGACAGGCTGCAAGAAACATCAAGCAGTAAGAGTAGAGAAATGCTCACTTTCTAAAAGTGGCATTTCTAAAATAGTAATGCTAAATTCGACCTTACCAGTAAAGACTACATATCATTACAATTCTAATGAAATAAAACATGATGCAGCTACTCCTTTCTGATGAGGAATTACAGCTTAAAAGTATATAGGTATTACAAATGCTGGCCTGTATGAAGAGTAGACTGCACAGTAGTGAATAACAGCTTTGGGAGTTTTTCACTTGCAGGACATGTAAAACTTAAAAGTAAATGCCCTGCCTTTTCGATATACTTCACCCTGCGGGTCACATGGGACCTACTTTACAACTGACATGTATGTAACAAAAAGGGACATATTAGCCTTGGCAAGGGGATTTTAATGGCAATTCGAGGTTTCAGTAAACTTCACACACACACACACACTAATGGAAGGCCTGAGACATGGGTAAGGGGCTATTCATGTGGATGGCACAGTTAGAGCTACAAGTCCAGTTAGCCTTTAATTTACAGGCCCTGTGCACATGTAGTGCACTTTACTAGAGACTTATAACTAAATTAGATATGCCAATTTGATGGGAGGCTATATTAGCATGTTTAGTGGAGAAAGCATTTTAGCACTGGCCAGAATAGGTAAATTGCACAAAATCCTAAAACCAGCAAAACCGAGGACAGAAAATTTGAAGGAGACAGGCAAAAAGGTGGAGGAAGACCATCATAACGCTGTCAGGTCTAACAGAGAGCAATGTGGAGAGGGCAGGGCAAAAAGCTGGCCAAATGCTACAGGTAGGAGGGGACAGGGCACACAGATGGAGAATAGAGGACAGGTAGGAGAGGATCTCAGGCAGCAAGCTGACCATAAAGGCTGAAAGGTGTGGGTGTAGCAGGCAAATATTGAATGGAGGGCAAATAGGAGGGAAGGGGATGATGTTTGGTTGATCCTTTCATTAATAAGGATGCAGTGCAGTAGAGTCCAGGAGAAATCCCCTTATAGGTCTGTTTAATTTTTTAGTTATTTGTAAATGCGTAACAATGGAAACTGTTGTAAGCTTCAAGAAGCACCCTCAAACAACAATAACAAAATATTCAACAACAGATATATTTGATACATATATCAGCAGTTGCAACCTAGAACAGATTATGTAAATACTCAGATAGAGCAACTACTAGAAAGAAAAAGTAAAGAGAAATATAATTTCCCTGATCTCAAGCACACACTCCTGACAAATATTACCCATGCAAACACATTAATTCAGCCCATACCATGGGTTCTGTCCACTTCCCTTTTGACTGGGTGCTACCTGAGTACTACCTCAGTGAGGCCTAGAGGCAAGATACAGTTACTGGGATGCTGTTCGGGGTCCATGGTGTTGTGGTTCTTCCTTGAGTGTCCAGAGGTGAGTCATTTCCCTTCTGTTTACTGATTCAGCCGTGCTTTTGATGACATTGGTACCACCCCGGAAAAGCTGGCGGATTGGCTTGTTGTAATAGGGTGGGTGGTACATTGTCTTCCGCCTAGCTGTTGGCGGTTACAGCCGCGGTGCTTGTTGCTTCCACCGTGGCAGTCGGTGTGGTAAAGTGGCTGTCTGTGTTGGAGATTTCCGCCGTGGTCTTAATTACATTTTTTTTTATCACCGACCGACAGGGTTGTAATGAGGGCCTAAATCCTCTGGTAGTGAGACATTAGTTCCTAGCTCCTGCTTACAATTTCATGTGACTGAGGAGTGCTACAGTGAAAAAGAGCCCGGCGGGAGTAAAGGAAGTGAGACATGGAAAAGAGACATTTTGACATGTAGAACACAATGAAATGTAGTCAGTATTATGGCCCTCATTCTGACCCTGGCGGTCGGTGATAAAGCGGCGGCTAAGCCGCCAACAGGCCGGCGGTCTAAAATATGCAATTCTGACCCTGGCGGGAACCGCCAACACAGCCCGCCAACTTAACACTCCGCCCGCCACAGCGGTACAAACAAACAGCGCGGCGGTTCCCGCCAACAGCCAGGCGGCAGACAATGTTCCGCCCACCCTATTACGACCCACCAATCTGCCACCTTTTCCGGGGCGGGAGCACCGCCGATAAGAACACGGCGGAAACAGACTACGAACGGGAAAACGCTCACCTCTACGCACTCCACGCGACATTCCGGCAGTATGGAACCAGAGTTGCAGGTCATCCCCGCACTCCTATTCCTGCTCATATACCAGGAGCACGCCCGGCGGCGCGGAAGACATCCGTGAGTACTGCACCTACGACACAGGGGAGGGAAAAGATTACCGGCACACACCCACCCACCCACACCCACTACAACACACACATCAATGCATTCCCACAGATCACTGTCACAACCCACAAACCACCCCCCTCCGAAATAATGCAAAGACCAAAAGAAGAGATCATAAATGGGCAGATATATTGAAATATGTACACCAGTAATCCCAATAAATAAATAAACTATGTACAAAATATATACAGCTACTAAATGTAGTCCAACCACTGTCCGTGGATCACAGGGGTCCTGTGCAAAGGGGCAAGGCCCAGTCCCACGACAAGAACTCCACGGAGAGAACACTGCAGGGGCATCAGAAAGAAAATAGGACAGGCACCTCAGGGGGAAGGGAAGGGGGGGCACCTCAGCCACTTGAGTACACGACGCCAGATCCACGAGGGGACTCCATGACCACTGGCCCATCCTGGGGAGAGCAAAGCCACAGTCCAAACAGTCCATACAGTGGGTGGCCTGCCCACTGGGCCATCCTGGGGAGAGCAAAGCCACAGTCCAAACAGTCCATACAGTGGGTGGCCTGCCCACTGGGCCATCCTGGGGAGAGCAAAGCCACAGTCCATACAGTCCATACAGTGGGTGGCCTCCCACTGGGCCATCCTGGGGAGAGCAAAGCCACAGTCCATACAGTCCATACAGTGGGTGGCCTGCCCACTGGGCCATCCTGGGGAGAGCAAAGCCACAGTCCATACAGTCCATACAGTGGGTGGCCTGCCCACTGGGCAATCCTGGGGAGAGCAAAGCCACAGTCCATACAGTCCATACAGTGGGTGGCCTGCCCACTGGGCCATCCTGGGGAGAGCAAAGCCACAGTCCAAACAGTCCATAACAGACCCCACTGCCACTGGAGGAGGCAAGTTGGCCAGAGGACATCCTGCAGCCCTGCCCGAGATGGATCCTGCCCTGCCACGTCTGCCAAAGGGCCAGCGGTTCTTGCCTTGAAGGGCCCAGTTCAGCGGTTCCTGAGACGGCAGGGCCCAGTTCAGCGGTCCTTGCCCTGAAGGGCCCAGTTAAGCGGTTCTTGAGACGGCGGGGCCCAGTTCAGCGGTCCTTGCCTTGAAGGGCCCAGTTCAGCGGTTCTTGAGACGGCGGGGCCCAGTTCAGCGGTCCTTGCCTTGAAGGGCCCAGTTCAGCGGTTCTTGAGACGGCGGACGGTCTATGGCCAACTGCTAATTGCCTGGTGGTGCCCTCCTGGGCAGCGGGGATGGTGCTCCTTCACTGCCCACCTGGGCTGTGGGTGGTGGGGCCCTCCTGGCCAGCTGGGCTGGGTCCTCCCTGGGCAGCGGCTATGGGGGTGGTGGGCTCTCCCGGGGCAGCTGTGCCGGTTCCTCCCGGGGCAGCGGCTATGGGGGTTGTGGGCTCCTCCTGGGCAGCAGGCCTGCTGCCTGACCTCTCCGACTTGCTGCCCTTGCCCTCCTTAGTCGTGGGCCTGTGGCCCTTTCCTCCCTTTGGAGCTGTGGCTGGTGACTGTCTCTGGGTGGTGTCCGGGGGGGATGTAGAAGGCGGGCTCCTGCGGCGCCCCTTCCGCCTTCTGCTCCTCTTCCCAGGGGGTGGGCTGGCTGTCCCCTTGCTGCTGGGCGAAGATCCAGACATGCGGGCTGGCGGGCTCCAATACCCCTGCACCCTTGTCAAGGGGGCTGCAGGGCTGGTGGTGGCTGAGGTGCTCTTCTTACCCCGACGAGAAGGAGGGGGGGGCTCAGGGTCAGGAAAGAAGTTAGTAGTGGCGAGGAAGAGCTTCTTGGGACAATGGAGAGTGGTAGGTACAGTGGGAATGGGAGTGGAGGGAGAGGATGTGGTTGTAGGTGAGTCACGTTTTCTGTCTTTGGGTGCAGGTGCAGGAGGGATAGGCTGTCGTGAGGTGGATGGCTGTTGGGTGGGTGGGTGGCTGCGTTTGTGTGGTGTGGAAGAGGGGGTGACAGACACAGTGGGAGAGGACACAGGGGACGTGTAAATGGCAGTGGGGGTGGTGACTGCACGTTTGCGGACTGGAGTGGAGGGTGTGCTGGTGATGGAAACACTGGCTGATGGTGAGGTGAATGGAGGTGTGAGTGTAGACGTCACAGGGAGGGAGGAGGGAGACGAGGAGGTGGGGGTCACAGAGGTGGTAGTGACTGTTGGCATGCCTGCATCGGAATGTTGCGTGTGTGAATGTCTGCGTGATCTGTGGTGCTTATGTTTGGATGAGCTTCTCTTGGGTGTTGAGGTGTGTGCAGGCTGGTCTGATGGTGTGGGTGGGACAGGCAGAGGAACAGGAGACTGGGAGGAGGGAGTTAGTAGAGGGAGGCAGGAGACAGGGACAATGGCTGCCGTCAGTGCTGAGGCCAGAGCCTGGAACGATCGCTGATGGGCAGCCTGACCCGAATGAATGCCCTCCAGGTACGCATTGCTGCGATGAACCTCCCTCTCCACCCCCTGGATGGCATTCAAAAGGGTAGTCTGCCCAACAATGAGCGTTCGGAGGAGGTCAATGACCTCCTCACTGAGGGCAGCGGGGGTAACAGGGGCAGGGCCTGAGGTGCCTGGGGCGAAGGAGATGCCCGGCTTCCTGGCAGAGCGGGCACGGGGCGAACGCTGAGGGGCTGCTGGGAGGGCGGTGATGGTGCGCTGGGTGGCGGCTGTACCTGTAATGGCGGGGGGCACGGATGGTGCCACCCCCGCAAGGGAGCCCCCTTCCGAGGACGTGTCCGTGTCGCTGCAGGGTCCAGTCGTCCCCGTCGTGGAGCTCCCCTCGCCCTCCGTCTCACTGGTCCAGTCTGACTCTGTGGCATGGCCCTCCTGGGCCATGTGAGATGCAGCTCCCTCCTGCCCCGATGCCACTTCTCCTCCGCCTGATGATGCTGATGCACACAAGCACAGAAAGACAAACAAAAAGGGGGGGGGAGAGAGAAATAAAGGGATATTGATTACATGGATCTCCGGTACAGTTAGCGGACATGACAGACACAGATGCCCCCTGCACTAAGTTGCGCACTTGGGGTCCGCTACGCATTCCGTGGAACATGCCCTACACGCCTAGAGTTGACAACAGCACCCATGGATGACACGGCCCAGGGATGGCTGTACTGACAAACTACTGAGGGTGGTGGCTGGGGACACAGGGGCTTACGGGGGTGCCCAGCCTACAGATATCGCCCTGGCCTAGGGGGACCCCCAGCCCTCCTCCCCCACCCAGACACCTCCACTGCGCGACAACAGAGTAGATAATGCTTGTACTCACCCCCTTGTGTCTGCTGTGCTGCCCTCACGCGCCCATCCAAATCAGGGTAGGCCACCGCCAGGATCCGGAACATCAGGGGGCTCAGTTGACGGCAGGCACCCCGCCTACGTTGGGAGGCCATCCCCAGCAGAGACTCGGCGGTCTTCTTGGTCCCACGGCGGATGTCGTCCCACCTCTTGCGGCAGTGGGTGCCCCGTCGATGGTGGACCCCCAGGGTCCGGACTTCCTTGGCGATGGCACGCCAAATCCCGATCTTCTCATGGGCGCGGACCTATGTGACACGTACAGGGAGGGAGAAATACCACGTTCAAGTTTGTCAGCATTTTCCTTGCCAGTGGCCCAACATGCCCCCCATCCCCGCCAGGCCCCCCGCCAGGCCCAACATGCCCCCCATCCCCGCCAGGCCCCCCGCCAGGCCCAACATGCCCCCCATCCCCGCCAGGCCCCCCGCCATGCCCCCCGCCAGGCCCAACATGCCCCCCATCCCCGCCAGGCCCCCCGCCATGCCCCCCGCCAGGCCCAACATGCCCCCCATCCCCGCCAGGCCCCCCGCCATGCCCCCCGCCAGGCCCAACATGCCCCCCATCCCCGCCAGGCCCCCCGCCATGCCCCCGCCAGGCCCAACATGCCCCCCATCCCCGCCAGGCCCCCCGCCAGGCCCCCCGCCAGGCCCCCAAGCCAGCCAGTGGCCCCAAATCCAGATAGAATTAAACTCACTTGTTGGTCTGGAGGACCGTAGAGTAGCGCATACTGGGGGAGGACCCCATCCACAAGTTTCTCCAACTCCTCTCCAGTGAAGGCAGGGGCCCTTTCCCCAGGTGCAGCAGCCATTGTCCCTTTCAGACCGAGGTCACAGCAACACTTGCAGTATAGGTCCTCTCCTGTGAAAGTTCAAGTCGCAAGTGGATAAGTAGATAGAAAATGGCGGTCACGTCCGCGGCGGTGCGTACCGCGGCGGTGCGTCCCGCCACCGCCGGCGCCCTTCGCCAGTGGCTCCTGAAACCCATAGGCTTCAATGTTAACCAATGCGGCTTGGCGCCGCGGTCTTGGCCCGCCGCCCGCCGCGGTGTGCCACGCCAGCGCATTGACCTCACATCCCATTGTCACACTTCACAGGTCAGGCAGCCGCCATTTCCAGGGCCCACATGGCTCAATTTCAACTGCGTCACACAGGCCTAGGCCTTGCATAGCCACTCAGACACGCCATTCACTGCATAGAGAATCGTTTACTGTGCTAGCTGTGAGTACGTACCTGTGGGTTGCTTGACTGTGTGCTCCATGTTGTCCTTCCTAGGCACCGTCCGCTGGGTTGGGCGAGGAGACGGATGAATCCTCCCGTGTACCGACCGCTGGTGGACCTGTCGACAATGGAAGAACGCCACATTATCCTGACCTACCGTCTTAACCGTGCCACTATCCATGAACTGTGTGCCCAGCTGGAGCCCGACCTGATGTCCCCCATCCGCCAACCCACAGGGATTCCCCCTCTGGTGCAGGTCATGTCAGTACTCCATTTCTTGGCAAGTGGGTCATTTCAGACAACCGTGGGAATTGCTTCTGGGATGTCTCAGCCCATGTTTTCGAAGGTGTTATCCAGAGTGTTGTCTGCCCTGATGAAATCCGTGAGGAGCTACATCATTTTCCCTGAGGTGGGCGAATTGGCTACAGTGAAGGGTGATTTCTACACCCTTGGACATATTCCCAACGTAATTGGTGCCATTGATGGGACCCATGTGGCTTTGGTTCCCCCAAGAGACAGGGAGCAGGTGTACAGGAACAGAAAAAATTACCATTCAATGAACATCCAGGTGGTGTGTTTGGCTGACCAGTACATCTCGCATGTAAATGCCAAATTCCCAGGGTCAGTGCATGACGCCTACATCCTCAGGAATAGCAGCATCCCTTACGTGATGGAACAGCTACAGAGACACCGTGTATGGCTAGTGGGGGACTCTGGGTACCCCAACCTGTCGTGGCTACTGACCCCAGTAAGGAATCCCCGGACCAGGGCAGAGGAACGGTACAATGAGGCCCATGGGCGTACTAGGAGGGTGATCGAACGCACCTTTGGCCTCCTAAAGGCCAGGTTTAGGTGCCTGCATATGACAGGTGGATCCCTAATGTACTCACCTAAGAAGGTGTGTCACATCATCGTGGCCTGCTGCATGCTTCACAACCTGGCTTTGCGTCGCCAGGTGCCTTTCATGCAGGAGGATGGTCGAGACGGTGGTGTTGTGGCAGCGGTGGAACCTGAGGAGAGTGACGAGGAGGAAGACGACGGGGCTGAAACAGACAACAGGGACAGAATCATTGAACAGTACTTCCAATAGGACACAGGTAACATTTCAAAGATAATTTAGTAAATGTTAACTACTCTCCTGCATCTCTGCTGCCTGTCTATTTGCCCCAGTGTATGATGACTGAGTTTTGGCTTTTCCCTCCCTATTTCAGATCTGGGGTCCCCACTACGAGTCCTGTGCTTCGTTTCCCCATGGACTACAGCTTTGTGGCAGCTGTTTGTTGACTTCACCATGTACAAGGACATATTTGCACTGTCATGTCAATTACAATATATTGAAATCACAGCCAGACTCCAAATATTTTGGTGCAAAATAGGTGTTTATTTAAGTGCTCAAAATGGGATGGGTGGTTTCAAGTGGGTGGGGGCTATGGTGAAGGAATGTCCATGGCAGAGTCCAGAGTAACAGTCACACAGGTGCATTGTCCATAGGCCTGTGGAGAGATGGAGCATGGGCAGTTCAAGGATGGACAGGGTGACAATGTGGGACAGTGGGATGACATCAGGTGGTATCCATTGCTGGCGGGGGTCTTGACATCCTACTCTGTCTTCTTGCGAGATCTCAGGGCCCTCTTGCGGGGTGGTTCTTCTCCTGCAGGAGGTGGGGGTCTGGTGGGCTGCTGCTGTGCGGGGGCCTCCTGTCCACTAGCGCCGGCGGAGGTGGTTGGCTGTTCTTGGTCCAGGCTAGTGGCAGGGGCCCTTGGGTGTTGTTCAGTGTCCGCCCTGTTGTTGACGAGGTCCTGCAGCAGCCCTACCATGGTAACCAGGGTGGTGTTGATGGCTCTGATGTCCTCCCTGTACCCCCGATAGTGTTCCTCCTGCAGTGCCTGGATCTCCTGGAACCGGGCCAGTACCGTCGCCATCGTCTCCTGGGAGCGGTTGTATGCTCCTATGATGGTGGTGAGGACCTCGTGGAGAGTGGGTTCCCTGGGCCTCTCCTCCCCCCCCTGTCGCACAGCTGCCCTCCGAGTTCCCCTGTTTCCCTGGGCCTCTGCCCCCTGGCCGGTGTGCCCACTACCACTGCCCCCAGGTCCCTGTTGTTGTTGGGGTGGTGGGTTATCCTGGGTGCCCTGTAGTGGTAGACACACCGCAGATTGACGCGCCCTGGAGACAGAGGCATGGGCCCGCTGGGTGGGAGCTGTGCTGGTGTTCCCAGAGGGGTTAGGGTCTGTAGTGGCCTGGGCCTGTGTGAGGGGAACAGACTGTCCAGAGGTCCCCGATGGTCCGGGCTGGTCATCGGTGTCCAGGTCGACAGAGCTGCTGTCATCGCTGACGGCCTCTTGGGTGGGGGGTGTGGAGAATTCTGGCCCCTCCGCCGCGGGGTGTTGACGGTCGGGTCCTGCAGGGGTATAGAGGTATGGTTATAGTTTCAATGTGTGGCATATGGGTGTATCTGTGGGTTCTCGTGTCCCCAAGTGCTGGCATTCGTGTGTGGGGGCTTTGGTGAGGGTGGCTTGTGGGGGGGATGTGTATATGCATTGGGCATGCTTTGGTGATGGGTGTCCATGCTTAGTGGACGCATGCAGGCCTAGGTTTTGGGATGTGTGGGTTGTGATGGTGAGACATTGGCAGGGAATAGGTGTGCTGGGGGTGGGGGTGAGGATGGTGGTGGGGGTGAGGATGGTGGTGGGGGTGAGGGTGGGGGTGAGGATGGGGGTGGGGGTGAGGGTGGGGTTCGAGGATGGGGGTGAGGGTTGGGGTCTGATTTGGCATGCAGGTGGGGGGGAAGCAGTATTGAAGCTTCAACTTACCAGTATCCATTCCTCCGCCGACTCCTGCGAGGCCGTCAGGATGCAGGATGTTCAAGACTTCCTCCTCCCATGATGTGAATTGTGGGGGTTGAGGTGGGGGTCCTCCGCCAGTCTTCTGCACGGCGATGTTGTGCCTGGATACCATGGAACGCACCTTCCCCCGTAGGTCGTTCCATCGCTTCCTGATGTCTTCCCGATTTCTGGGGTGCTGTCCCACTGCGTTCACCCTGTCGACAATCCTCTGCCATAGCTCCGTCCTCCGGGCAATGCTGGTGTATTGTATCTGTGTGCCGAACAGCTGGGGCTCTACCCGAACGATTTCCTCCACCATGACCCTGAGTTCTTCGTCTGTGAAGCGGGGTTGTCTTTGGGGTGCCATGGGGTGGTGTGTATGATGTGTGGGGTGGAGTATGTGTATTTAAGTGAGTTGAGTGTGGTGGTGTGTGTTGTTTTGTGTGTGGATAGTGTGTGGGTGATGGTGTTGAGTGGCTGTGGCTGTTATTTTTGGGATGCTGGTGTCTCGCTCTTGCCTTCTTTACGAATTTTTTAGCGTAGGGGTTTGTGGGTGATGTGGGTGATTGTTTTATATTGTATTGTGTGTGTGGGAGTGGTGTGTGTATGTGTATCAGGTGTGTGGGATTCAAATCGTCCAATGTGGCTGAGTTTTGTTCGTTTGTGTGTATTCTGACCGCGGCGGTGTGTCCCGCCATTGGAATACCGCGTTTGAATGACCGCCGCGTGGATTCGTGGGTCGTAATGGCATGGGCGTATTTCTGTTGGCGTGACGGTGGAGGTTTTGTCACCTCCACCTTTCCGCCGACCGCTGGTCTGGCGGTCTGTTGTGGCGGTCGGATTTTCGGAGGTTTGCCTTCTGCGGGTCAGAATGACCGTGGCGGGTTTCCGCGACCGCGGCGGGATTATGGAGGATTTCTGACCGGCGGTAGGCGCCTTTTACCGCCGAGGTCAGAATGACCACCTATGTCTGTTATCTCTCAGGTTACACTAGTTACTGGCTACTTCTATCATTTTCTCTAGATACTTATCTATCGCCCCAGAATGCACCAATGGCAAGGAAGAATGTTACAATATACCCCGCTAACTTTCTCCTACAGCTTCCTTATGAACTTAATGTGTACATTCATCTAATGTTTCCCTATTCCCTGATGAAAGTAAGAGAAATGCCTATTGAGGTAATGAAGCAAAATCATATTTTACCTTTGTTGAACAAAACATTAACAATGAGGATAAGTTACTACTCCTTTACACTGTTTTCAGTTATCTGTTCCTGAGTTTTTGATCATACCTGGCTTTTATCCAATAAGGTTTCTAAATGTACAAAAGAGACACTTCAGGGATTGGTGTTGATATGGGGTAGGCTTTATACTTTGAGGCTGCATTCACAGTGTAAGTCCAAAATTTTATCTGGGAATACTGTGTTCTAACTACATTATACATTATTGGCAAAATCTGCATTAAACTAAAGATTCACCTTAGACACGCCTCCAGATTAGTGTAATGGGCCAATCTTAGTGTAGACTATCACCAGAAATGCAAATGTGATATTTTTTCAATCACATCTTCATTCATTCTAGCATTTTTCCTAACTCTCTGAGCCAACTCCCTAATTAGATTTCTGTTTTTTTATTTTCCTGTTACATCGAGTTAATGACCTACCAGAAGATCAAAAGTATTTCCCGCACATGAGGGTCATTCAACGAGGTTAGGCTTGGGCTGGTAACAGTTGGGGGCAGAATTAGAATGTTCTAATGACCCTTTCACAAAACACAAGACCTGTGAGGGCTTATGACATATAGCACAAAAGACAGCAGGAACACCTCCGGAGTCAACCACAGAAGGGGCTCTTGTTTGAAGTTTAGGAGGGAAGGGACCATGTAGCTGTGGCAGTTAGAGATGTGGTTTCAGAAAGTCAGAAAGAACTTTCAACAGGTTACTTTTGGTCACCATTTTGGAATGTCCCAAGATGCTGCACAGAATCATTGGGACAGGGGCTGAGTCAAGAACTGTTATCCTAGGATTAGACAGACGTGACCACCTGTAGGAAATTGGGTTATTTGTTGTGTGGTCTGCACAACTAATAGGTCCATACTTCTACTTACTAGAAAACCAAGCACTCCTTTGTAGTGTCGTATACTACTGGATTTAGGCAGCAGAATCATTTGCACTGTGGGGGATAGAGTCTGAACCCACTACAGGTGACCCCTGTCTGCGTAATCTGGGTTTTGCTCTAGCTAACTAGCAGTGACTCCTCTCCACCCAAGAGCAGGGATGATTGGACAACCAAGGGCATGACACACTTGACTCCTCAGGGAACTCGTGGTCACTCAGGTCTCATCAGTTTCTCCCATTTACATTAGTCTCATGTATACAAGGACAATCAGAGACAGAGTATAGCTCAATAAGGTTTTATTGAAGTAACTGCTTCTTAGATAATAAAGCATGTAATGCAATAACTAGGATGATGAAGTGTGGCAGGATTAAAATTCGGACAAGGGGAGTGAAATATATAAATAATGCTACCATATTGTCACTAGAATTGTTCAAAATAGCTCCTACCAAAGCTAAGGCAGAGCACAGCATGTTAAGCTCTAATTCTTCCCTTCAGGTTCCCATTGGAAGACATCATCCCTCATACCTGAGCAATAGGCATGTAGTCTATATAAACAGCTGCAGCAAAGTACTCAGCAATCAGCATACAGTTGTGGTCATCTGGCTGGAATCTCCGTCTAACGTACATGGGTCAAAGTAGTTTTTTTATAAAAAAACAGCTGATGTTCCAAGAAAGGATCCAGAGGTAAGAGTGTGTATGTTTCTGTGAACATTAGAGACAAAGCGTACCATGTTTGCCGGCATCCTATCTTACTGCAGCCTTGAGAAAAGCACAGAGTGAAAGAAATGTCTTGTTTAAGAACGCAGTGCTAGCCTAGGCAAAGAACAGCTAGACAAAGAAAATAAAACAAGACCGCGAATGTGGGTATTGTTAAAATAATAAAAACGAAGCTAAATAAAGGGCCAGATGTATCATTCCATACAATAGCAATTACCAAATTGCGATTTTTCGCAAAACACAATTTAGTAATCGCTATTCGAATGTATGAAACTCTAGGAGTTTCATATAGCGATTCGCAAGGGCTCACAAATGGACCTACCTCATTAATATTTATGAGGTAGGTCGCAATCTGCGATCCATTGCTACTGGCTACAATCACAGGGATGGTGGCCTGCTGGGCTCAGCAGACCACCATGTCTGTGATTGCTTTCTAATGAAGCAATCTTTTATTTTCCTAAATGCAGCCCATTTTCCCTAAAGGAAAACGGATGCGTTTAAAAAAGAAAAATGAAAAGTTTTCTTTTCATTTTTTAAGAGTAGGCAGTGGTCCTTGGGAGGGGGAGGAGAAAGGGGGAAGGTAAACAAGTGTATTTTCATATTAATTCCCATAGACTCTTTAGACACACTGCTAGAAGAAGTTACACCAGATTTGACCAAAAGGTAGCTTTTGGTCCACAGATGAGTCTCTTTGTTATTTGGTATAAATTTGTTCAGTAGTTTAGGAGAAATTAAATGAAATCCAAAAGAGTATATCTAGCGTTGCAACAAATTTGCGAATACTGACGACCTCTTGCAGAAATCTGATTAGCTGCCAACACTTCAATCAGAAAGAGTGTTGGCAGCCATTTTGAGAGTCAGCATCAGTCAAACTTTACTACTTTCGGTATTCACAAAGTTAAATTACTACTAGTAAAGTTAAACATTAGCTCCAGTTAGACTTTAGGTCTAAACTTAGGCTTCAGGTGTAAAGTTAGACTTCACGTGTAAAGTTAGACTTCAGGCATAAACTTAGACTTTAGGTCTAAACTTACCTTTGTGATTCAGGCCCAAAATGTTTACTACATAGCAGTTCACACCAGTGGGGTTTGACAATTTGTAGCCAACTATATCTCAGTCTTTTTCATGTTTTTGTTTTCTTTAAAACTCCTTTCTTCTCTTTCATTTCCTTCTTTGCAACACCATTATTACACTACTTTGAAACGTTCTGCTTTGGACAGATGAAGTGTTTCTCATAAACTGGGCACTGTCCTAAATGAGGAGCATGACGACTTCTTAATTGGTTGCATTCTGTAAGACGACTTAAGTCTGTGTTTGCTTTCATCAAATGTAACTAGATACAAATCAGACAATGTCCTAGCTTGAAACAAAGCTACATGTGACACACCTGCCTTAAACCAGACACTACCAATATTATTATGTGCTGCATCAAAACTTAAAACTTGTGATTTATGAATAGTAACAGAATATGGTAGAGAAACTGGAAACTGTTTACTCGAACATATAAATCTTTTACAAGCAAAAAACATGCAATATACTGTCCAATCTACTTTGTGTTGCCAATCTGATCAAATTTATTCACAAGGAATTCCACCTCATTCCTATTAGTAAAATTAACAAAATCAGCAACTTTACCTATGACTCCATTTTACCAAACTTTCTTAACATTTAGATTTTGACTCAAAATCACCCTACAATTTTTGAATTCACTTAAACAATTTTACAATCCTGCAGTTTGTGAAATAGATGTTTCTAACAAATCCAGTTTTGCTTGTAACTGTTCATTTAGCAAAATAGTCAGACTCTGGTATTCCATTTATCTATTGCCATCAGTTGCAATATGTATTCTTTTTCAAATTCCAGAAATTTGTTTTAAAGATGCACATTCCTCCAATTTAGGCATTAGGTACTCAATATGTTTAACTTATAGTATAAAAGTGAACATTAGTTCTGCTGCTGTATTCATTGGTGGATACAAATTTTTAAGAGGGCATCTTTCTTGAACACACCTTCCCACTTTTGAAAGAACACCTATTCTAATCTCTCTCAAAATAGTCCATATTCAATGTCCGATCCTTGTTGCATATTCCTGTTATTTGTTTGCATTCAAAATGTAACCAACTATTCGCAGTACTACTGCTTACCAAAGAATTCCTAGTTTTGTCATGCATAAGTGTTTGAACACAGGATAACCCTTCACAGGGTTGCAGTAGATCACCCAAAATAATTACAGGTTTTCCTCCAGTATAGGATATCATAATCCATTCTCATAACATCTTGCATTCTTAAATGTACAAAGGCAAGCATTACGTTTGAGACAAAAGTCGCCTCATTGATGATTAAAAGTTGTAACTTTTTTAACACTCTTGACACTTCATGAAAAGCTTTACTGGATAAACTTTGATAGTCCAGATTGTTGTCACGTTCCACAGACAGCAACAAAAGTCCATAAAAAGTAATACGTTTGATAATGTGCACAGCTAATGTAGAAGGTTCTGTAACCACACATGATACTTTACAGTCTTGAGTCTTCTGTAGGAAAAGCAGTAAGAACTTGTAGAAAGAAACCTTCACCAGTACCAGCTTGACCACTTACATAGAAAGCATATGATGAAACTTTGAGCATGCGCTCTATCTCGTCATTCTTGCAAACCATGCTCAACCTTGGCTTTCACTTCTATAAATGTTTCAATTTGCTTATCATTTAGTTGTCTAACTAAATCAGTCAGCACAATTGTTTCCTGTCTTGCTTGCTCCATTGCAGTCATCACCTCATTCATTGCAACAACAGCCTCATTTTCAATTACTCGATGTTTAAGTGGGTCCTGACTTTGATTACCTGAATTTTGGTTGTTTAGCTACCACATCAGCCATTGTATCTTCCAGTTCAATTTCATTCAATTAGTTTAGAATTACTGAGCACTCAATAGCATCGAAAGATTCCCATAGCAGTCAAACTCTCCTAGTCATTCTCATTCAGAACACTAAGGTTTAAATAGCTGCAAATGTGCCAAATAGATAAATGATCTTTTTTCAGCCGTTTGGCAAAACAATCTTCTATGGTTAATTAGACATCCTTTGCTATGTCGCTCCAAATACCCATTGCAACTAACTACTGCTAATTTATCTTCATCTACATTTTTTGTAACATTATTTCTATATGCATAGTACTGGAGTACTTTATAGAGACAAACATTTTCAAGCTGTGCTCTCCTTTTGGATAGTAACTCACCATCATGCTCATTTTTACAATGTCTGTATTATCTGGCAAGATATTAAATTTCTGGAAAAGATTCTGTTTTGAGTTGATGCTCAGTCTAGACTCACCTAAACAGTTCCTCTCAGCTTAGAATATAAATTAGATGAACTCAACAGATCACAGTTTTCATAGTATCAAATTTCTCAGTGCTAAAGCATCTTCAAGCTAAAGCTGTACATTTTTTTTATTAGAGACTTTTCTACAGAAATCTCTTTCCATACATCTTTCATCTCTGTCTTGTCAAATTGTATTATTTTTTGGAAATGGCCCTCTCTATAGGTTCACCCCCAAACATTTTGCCTTTCTCCTACTACTTTTTTCAGGATTTTTGCTTGTTGGCCTTAGGACTCCCTGCACTTTACCACCGCTAACCAGTGTGACTGAGCCTGTGCTCACTCACCTAAATGTGATTTGATTGGCAAACACCTGATCGGCGTATATAATTTACATGTAAGTCCCTTTTAGAGTAGTATTCCATATACCCAGGGCCTATAAATTCAATGCTACCAAGGGTCTGTAACACTTATTGTGTCACCCACTTACGTCACACTTTAAAACATGTCCCAGGCATGCCATTACAACCTGAAGGCAGTGTCCCATTGCCATGTCAACGTGGCATTGAAAGGCCTATGCCAAGCCTTAAACTCCTATTTTTTTTAACTATGAGTCACTCCTAAGGTAGGCCCTAAACAGCTCACAGGTCAGGGTGCTCTGTAATTAAAAGGTAGGAGAGGTACTGTTAGGTTTTGCATGCCCTAGTAGTGAATAACTCCCAAATTTGTTTTTTACTACTGTGAGGCCTACCCCCCTCATTGGATAACATTGGGCATTCCTTATTATATTTAGTACACTGTAATTCCTAAACCAGAGGTTGTACCTATGGCATGTTTGTTACCTGTGAACTTGTAATGATAAACCATTTTTAATGGTCAAATCAAATTTATCATTACAAGTTTGAAAATGACACTTTTAGGAGGTTGGCAATTTCTTGCTATTAGCCCTCTTTGCCTGCAGCCTGCCTTAGGTCACATACCTTGATATAGCTGACAGATAGGGCTTTCTGAATCCCTCCCAGATAATCACACAATAGTGGGATAAGCAGAGCCTGAAAAGGCCATTAACTGACTTAATGGGGGAGCAGATCTAAGCACAGCCCCACTCATACCTGGACAGGCTGTGCTCTTCCACCACACTATATGCTAAAATACCCTGTACATTCAGTGCAGCCAGCTAGGAGCCATAGCAGGGATGGCAGGAAACTCCTGGAGCTTCAAATAACACTTCTGGAATCTTCTCCCAATGTCTAGGAGCAAGGCACAAGGTTATACAATAGGGCTATCAAATCCACTCTTCAGTTCACTATTAGACCTGTTAAAGGACTCTCAGAGGACAACCTGCTGCTGTGACATGCTGTGACTTCTGCTAGACTGCTCCTGTACCTAGAAAGACTGCTTCCAGAAGTGACTACAATGGCTAGTTTTGCTGGCCTCCTGTTCAGTGCCACAGGGACATAGTAGGATCCCACCATCTTGAACCCAGGCTTGGACCCATCCTGAGTGAGCCCTGAACCCCCAAGTGGTATCCACCTACTCTTGGACACTTGGTGGTGGTGCTAAATGTACCTAGATGGCCATTTCCTAAAACTGAGGAAATGCTATTTTGAAATTTAAAAATTCATAACTCTGATTCTACTAATTAGATTTTGATAGTTGTGCTGTCAAATAATGTATTAAAAATGTCCCTATTTCTCTAAATTTGTTTGAGATTTTTATTGTGTTGTGTTTTTACTGTACTGTTGTTTGTGTACTGCATAAATACTTAACTCATTGCCTCTATGTTTAGCCTGACTGCTTTTTGTGCCAAGCTACCAAGGATGAAGCACTTCTTGCGGTTCACCCTGCAAGGGATTGTGGCTGTTGCTTGATCAGAGCTTACACCCCAGTCATCCAACAATCCAATTTCTCGGTTATCTATGAAACAACATAACAAGCAACAGCCTTAGAGTTGTTTGCCACAAATTGACTATCCATATTAGCATTCCACATTTTCAAAATGACAGGATTTTAGTCATTAATAAGCCTCTGTTCTCCTGAGGCTGCAGGTGTTTTTTGGTGATTTATGAATAAGTGTATGTCTCACTGCAGACATAAAACTTTTCGCTCTCCCTTTTGAAATAACAGGTCTTAGCAATCCAAACCAACATTTTGAGGAGAATTTCCCTTTTTGTTCTGTAATCCCTCCGAGAGCACTTTTCACACCTATGAGACCAGAAATGCAGTAGGCTGCTTTAGGGTTTTTTCCTCATTGTCTTCTGGCATACTGCATGTAATATAAAGTTCTATGAAAGAAAGCATAGACTCATTTGTTCCAAAGTTAGTTGCATCTTTATTCACAATAGCATATGACTATGAGAAGCACTTCACAATTGGTACTTTGTTTGCCAAAAGAAATCAGTAACTTCTCCAAGAAGTGGATTTTCTTTGTTGCAGATGAAGGGCAACAGAACTTGAAATCTGTGCTTAAAGTACCTCCAAACATTTATAGGTATCACAGGGAGTCTGCTTTTGCAGAACTGTGCCTTGGGACAACAGAATGTCAGAATGCAGGAGCTGGGCCACTTCTGCCAAATCAGTACTGTCATACCAGAAAACCTGACTAGCTCGCAAGGCCTTCCCTGCCCTCCTAACCTTACAGAGTGATAAGTAATTGTGGCACCCCAGAAGGCACGACACACTAGCCTCCTCTCAGGTAATAGCTGAAAAATGGGTCAGTCCTTTTCGTACATTATCTCAGCAATACATATCCAAGGCAACAGTAAAAAAAGACACAATGCAAGTACTCAATATATTTATTGCAACTAAGGTAGTTTATTGTGGAGCAAATTAGATGTGATTACAATACTAGCAATAATTATAAAAATCATAAAAGCAGTTAGAAAACTGTATAACACAAATAGTGCCGCCATGATGTAAATCTAGTGGCCTGAGCCTACCCTGTAATTGCATGAGCAGGAAGACTATTATTATTATTTCTGATCTCTGGGAGTGCAGAACCTCATACTTTTGTTTGTGTAGTCAAGCACTCCTGAATGGCAGTGTAAACCTAGTTTACACAGGCTGCATACCCCAGAGGGCATCTGTTCCACTGAAAAGTCAGCTCTGCTAGAATCCTTCTTTCTAATAATGAACACTAGAGGACATCATTTATAACATTAGCTTGATACAGTCAAGAGCCACTGTGTTATGTCTAGAGGTGCCAGGGAAGGACTGCTAACAGACAGAAAACAACTCATGATACTTATTGTGACAACTGAGCAGTTGGAGAATGCAGAGACAGAATCCCAGGCAAGTGGCTGCACAACAAGTGACATTACAGTGTGTTTCAAAGCAATGGCTTAAAAGAAAAATGTGCTTTATATAACAGTGCAGAGCAGAAACATCATAATTACTAGAATGCTCAGAAATGAGGCATAACTGTAGTGAGTCCATGAATGGGCCTCGTGATACAGGATCCAGAGAACAAAGTTCTCCTGGAGTCTTCAATTTGATGCCTTTAATGTTAGAGTTTGCTTCTCTCCAAAACTCATGTAAATCACTTACGGCATGCTCTGTACAACTGAGTAAAACAAATCAAATTGGTGCACCTAATTTCACAACATACGCTTGAGCTCACCATGACGACGATACCAGTATTTATTAGTCCCACGTTAGCATGCCATCAAATTTATCAAATTGTACTCCAGCTTCTCATCTTTTCCATGATTTTTTTCAAAAAAGTCTTTTGCAGACATATTTTGAACATTAACTCCTGTCTTAAGAATATGGTTACCAGCTCATGACAGTCCAGACAAATGACATTAATAGATGGAATATATATGGAATGCTTTGTTGAAATCTAGGGTCCTCAGAATATCTCTTGTTGACCTATACTCAGCTGCAGGTATTTGCACAGGGTGGTCATCATATGGTCTGCCTACTACAGCTGGAAATAGTTGAGGAAAACACTGAGCCTCTAGATGTTTCTCCCAAGCACTCATTGCAGTTCCTTTAACTTATTTAATCTGATACAGTTCAATGACATCCCCCATATCCTCTTTTGAATTTAGTGGATAGATATTGTAGTGCTCATATATTTCTTCACATCTAGTTCTATCTACTTTTTCAAACTCTTCACTTGAAGGCAACATTTCTTCCTCCATTAAACGTCCATGTGTGACAACATCTTTACAGTGCACATTATTTCTTTAAGATACACTGCAGTTTTCTTCATCGTCTTCATAGCCACTAGATCCTGACAGATGTTTTTGTTTTTTGTGGGCACGCCAATCACTAGAATAACAAGTGGCTCATCCAAATCTCTCTCTACACCAATAGTTTCTATATTGAGTTAGGTACATGCACAACTCTACCTTTAAGCCCTTTCTGAAGCTCAGTGGGTGGCAGTATCCCATTCTTTGGTTACCTACAAACTATTGCTTGTGAAGGGTGTGTAGATTATATGGGTATTCCTTCATAAACATTCTGATGTCGAAGTTCCTCTGGAACTTTGCTATTTCTCATGCAAAGTTATTAGTGCTAATATCTATGTTTTGTTCCTCTACACTGAACATACCAACTCCTCATTTTGCCAATACTCCACTTCAGAACCAAAGATATGTAAATGTATCTTCACAAAGCTTTTCAACCTCTGATATGGTACCATACAAAAGTCCTTTTTTTAATTTTTCCTAAACACAATGAAGGACTTTTTACAAAGTAAAGTCTTTTATCTAAATGTCACACTTTTGAATGATGAGCAGCCATCATTGTAAATGATGAAAACTATTTGTGCTCACTTTCCTGGATATAAACAGCAGTGACTGTCCTTGCAAATTAAAATATTTCTTGACTTTGCATGGATCTAATGCTTGAAACACTTACATTTTTCACTTCACACTTCTATCTGGAAATTGACGTAGAAGATTTCTATGTACATCAATTGATGAACACTACAAATTCTGCTGCCGTCCCATTTACACAGAAGGGCATATCTATGTCTTCCTTGTACATCTTCAGCTATCTCTCCCTGTAGTTTTTTAGGAACTATCCCCTCTTTTGTAATGGGAGTACCATTGTTTACCTCATAGAATGGGGAACTTGTTTAAACTACATGGACTGATGTGTTCTCTTGGAAGTAGCTTTCTGTATTAATAAAAAGCCTCAGTACTAGATGTATGCCTCCATTCGCCTTTGAAAAGTTAGCAAAAATTACTTTTCTCAGTGTATTATTTTTGTTTCTGTGCGGCCCTTCTCCTCCTATACAGTTTCTTGTTTCTTAACAAAGTCTGTATTACCCTACTTCTAAACATTCTCATTGGTATTTCTTGAAATTGTTTCTGTCTCCTTGTCAAACTAGGGGCCATATTTATACTTTTTGACGCAAAACTGCGCTAGCGCAGTTTTGCGTCAAAAAAATTAGCGCCGGCTAACGCCATTCTGAAGCACCATGCGGGCGCCGTATTTAATCAATGACGTTAGCCGGCGTTAGCCGGCGTTAGCCGCCAGCGCTGCCTGGTGTGCGTGAAAAAAAACGACGTACACCAGGCAGCGCCGGCGTAGGGGGATATGGAGCTTGAGCGCCAAAAAATGGGGCAAGTCAGGCTGAGGCAAATTTTTCGCCTCAACCCGATTTGCGCCATTTTTTTCGACTCCCAACCCCCATAGAAATGACTCCTGTCTTAGCAAAGACAGGAGTCATGCCCCCTTGCCCAATGGCCATGCCCAGGGGACTTCTGTCCCCTGGGCATGGTCATTGGCATAGTGGCATGTAGGGAGGCACAAATCAGGCCCCCCTATGCCACAAATTTTTTGTTAAAAAATTACTTACCGGAACTTACCTTAATGTCCCTGGGATGGGTCCCTCCAGCCTTGGGTGTCCTCCTGGGTTGGGCAAGGGTGACAGGGGGTGTCCCTGGGGACATGGGAGGGCACCTCTGGGCTCCTTCCGAGCCCACAGGTCCCTTAACGCCTGCCTTGTCCAAGCGCTAAAAAACGGCGCAAAAGCGGCCGTACGTCATTTTTTTTGACCCGCCCACTCCCGGGCGTGAATTTTGCCCGGGAGTGTAAATACGGCGCACATGCCTAGGAGTCAATTTTTTAGACGGGAACGCCTACCTTGCATATCATTAACGCAAAGTAGGTGTCCACGCAAAAAAATGACGCAAACTCCATGGACTTTGACGCTAGATGCGTCTAACGCCAAAGTATAAATATGGAGTTAGTTTTGCGTCGGAATTGCGTAAAAAAAAACGACGCAATTCCGGCGCAAACAGAGTATAAATATGCCCCTAGGTATTTTCTTACAATTTCTCACTTTCAATGTGACTTACTCCTTCTCCTTTGTGAGTTGATTTTAAATCTTCCTTTTTATGTGCAAGTCCTTTCCACATTTTAAATGTTCCACATACTGTTTTAAGAAGCTCCTTATTCCTCTTAACCGCATCTCTTTTTTCCAGCACATTCTCTCCATCTTGTCCTTTTTTATCTCACTGAATGTTGATAGTACGGTTTCTTCATTTTTTTCTCCTCTCTTCCTTTCTCAGAATTGTAAGTCATCCTCTTTCAAGACAAGTAGATATTTAAAAACCAAAAACAGAATACATTTAGCTTTACATTACCTACTATTAGATCACATGCCATTACCAAGTAAGTACCTACATATGTGGTTATGTCAGTGTGTCACATGCTGGTCAAGTGTCTTATTGTGGGTGTATACATGGGTATATGTGTGCCTGTATAGATGGGTTACTGGGTCTGTAAGTGGTTGAGTGCATATGCGAGTCAGTTCTATGTGGGTGTGTCACTGGATGTGCAAGTAGCTTTGTGGGTATCTGTGTGGCTGGGTTAGTGAGTGTATCTGTGTGTAAATGGGTATATAAGTGGCTCTATGGATTGCAACTGGCTGTTTTAGTGAGTGTTTTTGTGTCGATCTCTGTGTGCACCTTTCTTTGTTAGTGGTGCACACATAACTCCTGTGTGGGTGTATAGTGGTTGTCAAATTGCCTCTGTATAATAATAAGACTTTATTTGGTATGAAATAATTCAACCCTTAGATCATGTAGACAACACTAAATAAACCGAGTTAGCAATGAAACAATAATATAACAATAATCATAAGATTAAAAACAAATAAAAACCTCATTACCAAGGATAACAATCTAAAAGATTCTTTAAAAAACTCTAAATTACTGCGCCAAGTAATGGCTCCCCTCAAGAACAATCCCAACCCCCTCCACACCAATGCATCTGAAGCCATTTACAGTCACATAAGAGCACGATGATATTGCACAAAATCCTTTGGCCTCAACAGGGGTAATAAAAAACGACTTCTAAATGGTGCATAAAAGACACAGAGGGGGTCATTACAACCCTGGCAGATGGTGTTAAAGCGGCGGTAATACCGCAAACAGGCCGGCGAAAAAAAAAAGGGAATTATGACCGTGGCGGAAACCGCCAACAAAGACAGCCACTTCAACACTCCGACCGCCACGGCGGTACAGACAAGCAGCCCACAGTATTACAACAGGCCAATCCGCCACATTTTCTGGGGCGGATTCACCGTGGATAAAAACACGGCGGAAACGGCCATTTCAATGGGAAAACGCTCACCTGAACAAACTCCACGAGGAAGGAGGGCACCATGGAGCCGGAACTCCAAATACTCCCTGAGCTTGTCTTCCTGCTCCTCTACGAACATCAGCAAAGGCGGCGCTGAAGACAGCGGTGAGTACTCCACCTACGACATAGGGGAGGGGGGAGGCAAAAGTCACGGACACACACATGCAACACCCCCACCCCAAACCCGACCCTCACCCACTACAACACACACACCAATGCATTTCCGAACATCACAGTAACAACCCCCAACCCCTACGGAAGAATGCTAAGACAAAAGGAAATGAGTTCAACCATTGTAATGTATCAAAAATCAGTAAGCACATATATACATCAATATATACACATTCCAAATATATACATCACAATTAGTAGTACAGGTATGCACATTTCAATGTCCGTGGACCACTGGGCCCAAAATGCATGGGCGAGGCCCACACACGATACCTGTCCTGGAACGGAGAGAACACTGCAGGGGCTTCAGATAGAAATACATCAGGCACCTCAGGGGGAAGGGAAAGGGGGGGCACCTCAGCCGGATGACAGCACCACACCAGATCCACGACGGGGCTCCATGCCCATTGATGTATCCTGGGGAGTGCAAAGCCATAGTCTCTCAAGTCTCTACAGTGGGTGGGTTGCCCACTGTACCATCCTGGGGAGTGCAAAGCCAGAGTCTCTCAAGTCTCTGCAGTGGGTGGTTTGCCCACTGTACCATCCTGGGGAGTGCAAAGACAGTCTCTCAAGTCTCTCCAGTGGGTGGGTTGCCCACTGTACCATCCTGGGGAGTGCAAAGCCACAGACTCTCAAGTCTCTCCAGTGGGTGGGTTGCCCACTGTACCATCCTGGGGAGTGCAAAGCCACAGTCTCTCAAGTCTCTACAGTGGGTGGGTTGCCCCCTGTACCATCCTGGGGAGTGCAAAGCCACAGTCTGTCAAGTCTCTACAGTGGGTGGGTTGCCCACTGTACCATCCTGGGGAGTGCAAAGCCACAGTCTCTCAAGTGGATAACAGTCTCCACTGGTTCTGGAGGGGGACTGGTGCCCAGAGTGCTTCATAATGTTAAGGACTGAGGTAGTGGATGCTGTTCTCCACTGGTTCTGGAGGGGGACTGGTGCCCAGAGTGCTTCATCCTGTGAAGGATAGAAGGAGTGGATGTTGTTCTCCACTGGTTCTGGAGGGGGACTGGTGCCCAGAGTGCTTCGTCCTGTGCAGTATAGATGGAGTGGATGCATGTCTCCACTGGTTCTGGAGGGGGACTGGTGCCCAGAGTGCATCACTCACCCTGTGATGGTCCCTGTTGCGTCACTGCCCCTGCTGCTCATGGGCTAGTGGTGCTTGAGTTGGCGGTGCTTGCCCTGTTCAGCGGTGCTTGCCATGGCGGTCTTTGCCCTGTTCAGCGGTCTTTGCCCTGTTCAGCGGTGCTTGCCCTGTTCAGCGGTGCTTGCCATGGCGGTCTTTTCCCTGTTCAGTGGTCTTTGCCCTGTTCAGCGGTGCTTGCCCTGTTCAGCGGTGCTCGCCATGGCGGTCTTTGCCCTGTTCAGCGGTGCTTGCCCTGTTCAGCGGTGCTTGCCCTGTTCAGCGGTGCTTGCCATGGCGGTCTTTGCCCTGTTCAGCGGTGCTTGCCCTGTTCAGCGGTGCTTGCCCTGTTCAGCGGTGCTCGCCATGGCGGTCTTTGCCCTGTTCAGCGGTGCTTGCCCTGTTCAGCGGTGCTTGACTTTGCTGTCTCTGACCTGTGCAGCGGTGTGTGCCATGGCGGTCCCTCATTGCCCAGCGGGGCTGTGGCTGCCGGGGCCCTACTAGGAACTGACTCCGGCGGTGGTCTCCTGACCAGTGACGATTGTGCTGCCCTCCTGGGCACTGACTCCGGCGGTGGTCTCCTGACTGGTGACGATAGTGCTGCCCTCCTGGGCACTGACTCCGGCGGTGGTCTCCTGACCAGTGACGATAGTGCTGCCCTCCTGGGCACTGACTCCGGCGGTGGTCTCCTGACCAGTGACGATATTGCTGCCCTACTGGGAACTGACTCCAGCGGTGGTCTCCTGACCAGTGACGATAGTGCTGCCCTCCTGGGCACTGACTCCCACGGTGGACTCCTGACCAGTGACGATGGGGCTGGCGGTGGCGTCTTGGGCAGCGGGGAGGATGGCGGCATTCTCCGCTGTGCTGCTCTTCCCAGAGTTTGGAGACTTCTTCTACCCCTTCATCACCTTGGGAGGAGTCACAGCTGACTCGACACTCACCCTGGGACCCTTGTGGGCAGCTTTGCGGGCAAGTGTCTTCCCCCTCTCCCGTTGGGCACTGTCCATCTTCTGGTGCTTCACAGGGGGTGGACTGGCAGTGCTTTGGCTCCGTGTCACACCTTTTTGGCTGAGGTGCTACTACGGGACCTATGAATTGGAGGGGGGCGTGATGGGACAGAGGTAAAGGTTGCTCAGGAAAAGTTTCTGACGAACACTGGGACGGGGAGCCGGAGGGGGTCTGGGAGTGGAGGAAGATGAGGTGGTTGTTAGAGGTGTAACTTTTGGTGATTTGGGTGCAGGTGCATGTTCTGGAGGCTGTCGTGAGGTGGATGGATGTTGGGTGTGTGTGTGCCCGCGTTTGTGTACTTTGGGAGGGGGCGTCACAGACACACTGGGAGAGGACACAGGGGACGTGTAAATGGTAGTGGGGGTGGTGAGTGCAGGTGAGCGGGTGTGGTGCTGGGTGTTCTGGTGCGAGTCCTAGTGGCTGTTGTGGTAGTGCATGCAGGTGACAGTGTAGATGACACTGGGAGGGAGGAGGGAGGAAAGAGATGATGACGAGGGGGACACAGTGGAGGCAGTGGATGTTGCTGTGTCTGTATGTGGGTGATGCTTGTGTGAGTGCCTGTGGGATGTGTGGTGCCTATGTTTGCCTGAGCTGCCCTTGTGTGTTGACGTGTGTGCAGGCTGGTCTGATGGTGTGCTTGGGATAGGTTGAGGTACAGAAGATTGGGTCTGGGTGGAGGAAGTTGAAGGGAGGAGGCTAGACACAGGGACAATGGCTGCCATCAGTGCTGAGGCCAGAGATTGCAGGGTTCGATGATGGGCAGCCTGACCTGAATGAATTCCCTCCAGGAATGCATTGGTGTGTTGCAACTCCCTCTCTACACCATGGATGGCATTCAAAATGGTAGACTGCCCAACAGTGAGTGACCTGAGGAGGTCAATGGCCTCCTCACTGAGGGCAGCAGGGGTGACGGGGCAGGGGCTGAGGTGCCTGGGGCGAAGGTGATGCCCACCCTCCTGGATGAGCGGGCACGGGGCAAAGGCTGAGGGGCTGCTGGGAGGGCGGTGCTGGTAGGGGGGGTGGCGGCTGTACCTGTAGAAGTGGGGGGCACAGATGGTGCTGCCACCACAAGGGAGCTCCCATCGGAGGACGAGTCCGTGTCACTGTTTGCTGATCCGCTGACTGCTGTGAAGCTCCCCTCGCCCTCCGTCCCATTGGTGTATTCGGAGTCCGTGGTGTGGCCCTCCATGGCCATGTGGGACGCAGCCCCCTCGTGCTCCGGTGCCCGTGTACCTCCGCCTGATGATGCTGATGCACAAAAGAACAGGGAGAGCACAAAAAGGGGTGGGGAAACAGAAGAAAGACAGGTTGAGTGCATGGCTTACCGCTTCCGTTGGCGGACAATACAGACACAGCTGCCCCCTGCACTACGCCGTGCTCTTGGCCTCTACAGATGCAGTTCCTGGGATATGGCCTACTTGCTTATGAGTGTCATCTGCCCGCATAGATGACACAGGGGCATGTATACCTGTGTTTGGCACTCTACAGAGGTGGGGTGGAGTGGCACATTGCCTGCATTACGGAGGGGCCTAGCGTACGGAACTTGCCCTGGCCTAGGGAAACCCACAGCCCTCCTCCCCCACCCAGATCCCTCCACTGCGCGGAAAGTCATGAGAATGTGAGTGTACTCACCCCCTTGTGTCTGCTGTGATGCCCTCATGCGCCCATCCAACTCAGGGTAGGCCACCGCCAGGATCCGGAACATCAGGGGGGTCATGGTGCGACGGGCACCCCTCCCACGTTGGGAGGCCATCCCCAGCTGAGCCTCCACCGTCTTCTTGCTACAGCGGCTTATGTCCTCCCATCTTTTACAGCAGTGGGTGCTCCGTCTCTGGTGGACCCCCAGGGTCCGGACGTCCTTGGCAATGGCACGCCAAATATCCTTCTTCTGGTGGGCGCTGACCTACATGACATGTACAGGTCATTACCAACTGCACCATCAAAGTGAGTGGCCCACATCTCTACCCTTGCCATGTGGCACATGCATTCACAGTCATTCATGCTCGCATAACTCTGCCCCCTTCCTACTTACATCCAGCCCTCTCCACCCAGACATAGCCCATACAACTTGCACTCTATGTACTCACCTGTTGGTCTGGAGGGCCGTAGAGTAGCGTGTACTGGGGGAGGACCCCGTCCACGAGCTTCTCCAACTCCTGTGCAGTGAAGGCAGGGGCCCTTTCCCCAGACGCATGTGCCATTGTCTCTTCCAGACCGAGGTCACAGCAGCACTTGCAGTGTAGATCCTCTCCTGTCGAAGATCAGGTATCGAGTCATTGAACAGATAGAAAATGGCGGTGACGTCCGCGGCGATGCGTATCATCACCGCCGGCGCACTTCCTCATTCGCTCCTGGGACCCATAGGGTCCAATGTTAACCAATGCAGCATTGCGCCGCGGACTTCGACTGCCTACCGCAACGGTGAATAACCCCAGCGCAGTTACCTCTCATCCCATTGTCCCACTTTAGAGGTCAGACAGCCCCCATTTCAGGGGCCCACATGGCTTCATTTACAAATGCGTCACACATACCTAGGCCTGGACTCAACACACATACAGGAAGATTTTTGTATTTTGTGTCGTGTTCTGTGTAGCTGTGGGTACATACCTCAGAATTGGTTGACTCTGTGGTCGCTGTTGTCCTTCCTAGGCACCGCCAGCTGGGACATGTGAGGAGATGGCGGAATCCTCCAGTGTACCGACCGCTGGTGGACCTGTTGACAATGGAGGAGCGATATTTAATCATCACCTACAGGTTTGACCGTGCCACAATCCAGGAACTGTGTACCCAGTTGGAGCCAGATCTGATGTCACCAATCCGCCATCCCACAGGAATCCCCCCTCAAGTGCAGGTGGTGTCAGTACTCCATTTCCTAGCAAGTGGGTCATTTCAGACAACAGTGGCCATGGCATCAGGGATGTCCCAGCCTATGTTTTCTAATGTATTGTCCATAGTGTTGTCTGCCCTGCTGAAACACATGAGGAGCTACATCGTTTTTTCTCAGGTGGAGGATTTGGCTACAGTGAAAGGTGACTTCTGTGCCCTGGGACATATCCCTAACATCATAGGTGCCATTGATGGGAACCATGTGCCTTTGGTCCCCCCCCACAGGAGTGAACAGGTATACAGGAACCGGAAGAGTTATCATTCGATGAATGTACAGATGGTATGTTTGGCAGACCAATACATATCCCAGGTAAATGCCATGTTCCCTGGCTCAGTGCATGACGCCTACATCCTGCGGAATAGCAGCATCCCCTATGTGATGGGTCAACTCCAGAGGCACCGGGTGTGGCTATTAGGGGACTCTGGTTACCCCAACCTGTCATGGCTATTGACCCCAGTGAGGAATCCCAGGACCAGGGCAGAGGAACGCTACAATCAGGCCCATGGGCGGACTAGGAGGGTGATCGAACGCACCTTCGGCCTCCTGAAGGCCAGGTTCAGGTGCCTCCATATGACAGGTGGTTACGTATTCTATTCACCAAGGAAGGTGTGCCAGATCATCATCGCCTGCTGTATGCTGCACAATCTTGCTTTGTGACACCAGGTGCCTTTTCTGCAGGAGGATGGTCCAGATGACGGTGTTGTGGCAGCTGTGGAGCCTGTGGACAGTGATGAGGAGGAAGCAGAGGAAGAAGACATTGATAACAGGGACTCTGTCATACCGCAATATTTCCAGTGACACACAGGTGAGAACAATATTTTTACTATTATATTTACTTTCACACTTCTACCTCCATAATGTCTGTCAGTTTGAAGCAGTATTTGCTAACTGAGTGGTACATTTCCATTACGGTTTCACAGGTGTGCTTACCAACGTGTGTCATCTGCTTGCATCCTTCATGGGCTTGTGATGTGTTACATAGGTATGTTGACATTACATTTTCGAACGGATTTTGTCATTGTCATAGATAATACACATTTACAAAATCACTGACTGACTCCAGATTGTTTTGTGGTTCAAGGGTGTTTATTGAAGTGCTAATTATTGGAGGGGGTGGCAAAATGGTGATGGGTGATGGTAGAGGAATGTCCAAGGCAGAGTCCAGTCTATTAGTTTCACAGGTGCACTGCCCATATGGGCATAGGAAGTGGAGCTGGGGCAGTTCCAATCTGGACAGGATAACAAAGTGGGACAATGGGATGACAATCAGGGTGGTCTCATTTCCTGGCGGGGGGTCTTGCCATCTTGCTCTGTCCTGTTCCTGGATCTCAGGGACCGCTTGCGGGGTGGTTCTCCGTCTGCAGGGGGTTGGGTGCTGGTGTGGTGGTCCTG
Organism: Pleurodeles waltl; assembly: GCF_031143425.1. Taxonomy (NCBI): domain Eukaryota; kingdom Metazoa; phylum Chordata; class Amphibia; order Caudata; family Salamandridae; genus Pleurodeles; species Pleurodeles waltl. The sequence continues at coordinate 1,486,167,468 of NC_090440.1, read as the reverse complement.
TGGCGGGGCGTCCTGTCCACTAGCGCCGGCGGAGTTGGTGGGCAGTTCATCATCCAGACTAGTGTCAGGGGGCCCTTGGAGTGCCACGGTGTCCCTCATGGTCTTCTGTATGTCCTTCAGCACCCCTACAATGGTGCCCAGGGCAGAGCTGATGGTTCTGAGCTCCTTCCTGAACCCCAAATACTGTTCGTCCTGCAGGCGCTGGGTCTCCTGAAACTTGGCTAGGATCGTCGCCATCGTCTCCTGGGAGTGGTGGTAGGCTCCCATGATGGAGGAAAGTGCCTCGTGGAGAGTGGGTTCCCTGGGCCTGTCCGCCCCCTGTCGCACAGCAGCCCTCCCAGTTCCCCTGTGTTCCTGTGCCTTAGACCCCTGGACCATGTGCCCACTGCCACTGCCCCCAGGTCCCTGTTGTATTTGGGGTGGTGGGTTATCCTGGGTTCCCTGTAGTGGTGGACACACACCTGATTGACGTGTCCTGGGTACGGAGGTATGGGCCCGCTGTGTGGGTGCTGAGCTGGTGTTACCAGAGGGTGGAAGGTCTGTGGTGGGCTGTGCCTGTGCGAGGGGAACCGACTGTCCCGAGGCCCAGGTTGGTCCGGGCTGGTCATCTGGATCCAGTTGGCCAGAGCTGCTGTCATCACTGTGGGCCTCTTCTGTGGGTGGGGTGGAGATGTCTGGACCCTCCTGTCTGGTGACATTAGGTAGTGGTGCTGCAGGGGTGTAAAAGCATGATTATTGCATCTGTGTGTGTCATGGTGTGCAATAGGTGGGTGAGGGTGTACCCCAGTGCTAGCATTCCTGTGTGGGGGCTTGTGTGATGATGGTTGGGGGGGTGTTATGGGTATGTGCAGTGGGCATGCTTTATTGAGGGATGTCCATGCTTTGTTGTGTCATGCAGGGCTTGGTGTTGGGATGGGTGGCTTGTGTTATTAGTACATTAGTGAGGAGTTGGAGTGATAGGGGAGGGGGTGAGGGTGGGGGTGTGTGATAGCATGCAGGTAGGGTGGAGGATAAGATAGTTAAGATTAGACTTACCAGTGTCCATTCCTCCACCGACTCTTCCGAGGCCCTCTGGATGCATAATGGTCAAGACCTGCTCCTCCCATGTTGTTAGTTGTGGGGGAGGAAGTGGGGGTCCGCCGCCAGTCCGCTGAATCGCGATGTTGTGCCTGGAGACCACTGAACGCACCTTCCCCTGTAGGTCGTTCCACCTCTTCCTGATGTCCTCCCAATTTTTTGGGTGCTGTCCCACTGCGTTGACCCTGTCGACGATTTTCCGCCATAGCTCCATCTTCCTAGCTATAGAGGTGTGCTGCACCTGTGATCCAAATAGCTGTGGATCTACCCATAGGATTTCCTCCACCATAACCCTGAGCTCCTCCTCCGAAAACCTGGGGTGTCTTTGGCATGCCATGGGGTGGTGTAGGTGATGTGTGTGGGGTGTATGTGGTGATGAGTGTGGTGATGTGTAGTGGGGTGTGGTATTTTGTGCGTGGATGTTGTGTGGGTGATGGTGTTGTGTGCTTCTGTGTGGTGGGGTTGCCTATTGCTGTTCTATCTCTCTGTCGCCTTTTTCTCTAATTTTTGGTCATAGGGGTTTGTGGGTGATGTGGGTGTGTGTTTTATATTGTGTTTGGTGTGTGGGAGTGGTGTTTGTATGTGTATCAGGTATGTGTATTTGGAATTGTCCAATGTGGCGGTGTTTTGTAGATGAGTGTGTATTTTGAGCGCGGTGGTGTGTACTGCCAATGGAATACCGCGGTTGAAAGACCGCTGCGCGTATTCGTGTGTCGTGATAGCACGGGCGTGTTTCTGTTGGTGTGACGGTGGAGGATTTGTTTTCGCCAGTTTATCACTGACCTTTGGTGTGGCGGACTTGTGTGGTTGTCTAAATTTTGGCGGATTCCGAGATGTGGGTCATAATAGCTGTGGCGGAATTCCGCGGCCGCAGTGGTGTATTGGCGGTCTTCTGCACGGCGGTAAGCGGCTTTTACCGCCAATGTTGTAATGAGGGCCAGAATAATGTAAAATGGGACAAGGTCTGCAGGGACACCCCATCACAAGGACACGGTCTGATTTCACCATACTGGCCTAACGGAAAACATAGATCACTTCTAAGGATCCCCAAGCGAAATCGAGTCATGAGAGTCCTTTCCCTCAAATCATTTATCGCTAAGAGATAGGGCTCAGGACCCGCCCCCATGTTTAACATAACAAAATCCCTCACCGATTTTTCCCTAGATCCTCCCCCTCTCTTTTAGACCCCCTGATTCTCCAAAAAATATCCTTTACCCAATTTTTATCACAGTTAGTCAGACCCTCAGGAGTGTCAAACAAGTGAGGCCGCCCCAACTCGTGTGCTGCCTTTCTTATGTACGTCAGCCAGGGAATATATCTTACATTGTCACAGGCCTAACAGTCCCTTAAAATCTCTCTATTAAAAGTGGCATATTCATTACTCCAAATCGAGATCCATAGCAAGACGGGAGCCAACTGAAAAGTCCATTGTACAAACTCAAGATCTAGTTCTAGATGCAGGCAAAAACCAGAGGTATTTGACAAACACCCAATAGCCTTCTACAGAAATGATTTTCTTCAACAATGGGGAATCAGGTATTCATATACCCCCAGAGTGCTGCACCATACAACAGGACAGGGAGACATTTTTGCCTGTAGATTTGAAGCAGAGGCTTAATAGGTTTACTTCCTACTCTTACAGCAAAATCAAAAGTGGCACCAACTGAGGCATGGAAGAGCTTACTCCTTCTGGCAATACAGGGTTTCCATGAACCTTTATCATCAAAAATCACCCCTAAATGTGGGAATTCATGAACCCTGCTAATGATTTGATCTTCAACCTTTAGCTCCCCCACCCTACTCAAGGGTCTGCCACATACCGTAAAATGCGATTTCTTAAAATGAATCTCTAGACCCAAGCCTGACATGTAAGAGGCATAAGCTCTAACTACTTTATGGAGGCCATTCATAGTGCGGGCCATGAGGACCGCATCATCCGCGTACGTCAACACAGGGACATCAGTGCCATTCACCTTAGGGACATCCCTACAGTCTTCCACCAAAAAATCTGACAATCCATTTGTATATAAAAGGAACAGAGTGGGGGCCAAAACACACCCCTGGCGAACACCCTTTGTTAGCTTAAAAGCCTCTGAACATTCCCCGTTTATCCCCACCCTCACATTTGCAGCCGATCCTGAGTGGAGATACTGGAGCAACGCTACAATATTTGGATCCATCCATAACTGACTTATCCTTTCCCACAGTATAGACCAATTTACCTTGTCAAAGGCACAACTAAGGTCCATAAAGGCCAGATAGAGGGTGCCCTTCCTGGCTTGCGTATATTTCCCAATCATCATCAGAAGATGAAGGCACTGTTCACGCGTGCCAAGACCTTCCCTAAATCCGTACTGGTCCTGGCTCAAAATTTCCTTTTCTGCCATTCAAACATCAATACGCCTTAAGATGATCCGTCCCAAAATCTTCACAGAAGAGTCAAGTAGGGAAATGGGTCGATAAGACTTAGGATCATTCCGATCCGCCTTTTTAAAAACTGGGATGATACAAGCCCTTCTCCAGGAGGCAAGAATTCCCACGGTAACTGCCGCATTAGGAACATTTAAGAGAACAGATGCCCAAAGTTGGGGACAAGATTTGCACAAATCCATGGGAATGGAATCCGGGCCCTGGGCTTTATTACTAGCACTACCCTGGAATGCATCAATAACCACCTGGAGCGAAAACCTGATCGCTAGATTGGGAACCACAACACACTATTTTTCCCAGTTATTTCTTAGGGGGATTCCGTCAAAAATTCTACAAAAATAATTTTCCCAGGCCTCCAGGGCAATATTACAGCCCAAGCCCTCAGATGTCTCTGTTGCAAAAGAACCTCTATTAACCACCTTCTAAAACAGACCAGGATCCTTCAGGACTGTAGCGCGCTCCAACTCTTCCCTGGCTTTTTCTTTAAATTTTATCTTACTCTCCCTCAAAGCCCTTTTATACTTAATCCTTGCTACTTTCACAGCGGCCCTATCTCTGGGATATTCCTTATGGGCCATTTTCATATTTGCCCTAGCATCGTAACAGGCCTTATCAAACCACCCACTTCTGCGCTTGGTAGGACGACTGTCTATAGAAAATAAACAGTCTCTAACTGCTATGTTTACTTCAGCTTCAGCTATTGCATCCATAACTTTCTTAGGGCTCGGAGTCTCTCTCAAAATTATATCCATAAACAGGGGTAGGTTGCCCCCCACCACCCTCTCTATAACTTGTTGGGCATCCACCTGTTTCCAGCCAAGTTGCCTACCCTGGTCTCTTATCTTCACTGATGTGGGTCCACCCCGTCCTGATTTACTTGGAGCCCCTGGGAGTCTAACGCACACTGTAAGGGGGTTATCATCACTTATACATTCCCCAAGCACCTCTCCTCCAATTATCAGATCTTTCAATAGTGGAGACACAAAAATGTAATCAATTGTAGTGCCAGACCCTCTCCCCACAAACTTTGGAAGCTGATGAATATCTACTACTTCAATGTCCCGGAAATTCAGAACGCCCAACTTCCTAAGTTCCTTAATCAGAACCCTGCCTCTGGAATCCTGAACATCATCCGCCGAGTAATCCACATGGTCATACTCGAAGGGATTTAACACTGTACTAAGTTGACCCAACTTGGCATTGAAATCTCTCGACACAATGGCACAGAATTCCAACCCCACCTCCTCCATTCTACACTTCAACACCTGAAGAATGGAGAAGAGGATCACAATTTGACACCCCCCATCCCAGACAGCATTATAAAAATTTACCAACAGAACATTAAAATTGTTAGAAAAAATTACCCATACAGGCAATATACCCTGGTGGTTACAATTAATTTGAAAAGCAGCCACTATCTTAGAAACATGGATTAAGGTAACCAGGCCATCTTTTGAACGACCTCCAAGGGACGGAACAGCTGGGATAGCAAATCTATCATACCCGTCCCAAGCAGCCAGCCCATCTGACCTGGTTTCCTGGAGCATAATAATATCATAATTAGCCACACACCTAACCCAAGCCTGATCAGAGAACTTGGCATCATACCCCGCAATATTCCAGAAAATAAGATCACACTTCGAGATCACCCCCTCCAGCGCAGTCAAAGTCTTGGTGCATTGTCAATCCACCCCTTCCAAGTCGGAGTTTATATTGTTATCTGTTCTCCTGCAAATTGGCCGCAGGGCATTCCGGCCCAGGGGGAGAATCCTGCCAAAATCAGGCGAGGGATCAGCACCCAGTCGCATATGATTGTAAAAATAACCCAGGGGGGCCATACCAATTGTTCCTGCCCTTGGAAAAGCAGGACTGTATGAGGAGAGAAGCCGTTGTGCCAGGCCCGGGTATCTAACATTTATAAAAACACAATCCCCATTCCCCTCTTTTTTTCTAGGCCCAACCCAGTCAATTCTTCTAAAAAAAAAACGTCCTCGAAATCCTTACATGAAAAATTGCAGTTTTTACTCAGCCATTATCCAGTTTTATTTTTTAACTGAGTCATAGATTAATTTACCCCTGGGGCCAGAGCAGGGACATTTGTCATCACCACACATAAGGGGCACATTCCGGGGGGAGATCCAGACGGACCAACGAAGACCTTTTATTCAACGGTTTCTTGTTAGACTTCCCATCCAGCTGTTGGCAAACCCCCCCAGCCGCCACAGATTCATAGTCAGGTTGCCTGCAGTGGCTGGATCCATTAATGGCCCCCCTGCCCATTGGTGGTGCGGTAGTTGAGACCAACACAGACTGAGCACAGGCACCTTGGCCCCCAGAATTTGTCAGGTTATCCAGTTGCTGAGGCATTTTCCCCAGGAACCCAGCATTTTCCTCATGCAAATTCACCTCCTCACTTGGTTGAGACAGACAGCACAGGGCCTCACATCCCCCCATAGATTGGCTCCCTTGGCTTCTTAATTCACATAGCCGAGAAACTGCTTTTTCTATCACTGATAGTTTTGCCACCACAAGAGACAGAATACCCTTGATCATCTCCTTAAATTTTAACAATAAATTGGTTGCATCACAGCCCATTAACTCGCTGGATTCAGGGCCACCATACAGCTCCTTGAAATTAACCACAAGAGATGCTTTCATTTTGGTGACCGTTTTCTTCAGTGTCTTTTTCTTCCTCGGGGGAGGACTGCACTTATCCATAGGGCAGGCCAGAGGAGAAGACAGAAAGCGCCTTTTACTTCTTCTTGAGGGCCCTGGATCGCCGGAATCCCCTAATTTCTCAGCATGGTCGAGCTCTGAAGCAACATGTTGATCTCCCCCAGGATGGGCCACCACCTCCTCCTCCAAGCCCACTGAGAGATCACTAACTACTGAGACATGACGCCAATCTTCCATCTCCATAGATAGCCTCCTCTCCACCAGATCAATTTCCTTTTTCCCAACCCCAACAGCTCTATCGAAAAAGGAGTCCAATGTGGTATTTATGCTACCCTGCCTGCCACCACCACCACCACTTATAGCTCCAGTTAGCTGGCCCTTTTTTCACCACATTTACGCAAGCGGTGGCACCTCAATAAACGGGGCAACCTGAATCACAGTTTAAGACACAGTCTCTCAGGGCAAAAGGGTCTCCAGTCACTTATAAAATATAATAAACTCACCATCCACGGCAAGATGAAAGGGGGGTGGCCCAGCCCAGCCTCTGATGGTCGATGACGGGCGCCGCGGGAGAAATAAAATGCGCTATAAGCACTACTGACCCGTTGACTGCCCCTGCCGTCGGGGAGTCCCACAGGGTCCTACTGCTGCCTCCTTGTTGTCCCGCGCTGCAGGAGAAGTAAAATGCGCTATAGGTGCTTCTGACCCGGCAACTCCCCCTGCTCCTGCTGTCAGGGAGTCCCACAGGGTCCTGCTGCCGCCTCCTTGTTGTCCCGTGCTGCAGGAGAAGTAAAATGCGCTATAAGCGCTTCTGACCCGGCGACTACCCCTGCTCCTGCCATCAGGGAGTCCCACAGGGTCCTGCTGTCACCTCCTTGTTTTCCTGCACCATGGGAGAAGTAAAATGCTCTATAAGCGCTTCTGACCCGGCGACTCCCCCTGCTCCTGCCATCAGGGAGTCCCACAGGGTCCTGCTGCCACCTCCTTGTTGTCCTGCATCTGTATATAAATAGGGATATGAGTGGTTTTATGTATAGGTGACTGGTGTGTAACTGGGTGTATGGATGCGCAAGTGCATGTTTATCTAACTGATTGAGTGCTGCATATATAAAGAACTGTATAGGTGTGTAAGTGGATATGACAGTGCCTGTATAGGTGTGTGAATGACTATGTAAGTAGATATACAAGGGAGCATATGAATGTCAGAATGTTTTTATTGGTGTGTTTTTGAGTATCAGTCAATCCCAGCTATATGAGTGGTGGGTACATAACTGGTTTTGTGGGACATTAGGTATGGAAGTGACTGTCTGACTGTGTGAATGAGTATGAGCTACATAGTATTAAATTACATCCTATAAGCAAGTACCCACATCTCAGTTCAAATACATTTATTCATACTGCCTTACCAACTCCTCTTTCTCCTTTGTTGGTCACTATTTTTAGCCTCATCTAACCTCTCTTCTACTTAGCCTTTTACTATTGTGTCTAGTAGCTACATAATTTCTTTCAGCTTAGTCATATTTTTACATGTAGTTATTTTAAGATACACCCTAATTCATATATATGTAAAATCTCTTTTCTCTTCTCCAACTTTTTTCACTGATAATGGTGTACTTGGGAAATCACAGGCTTCCTTTCATCTTTTCATTCTGTTATAACACATCTAATTGGTCAGTATTTTTGAAACCTTTCCAAGTCTCCTGTAAAGATGGCCAATTTGGTCATGTTTTTGGGTGGATCTACAGATCTGCCAACATGCTCAGAGCGGCCCCCCATGTAAATTTGCCTCAGATCCTCATAGAAGCCCTTACAAGCATTTACCAATATTCTGTCAATCCTTTACATTTATAGCTTACTTTGTAAAAAATACTCATTTACAAGCCGTACACTCACTGCTGAGCAATTCTTTACACCATTCTGCTTTTCAGTTTCATATTGCACTTTTTTTTTGTTCCCTTCTTCCTATGTCAGGCACAATGTATGCAAGCAGGGCGTTCCAATGCCGGGAGGTCCGAAAAAATGGCACAGTAAAATCTACAACATTTTACTGCCCCACTTTTTCTATAATTTTTAATGCCGGCTCAGAGCAGGCAATAAAATTATGCACCCATATTAACCTATGGATCTCCCTGTGCTTTGCTGCACTCAAGATTTTTTACCTTAGTGCAGCAAAGCGCTACTATAGCATAAAAAATATTGATGCTGTTCGCTAATAACCGCAATGATGTGCTGTATTATAAATATGGGGCAACAATAGTGTTGTTAGGTGATGGTAGGGTGAAGCAAGAGAAGTACCACTTTCTTGTAAATTTGCCCCCGTATCTATTAATCATCTACACATCAAAAACACAAAGGCTCTTTCCAGAGCCAACCCTTTTTCTAAACACTAGTTCATTGTCATTTCAAATTCATTTTTTTTAATTCCTCACTCAGATTCTTGGATCCATGACAGATTCCCAGCCATAGGCACACAATCAACACAAAACAGCAACTTATTTTGGCTTTGCAGGAGATCCCTGGATCAGTTCTCATCCAACAACACCTTTAATACAATGAGCCTGTAAGTGACTTTTTAAGTCTGGTAGTGGATGTATGAATGGTTTTGTGAGTCTGTGACTAGGTGTTTTAGTGTGTGAGTGTGTCACTGGCTATCTGGGTCTGTGAACAGGTGTCTGAGTTTGTGAGTTGATGTGTGAGTGGCTGTGTGGGTGTAGGAGTAGGTGTTTGAGTGGCCGTGTGGCTCTGTGAGTTGGAATGTGAGTGTGTGAGTAGGCATCTCAATGGGTGTGTGATGAGCTATATGAGCATGAGAATGGGTGTGTGAGCGGCTTTGTCGGTCTCCCAGTGGATATGTGAGTGGCTGTATCTGTGTTTTTATGGGTGTTTGAATGGGTGTGAGAGTAGTTATGTGGTTGTTTGTGTGTGTGCATGTGTGTGTGTGTGTGTGTGAGAGAGAGAGAGTGGGTGTGTGAGTGAGTAAATGTGTGAGTGACTGAGTGGGTCTGTGGGTGTGTGTGTCAATAGTTTTGTAGGGCTGTGAGTGAAGGTGTGAGTGTGTGAGTAGGTATGTGAGTGGGTGTGTGAGTGGTTATCTGGGTAGGCGTACAATTGGTTGTGTGGGTCTGTGAGTGGGTATGCAAGTGGTTTGTATGGGTATGTGAGTGGGTATGTGAGTAGTTGAGTGGATCGGTAAGTGGCTGTGGAATTGGCTGTGTGGAACTGTAAGTGGCTGTGTGAGTTATTGTGGGGGTCTGTCAGCGGGTGTGTGAGTGGTTTGGTGGATGTGTGAGTGAGTGTGAGAGTAGCAATAAGGAACGGTAAGTAGCTGTGTGAGTCAGTAGTCATCTTGGTTTGTGAGTGGATGTTTGAGTGGCTGTTTGGGTATGTGACAGAGTGTGTGAGTTGCTGTGTAGGTCTGTGAGGGGCTATGTGAGTGCTTGTGGGGGTTTGTGATTGGCTGCCTGAGTGGTTTTATAAGTGTATGAGTATATGTGTGAGTGGCTGTATAAGTGTGTGAGTGGTTGCATGGATGTATGAGTTGGTGTGATAGTTGTTGTGCAGGGGTATGAGTGAATAAAGTGGTCTGTGAGTGGGTGTATGTGTTTTTTTGCTTGAGCTGTAGATCTGTTGATCTGTCCTGAATTTACACAAGTTCATATGTCAACGTCCCAATATAAAAAATGGCTGCCACAACTTTCTTGTCATGTTGCAGCCAACCAATCATGGCATTGCTGTTGGTGTGTTTATCTGTGGATCCAAGGAGTTGAATCAATGGTGGATCTGCACCCCTAGATATGCATAACTCCTTTTTCTTCAACAACTCTAAAACTACTGTAAAGATTGACACTGAATTATAATTTATGTACCAAAATCTAGTTTTCTGCCAAATGTGGTTTGGTTCTGACCAGCGGTTTGGGCCATAGCTGTGTCTAAAATCCCTATGGGAAATTGCATGGGGGAAATGTGTTTTGGGACTCCCCTCTTTTTCTGAGCCCCCATTTGACGAGTCACCATTTGTCATACAACTCCAATTATAACTATGTAGCCTGATGTGTTGCACTTCACAATATAAAGGCAACAAATAACTACCCCAGCCTGGCTTCAATAATATCCAGTATAGAGCCATATAGTTATAACTGGACTTGTATGACACAGCATGGTTGATACTTCTTACCAATAAGGATATTGAGAACATCAGAGACACATGTGATTCAGTTCTGATGAAGTCTTAGGGATAGTTACCGCTTGATGAAACCCATTTTGGCTGGAACTGCAGTTGTATTTGTGGAATATCAGAAGAGTATTCTTCAAGAAAAACTCAATAATGAAAAACGTTTGAAGAATTTGAAGAAAATTGCATTGACTTTGCATTACTTTAGGTGTGTTCCTTGGATTTCAGATTATTATTGTCAATCTTCATATTGGTATTGTAGGGTAGGTGGGTGGATCTCCCTCTTCCAGGAGCCCCACATGTGTGTATGAATGCTCTTGAAGATAGTGTGAATCTGTGAGTGTCATTTCCTCTTAGAAATATCCCTTTGGTTTTGATTGTCTTATAACAAAGAACAGACATTTACTTTAGGGAAGATGTCTAGCTACAGACAAGGGGCTGGGTCATCTCACACCTGAAGAAATAGTTGATAGTTGTAAGCTTTGCTGCCAAGAGATATTGTTCCATATGTATTAGGGCAGTCCATCTGCGCAGCTCTCAAGCCAATATAATCATCAATGGTGCAACTTTAAATGCTCTCTCAGTAGGGCAGTAATAAGTTAATTCTAGGCTTTTTTTCATGAACTTCAGCTCTTCACTGGAATTTCTGTTGTCCGTTGTGCCTCTTGGGTGTGACACCCACTGTGATCAGAACTGATTTGTGTCAGTTCATCGTAAAACCAGAGAGTGCTTCTTATAAGTCCGGGATTTTCATTATTCAAACAGTAGTTGGGGTTCCTGGGAAAAGAAGAACATCATCCATGTATGCCAATGTGCAATCGTAAGCACCCACCCTAAAGAATGCACCCATTCTGACACATTTAACTAAAGATTGTATTGTCAGGACAAACAGCAGGGGGTAGAGCCAATACTTCTGTTGAATGCCATGTTTGATCATGAATTAATCTAACAGTACATTGCTGACTATCACTTTGGCTCCAGGTGCTTTGAAAAATATTTTCACATATGCTAAGATTTGGGGGCGTGACTTTACATTGTTGAATACTGCTTTAGCATGTTCCTTCTCAGTAGAATGCCTTAGACAAAGTCAATAAATCTTTTCACCCAGCATAAGGGTAAGGAGACATAGGTATCAATTACACAACAAATTAATTTAGAATAATAGTATAACCAATGTGGCTACCAAAGGAAAAATCCCATCTGGAATAACGTCTAAGGGTTTTTATTACAGATTAAGACTCAGAGTAATACAGATAATTCTCAAAACAAGGCTGTAAAGGTACAGACTCACAATAGGCTGTCCAAACCGCCTAAAAAATTCTAACAAAATAACATCAAAAAGACTAAACAATCAATCAATGATACAATAAAAGCAACACAACATTTGAAAAGGAAGAAATAAACACTGTCTAATTCTGTTAATCATTTAGCAGTTCAATCTCCACAATTTAGTGACCTTGGGAAGGGGTAAACCTACGAATAAGCAACTCATGTTACCATGTGCTGAGTTAAACACTTGGGCAAAAAGAAAAAAAGTGTGAAAGTCCCAAAAGAAATTTTGTAAAAGAAAATCTAGGGTAACAAGTGACTAACTAAAATTGACAAAAAGTTGGAAAAGGGAAATTTGCAGGACAGGCTTGTGAAAGGTTATCTGAACGAGAAATATGATGTGGATTTGGAGAAACAAAAGCCCTGAAGGAGAAGTTATAGATTGGAGTTTAATGACAAGGATAAAGTAACTTGAGACCTCCTGAAATGAGATTGCAGAATAAGGAATTAATCATGTGCATCCAGAAAAGAGAAGTGTTAGATAAGTGAGAAGGTTGATGAGCAAAAGAAAGCTCAGAGAGAAATTCCCGGTCGTGGTATGTTAATGTACCTTGGAGTAAGAGTGATATTTTATCATTTACGAACGACTACCTGAAATTGAGTGAAAAAACAGTGGATTGGTATAAGCAAACAGAGAGCTTTGTTAAACTTTAAAATGCTTGTGGGAAGATTTGAATACATAGTTTGACATTGTGATTCCAAATGACTTGCGGACCAAGTGCAAGGTTTTGGATGATTGTCCTGACTGTGAGCCTACAAGAGATCCAGTGACAGGTGCACTGTATAAAGAAGTGATGAAAAAGTATTATAAGGTAATTGACTTCTTAAGGGACAAGGTGTCTCAAAAGGACATTTATTGGCTAAGGATTGACAGGACGACTTAAGAATCTAAGAAGTCAATACATTCCTATTGTGATTGATTGTTTCAACCTTTCAAACATTACAGTGGTAATTAACCATTAGGAGCTAAAGATATGGGACATTCTATGTTCAGATTTGTGCAAGGACTGAAACCAGACATATATGCCATGATACAGCAGCATTTGATTTGTTGGCAAAACAGGCCTGTTGACGAGATACTGCGTTATGCCAAATACTGAAGTCATTGTTTGGAATTAAACAGCAAAAGTTGAAAGTGGAGGTGATGGTGATGCAATTGAAAGCTGCGCAGAAAGTTAGTCAGAGTTCGCAGTTAGTGATACATACCGGTGATACACAAGGAGTGCAACAGCAGGGCACTAATGTTTTCCAGCCAAGAGTTAGAGGATGTGGTGTTCAGGTAGATCACAGTGGAATTGTTGATGTCCAGGTTTTGAAAAGAAGCAATCAGTACACGATTGTGGTTAGGTGGCCAGTAGCCAGTTTAGCCATTGGAGGAGGTAGTGTCCCCTTAATAGTGTAATCAGGTGCAGGATAATGAAATTGTACCAAGTTTAGAGACCCTGAATGCAAATTGTAAATGTGCCGCAAGGACAGCAAACACAGATACCACAAACACCTGTGGCTCAGCGGCAAGCAAATATATGCCAAACAGAATTTAAACCAGGTTGGAACTGTAGATGTGAATCTACATCTATGTGCTATATGCTTCCCTAGAAGTAGACCAACATGGTCCCTATGTAGATGGTGATGTATTGGGTACCCATGTGTCATTTCTGGTTGACACTAGCGCTACATTCTCTATTGTCACAACAGCAGAAATGCCAAATTTACCCCTTTCAGGATCAAAAATTCAGGCTGTAGGAGTCACAAATAAACAGTTGTCCAACCCAGTAACAGAATCTGTCCCAGCGAAAATGGGTTACTTTGGAGATGAGCATCAATTTGCGATATGCAATTCACGTCCTCTAAGCTTGCACGGATGTGCCCTATTGTGCGAATTAAATTGTTATTTTAACTGCACACCTGGTGGAATAGAATTTCAAACAAATGATGAGGATGTACCATTTAAAATTGCAGATCAAAACTCTAGTGTCACCTTGTACCCAATGTTGACATATAATGATTTGCCTAAGGATCTGATAGACACTGTGTCACCTGGTTTGAAATATTTCAGGAAAGGAAATAGAACTTGTTAAAGGAACTGAGCCCATGAAAATAATAGTGAAACCAAATGCAGTGTATCTGAAAATCCCCTCATGTAACATAACACCTGAAACAATTGCAAGAATTACTTAATTAATTAATTAATTGATAGACCAAGGTATCCTGAAAGAGATAATGGGAAGTCCATGTAACTCTCCCATTAAGGGTCTGTGAAAGCCTAATGGAAAATACCTAATAGTCCAAGATCCTAGAAAGTTTAATGAGATTGGTGTTCAATGTTGTCCTACGATACCGATTAGTTCTGTGATTTTATTCCACATTCCTTGTGATGCAGAGTGGTTGTCTGTTATTGACCCATGCCAGTCATTGTTTTCCATACTATTGCATGAGGAAAGCCAGTATCGCTTAGACTTTTGGTTTGGCAGTCGTGTTATAGCATGGTGCCGAGCCCCACTAGGGTTTATGGAAAAAGAATCTGGGGTCACTTAAACATGCCCATTCAGTCTTGGCCCAGTACTTTGATGACATATTAGTAGCATCAACTACTTAAGAAGCCTGTAGGAGAGATACAATTGCACTTTTGAATCATTTAGGGGAGAATGGACATAAAGTTTCCCAACTAAATTTAGTATTGTAAGAATGAAGTACTGTACCTAGGTCAGAACATTGAGAAAGGTGTTGCAAGAAATAATCTAAGAAATTCAGAAAATAAATCCCCCTACTGCTCAGAAAGAAGTCAGGATGTCATTGGGAATGGTTGGCTACTGTCATTAGTGGATTTCAAACTTTTCCCTTGTGGCCAAGCCTCACAAAGATGTGTCTTATCCACTACCATTGGATGACAACTGCAAAGCTGCCTTCACCGAGCTAAAAGAAAATCTCTATTGTGCCCCTACTCTGAAAATGCCTGATTATAGTAATTGTTTTTCTTTGTACTGCTGTGGGAGGGAGGGATGTGCTCTCACAGTTTTGACTCAGTTGCATGGAAATGCAAATAAACCTGTGGCTTATTTTTCTGTCACACTTTATCCTGCTACTTCAGCTTTCCCTGGATGTCTTAAAGCAACTCCTGCAGTGAGCATCAGTATAAAACAGTGCAAAGGCATTATCAAGGGTCATCCACTGAAGATTTTTGTGCTCTATTTAGTGGAAATCGTGTTAACCCAAACTAAAATCCAACAATTAGCTAGCACTCATTTGACCAATCACGAGCAAATAATTCTCACTGCCCCAATATAAATCTGAAGATTAGCCTATGTTAAATCCTGACAATCTATTGCCTGTCCCAGTTGAAAATGTAAATGATTGTACTCATGAGCTTGAGCATGACTGTCACAATATTACTGAACTATGCACCATGCCAAGACCTGACATTCAAGATGTTCACATAACTGAAAATGACATGGCTCCTGTTTAAGAGACAAATATAGGAGTCTGAGAGATGTTTATGCAGTTTGCACAATCTCAGGTGTGATTAAAGCCTCCTGGCTCCAAGGAGTCTTTCTGACCAAGTAGGTGAATTAGTAGCCCTTACCAGGGCATGCAGTGTTTCTGAACAACTCAAAGAGATGATTTTCACTGATAGTCAGTATGGCTTTGATGTTGTTCATGACTTTGGTCAGATGCGGTCGCAGAGAGGTTTTATGACTTCTTCTTGATCACCCATTAGAACCGGGAAAAAGTTTGCAACTTGTTGAATGCATTACAGTTGCCTGCTTGAATTGTGGTTGTGAAGTAAACTGCATGAAGTGGTGTGATATTGTGCCCTAAGATGTACATCCTTTAATGGAGAGTGGTGCAATGAATGAAATGATGAGACAAGTCAAAACATCCTGTGAACTGCTGGTGATAAGAAGTACCAGAAGAAGAACAGAACAGTTGGATTAGAACACGATGTATCAAAAGAAATGAAGATGGTATTTGGATTTCAAGTGATGTAAGAGCTGAGTTGCCAGCAGGCTGTTACTACCCATGACTAAACATTATCATGGACAGGCCCATGTAGGTTGTGATGCAATAATTAGAACTTTTAGGCAGACACGCTTTAACCACATATTCAGATTGTTAGTACAATCTGTGTGTCACAAGTGTGTCACATGCCAGCAGATGAATGTAGGGCAGCATACAGTAGTCACACTGAGTAACATAGGTAGATCAGGAAGATCATTCAACAGAATGCAGTTGAACTTTATTAAGACACCCATATGCAATGGACTGAGATATCGCTTGTTCATTGTCTGTGTTTTCTCTCGGTGGGTTAAAGCTTACCTGACCAGGAGGAATGATAGCCTTACAGTAGCAAAGCTTTTGATTAGAGAATGGATACTGCATTTCAGATTCTAGATCTCTCTATAGTCAGACTGAAGGGCACACTTCAACAGTGAAGTCCTGAATATATTGTGCGGCGTTAGAAGTGCAAGAACTCTATTGTAGTTACAGACCTGAGGCTTCTGCATAAGGGGAGCAAGTTAATGGAACTCTGAAATCCAAACTGGCAAGCGTTACTGCAGCTGCCACTGTGAAATGGCCAGATGCATTCCTTCTTGTTTTTGATGTTTGCACAGTACTCATGACAGAGAGACTGGTTTGCCCCTGTATGAAATCATCATGGGGAAAGCCATGAGATTGCCAGCTGTGCCTGTGAATGCACTTGTAAATGTTACAGATAACTTGGGACTGCATTATTGCAAAAAAGTCTAGCTGATCTGGTTTGTTCAGTGTCTCATAAGGTTGGAGAATCTACAGCACTACTGCAGCAGAAGATTTGCCATGACCTGAGTCCAGGTGACTGGGTCATGGTCAAGAAGCACATGAGAAAGTCTTGCTTGGAACCACATTGAAAGGGGCTCCATCAGTTAGTGTTGGTCACTACGACAGCTGTGACGTGTGCTGGTCTCCCTAACTAAGTACATGCGAGCCACACTCACAAAGTTCCAGGTCCCTTAGATAATACAGCACCTGTCCCTCGAGGGTCTGTTACAGTAAGCCAGATAAGAAAAGTTGTTAGGGATACACAAGTGGCTGACACAGCACAATTGTGGTCCGAGGGGGGTCTGAGCGAGCAGTGCTTGGTACAGAAGGGTCAAGGCAGAATCAGTTGACTCATGGAAGCTCGGATGCTAATGAAGGACCAGATGCTGTAGTAAAAAGAGCTGTACCATGAGACAATTGGCTAAGTCAGCAAACTGTGTCTGTAGTACAAGGGCCCTCAAAGATTGCTGAAAAACTGAGTCGAGTCAAAGTTACAGTAATGGTGAGGGTTGAGTGAGTTGGAGCTCAAAGAGAAGGAGAGTACCCACTCAAAAAACACTCAGCACCTGAATGGACATACTTTGCAGCAAATAAAATGAAGGAGTTTACAACCTTTTGCTTTAACAATTTGAGTCGAGTTCAACATTCTTGAGTTTGTGATTGTTGTGGAGCAGAACTTTGAAATCTCATTACCGCTTGATGAGCAAAGACATCATACCCTGGAAGTGATTATCAGTGACTATGAGGTGTGCTTTTATTAAAGACATTTGAAATGTTATTTGACATTTTTTGAACTTTTGAATAGAGAAAACCTGATGAACTTTATAGAAGACCAAGGAAACTTTTTGTAAAATAATTTGAACTTTTGCAAAAGAGACTGTTTTTGATATTTGCTTTGCTCAAAAATAAAAAAGGAGTTATAATCTATACCGTATTTTTATTTTTGATTTTTAATTGTTGGTCTGAAATTAGGGAGCTCATGGAGTCTAGTGGAAATAAAAAGAGTAAGCTTAGAAACATATGTGTAGGATTATTAGTTGTGACAGTCATAATGATTATATTATTGCTCACTGGATTACATTTACCAACACCTGGTCATTCAGAAAAAGTTAAATCCACAAGTGTCCCAAGTTCTGAAAGTCCAATAGCAAACCAAAAGTCTTTGCTTAATGAGAAAAAGTTACATACAGATGGACTCAGAAGTGATTTGTCTACAAATATCTATTACAAATTATTGAATGAGTATGTGAATACTATGAAAGTTAATGATTGTTACATGTGCATCCAGTTGCCTTCATCAACAAATGAGGGAATCACAAATCATGGTATCCCCTTAACCTATGGAATTTCATGTAGCCTGTTGTTAACATTTTTATATCAACAGGAATATTATCAATATTATTACTTAAATTATGACCTTGGTTTCTCAATTATCTCAAATATCAAACATTCAAGCAGCATTGCTGAAGCAAAAAACATTGATACAGTGGGATGTTACTTTGAACTCACATTTACATTTGGTATGGTCTTTGTCCATAGAAACAGCCTGACCTGTACACTTACTCCAGTAGAAAAATAATTTCTAGGACAAATTGAAGATAGAAGTACAGCAATTAATACTAAGATAGAAAAAGGAATAGTGTGTCAAAGTTTGGAGGAAAGAAGAAACTCATTCATTAGAAGGGAGTTAAGGATTCCTTTCCTTAGATTGGCAACATGCTGGGAAGTTGTGTACATTTAGACCTAAATGGAAAACTGACACAGTTTTTGTAGGGATGAGTGAATGTAGAAATGTGTTTTTGTTTAAAAGTATTTGAAATGTTATGCTAGCTGGACAAGACCCTGCCATAGCAGGTGTTTATTTAATTTGTGAGAAAAAAATGGCCATTATAAGTTGTCAAAAGGCTGGTACGGTACATATTATTTAGGACTTGTCTTTCCAAACATTTATGATGTGGAGCAATTCAATGATCCTCTTTGGGATTACAAATCAAACACTAGAGTCAAAAGAGGTGTTAGTGCTTCGGAGTTTGTAGGAAATGTGTTTGGTACCATAATTCCGTCTGTGAGTGTGATCCTGAATGATCACATGATAAGGACAATTTCAACCATTTTGGATATATTATCTACAGATGTTGGATGCTTTCTTATTAGTTGACACAGAAATGGTTGTCATAGGATCAATGGCTATACAAAATTGTCTTGCGTTATACCTCATTCTTGCAAAAGAGGGTGGAGTTTGCAAAATCTTACAAGCTCAGTAGTGCTGCACTGACATGCCAGACAATTGCAAGGCACTGAGGAAGTAAATTCCCAATATGACAGATCTAAAAGAGGACCTGAAGGAGTTAGAAGCAACAGGTGCCTGGGAAGCAATAGGTAGTGGTTTTTCAGCAGTTGGAAGTTGGTTTGGAAGCCTAGGAAAAGGACTTGTTCCCTCTCTCCTGAGACCTGTATTCATAATAGCTTTGTGTGCCTTAGTTGCAGCTGGTCCCTATAATTTGTTCAAGAAGCTGAAAGATATGAGAACAAGCAGAGGAGAAAGAGAAGAGGAGTTAGAGATGGAGACTAGACAATGTATATACTGTAGTGACATTAAACATTTAGAGAAGTCCAGAAGAATTACCTGGAACAACCTCTGAAATGTTGAGCTGTCTCATTGAAAATGAGAGATTAGAACATGTGTGATGGCTTGATTCATCATCAGCGTTGGGACTGATGTAGCATTGATCATCCATAAGTGACAACTTTTGCATTTGTTAATCGAAGCACTAATAGTTTTGTTATAAAGTGGTGCACTAGAAGTGATATTAATGTGCATTCACAGTAGAATAAGTTACTGAAATGAATGTGGTATAACCTTTAAACTTTATGTTCAACATATTAATTTAATTCTGTGTTATATTTCATGGTGTTAATAGTTTGCACTAAAATGATAAAAGAATTCAAGAGAGAAATGTTTGAAATATTACATTCAAAAGTTGAAAATTATAGTTCTGCACCATATCCAATGCAATGCAGTAACAGAGTCATTTTAAATCTACAGCAACATGGACATTGACAACGTTTATTAATGTTGACTACATCATTTTGAATGTTAAATGTGCCTTATTTGTGTGATTATCACTCCAGATGATGCAGAGGGTGAAATTATCCAATGGAAGTCAGTCATGCAACATGGACTGCAACATCGCTGAAAGTTCCCATTAACAACATGTAGAAAACATTCCATCTTAGCTCATCTGTGCGGGTTGAAACATATGTATACATAGTCCATTTCACAATTTCTGAATGTACCATGTTCACAGTTAGTTTCTCAGGCCTACTATGTATGAAACAATAAAACATCTTTATCATGCTAGCATTCTCATGAGAACCAAATCTGAAAGAAAAGTTCATGTGACCAAGAAAGACTAAACATTTTCTGCACAGTCAGGAAACAGGGGCTTGCAGGCCTCATTTATACTAACCAACATTAATTAACACTGCACATTCATTTTTGCAAATAAGGCACATTTATCATTACAAACTATCCATTCAACATTAATAAATTTTGTTAATGTTCATGACACAGTAGATTTAAAACAAAATAACTTTGTTAATAAATTACATTGGAAATCTTACAGAACAAAAATGTTCAACTTTTGCGTGTAATATTTCAAACGTTTCTCCCTTGAATTATTTTATCGTTTTAGTGCACACGATTAGATAAAACAATGAAATATAACACAGAAATGAATTAATTTGTTAAACATAAAGTTTAAAGGCTATGCCCCATGCTTTTTAGCAACCTATTCTACAGTGAATGCACATTACCATGACTTTCAGTGCATCGCTTTACAACAAAACTATCAGTACTTTAACAAAATTACTAAGTTGTCATGTATGGATGATCAATATGACATGAGGGGAAGTATTAAAATGTCTGCTACATTACCTGTTTGGTGGGGTAGATGTTTGAGTGAGAATTAGTATGAGGGAGGAGAAAGAAAGGAATTTGTAAGAATTGCATCAATGGGTATCCAAAAGTGAAGCAGATACTTTATGTGATTTGGAGGCATATGTGAGACTCATGGGTGGTGATTGTAGCAAAGTGGAATAAGCAGTCTTGGGTAGTGAAAGGTAGAGTGGAAATGGTAGAATGTGGTGACAATAAGAGGTTTGAGGGGTGAGCTAATGTAAAATATAAACAGAGCAGCCAGGATTGAATGAAATAAGCAGAAAAGAGTGTGTTGTTTGTCTCTTGGTTTGAAGCTGATGCAGTGGAATGTTGGTGACAGGAAAGAGTGACATGGGAGGATGATCTTGTGCATTATAAAGATGGAGCTGGATGTGCAGTAGAAGTCCAGAGGGCATGTGGGAATGGAAGGTTGAAAGAAGTAACCCAGCTGGACAAGAGACGTTAGAAAGTAGAACATGGAGAGAACATGGGTAAAGAAAATACAAGCCTGATGTAGTAGAGAAATTGAAGACATATGGAGAAACAGTGGAGAAAAGTAAAGAGAAGGGGATCAAAAGTGAGAAATATTGCCCGTTGAAATAATGATGAGATTAATTCTACACAGTTGTCAATGTTAGTCTGCTCTCACTTGTCTCCACGCTTGTTTTTGTGAAAATGCACTCTGCAGTACTGATAGAAAGAGAAAAGCCTCCTACGATTGTATTTGTGCAGGAAAGTGTCCCTTCCTGCACAAAAGCAGTCCTGCATGCAACGCAGGCACCCTTGCACCATGGTGCTATTGCTTGAAATTAGATTGTACCTTAAAAACTAAAGACACAAGGTATCTTGCAGAGCAGGGAGTACTTTATTTAATCAAATATTATGACTGGCAGAGCAGTTACAGAAATAGGCTTGAGGACTATCTCTCTGAGTACATCTGTTTGGAACACATTTTATATCATTCTTGGGGACCAAAAAACTATAAAATGAAAACAGCTGTCCTGGAGTCATGAACAGAAATTCCAGAGAGAGAATGCAGGTTGTCCTCTGCCTGGTGTGGGCACAAATATGGGCTAGTGAGTTCTTGTCCAGTGTGAGGGGCACATGAACACTTTGTATGCTGTGTGTACCTAACAACATGTGGCATCTAACTTTATGGTGTTTTAGATTGTCTATGTCCTTCTGTCCATGTGTGCTTTATTGAGGCCAATCTCCTGGAACTATTGTAGTGTAGAAGCTGATCTGTGAGATCTTAATCTAAGTTGCCCTGTTTGCATGTTTGGCTGTCGGCTAAATGTTATCCCACCTGTGACCTGTCAGTCATTAACCTTCAGGTCGCAGAGCCTGCCTGACCAAATACCATCATGCCGGGGTCTAGGGAGAGTAGGGGAATCTAACAGTCACAATGTGATTTCCTGTGAGTATGAAAATGTATCGTTCATATACAAAGATATATTATTATTGAAGTGACAACAGTGCAAGGGATTCTGCATTGGAGATAGGATGCCAAAAGAGCGACACCACAGGGAGAATGTGCCACAAAGTCCATAAATGTGAGCTCTAGTGCATTAAATGGTGTCAAACTACACACAGTAGTGTTGACGCTGTGCTATATTTTTTCTGAGGCTCCTCGTGCATCACAGCATCACATTCTGCCCACCTTCTAACTGAGCTCCTTCTGTCGAGCAGCAAGTACTGATGAAACGTGGTGACAGACTTGAGGATAGTTGGCGAAAGTTAGACCCTTCTGGTCTCTGTGCATGCAGCACAGTCCTTCATAGAATCACATTGCACAGTTTTATTTAGCCTTCCCAAACTACAGAGCTCCCCTTATACATACATATATGTTATATTACGTATCTTGTTGTCAAAATGTAGCATCTCATCTGCTGGTTATCCACATGGGCTCCATGACTTAAGTATTAACATCCTCATTATTGAAGCAGCAATATGTACAAGAAGTTGAAAAGACACCCAGAACTTTGGCATGATTGGCTGTTGGGTTACACAAATCTACTCTGGAAACCATATCTAGTTGATACAAGGGGATATCTGTAAAGAAATCATCAGAATGCAATAGATAACCAGTTTTATGAAGGTTTATTCAACACAGTGCAGCATCTTTCAATCTTACATGTCGTAACGCGTCCCTTTATGACTAGGTTACACACATTGGGACTCGTTTTAGGCCAATGAATCTTTTGACCCTGATTGAAGACAACTTAGGACGAGATAACTAATCAACATGTCAATTAATACATCAATAATGTCGTCAATATTTGGCACAACAATGCATTTCACCTTAATCAATGGCATTTAACAAGACTCAAGATACCACCATGACCTTTCAGTCATGAATAACCACACCAGTTTAGTATAATTTTGTGATTTTTATTCCCTATTGGTTACAATTCTAATAATAATAAGTTGATTAGTCTCAAAACCAAGTAACTCATTAGCATAGTCACAATATGGCAACTCTGATATGATTTCATCAAAGCAAGAATCACGAACATCAGAACATAACAAGGCGTGAACATAGGTTATCCTTAGCAGAGTATCACTATTACGTCAGTTCAATAAAGCATGAATTCAGTCATTTGTCTATTTGCGTCAGTTTTAGTGAACCCTCTTAACTAACCGCGAATTAGCATTGGCATGTTGGGCTTCATGCAAAACAATTTAGTAACACCAATTTGGAAAAACATCTACCTATGGTCTCTGTCAAAAGAAGCAGTTGGTACCTAGAAAGGAAAAGCAAACAGACAATCACAATTTCACTGTCATATAAGTACCCTCCAAGTTTGAGTCAGCACTCAGGTTCGGTCTTCGTCTTAAGAACATCAGTTGATTTGCCATCAGTCAGGAACTCAGCTCAGGCAGGAAGGGCGAAGGGGTACTTCCCTCATAAGGAGGCAAAGTATAGACGGGCAGTCCAAGGACAAGGATGGTTCTAATCTAAACTAATGTCACTTAGTCAAAGTGACAAAGTGTCTGGATCATAGCAAATCGCATCAGCACCTCCCCTAGTCTCTTAGTCTCCTATTCTCCATTCTGATTCACTTCCTGGTGTCAAGGGTTTTTTATCCCCTTTTCGTTCTACATTCCCCTAAAACCTAATTGGACAAGGGGTTGCACCCCACTATCTTTAACCAATTACATTATGTCATTGAATTTGTCACCCCACAACAGTTCTCAGGCATTTTATTGGTCCATCTGATTGACGTCTTTAGAGGTAGAATGTCCGGTATGATTTCATCCTTTTGTAATTCATTGCGCATCTTCAGTCAGTGGCTCCATTGTCTGTACCGGTTTAGGCGGCCTTGTGTTTAACATTAATCTACACTGCTGCATTTAGCTAGTATATTTCTACGAGCGAGTCAAACTTCATGAGAAGGGATCTACTATAGTTGCATTCAGCTTCTAGTTTGAAGAAAACAAGAGTTCATGTCCTTTAGCAAGTCAGCACACTGCACGTTTAGAAAAACACATTTAATATCAGAGTCAGGCAGATAGGCCTCGACTCATACTAACTAAGGCCTATAAGATTTATTAGCAAAGCTTTAATAACATAATCATTAATAATTAGTATAAAGCTATCTCCTAATATAACATTCCTTCAACATTAGTCATTTTCATTAGTCCCCATATGCATTGGCAGCCACTCCCCGTGGGCACATTTCAAACACACGTTTTAGCAAAACATTATCAATACAGTTTCTATGCGTCATTATTGCACATTAGTTCATAAACATTTCATGTTAATATTAATTATATAAGCTGCGCTCTCTCACATGCAAAATAGTTCTTTATGGAGAAAAACCAAAATAAAAGAGAATTCAGAAGCATGCAATAAGGCATAGAGAAAAAGTATGAGAGTCACTAAAGACATTCAGCACTTACACTAGAAAGGTTTGAGAAACAGGTATCTACATTCTAGGTATATTTACAAGAAAGCGATTTAAAAAACAACAAGTACATTTGTTCAAATGATAGACATGCCTAAATTCCGATAAGGGTGACAGTTATTTTTCTAAATAATGCACTGTCTTCGTTTTGCTTATAACATATGACTACATTTGAAAATGTCACTACCATTATACAAAATATTTTACGTTCTTTTTGGCCTACGATCAAGCAGTTTTTCACGTGAAATGATTCCTGAAATTAAATTGTTCCAAGGTAATTAAGTCTTAGTTTGGCAGTCGGGAATGTCTATTTTTAATTGGAAGATCAAGAGTGCTCTCATTCTATTATGAAGTGAAGATTGTCAAAAGCTTTATAACCTATTCATTTTATTAAAAACATGTTAAATTACCCTATGCAGAACTCACCAATTAATACGTGTAATTAGTATTTGTCTGAGGAAATGTTTAATTTACAACATAGTGGATATTTTCTAAAAAGTGTAAAGCGTCGCCTTATCTCTCGAAATGTTGTAAGTATATTAACGAATTTTCATTCTAAATATTTTCTATTTAGGACGCAAACCTTTATTATTTAGATTCATTTTGTCACAGTGTAAAGCCCATTAAATAAGATTTTTCTTTGTCCTCTAAAAAATAGAATAAAGTTCAAAGTTAATAACCAGACCCTAAATCGTTATAGAACTGGACAGACGGCATATAAAATGTCAGAGTCTTTGAAAGTCAGCAAATTATAGAGTGGAAGGGTGTTATTTAAAAAGAAGACAGAGCACCTCTGGCAAAGATTCTACAGCCCTGAGCATTCACAGTAATTTCGAGTGCTCTGCAATCAGTCATTTTTTGCAGTACAATTGTTTCTCATTAAGAAGAGACTGACATTCTGCCTAATAATAACCTTTGTCATGCAGCAGCATGTCTAAAGACAGCATCATGATGTTTTGGTACACATTATGGGTCAGATTTAGGAAGCCCCTATTGCCACCTTGCACCACAGTTGCGTTATTTTGTTTTTCACGCAAATGTGGTGTTTAGGTGCCATTTCCCTGCGCCAAAGTGGCGCAATGTATATGTTAGACTTGGCATCCTTGGTGCGGTCTCCCCTAACTTTTTGCCTCTGCCTCCCAGGTTGTCGATGTGTGCTGGACTCTGTGCTGCTTTTGATACTCTAGGCACTTTACAACTGCTAACCAGTGCTAAAGTGCTCCTATGTAAAATGTAAGTGTAAACTGGCTTACCCATGATTGGCATATTTGGTTTACTAGTAAGTCCCTAGTAAAGTGCACTAGAGGTGCCCAGGGTCTGAAAATCAAATGCTACTAGTGGGCCTGCAGCACTGGTCATGCCACCCACATAAGTAGCCCTGTAAGCATGGGTCAGACTTGTCACTGCAGTGTCTGTGTGTGCAGTTGTAAACTGACAATTCGACTTTCCTAGTGTACCCACTTGCAAGGCCTAATCCTTCCCTTTTCATACATATAAGGCACACCTAAGGTAGGCCCTAGAGCAGCACCATGGGCAGGGTGCAGTGCATATTAAAGGTGGGACATATACTAATGTGTGTTACCTGTCCTAACAGTGAAATACTCCTAAATTCAGTCTTCACTGTTACAAGGCATTTCTCTCTCATAGGTTAACATTAGGACTGCCTTTAAATAACTTTAAAGTTCAGATTCCTTTTGAGAGCAGATCAAAATTTGGAGTTTAGGGTCTCTGAACTCAAAATTTAAAAAAAACATATTTTAGTGAAGTTGGTTTTTAGATTGTTAGTTTGAAAATGCCACTTTTAGAAAGTAGGCATTTTCTTGCTTAACCCATTCTGTGACTCTGCCTGTTTGTGGATTGCCTATCTGGGTCAGTTTGACAGTTGGGCTGTTTGTGAATCCTCTCTAGACAGTGAGACAAAGGGAGCTGTGGTGTTGCCTGCATATCCTGATGAGCCATCTGTGCTAGAGTGGAGGGAAGAGTGGTCATTTACACCTGAGCCTTCCCTCTCACAATACAGTCTCCAACCCCCTGGTGTGTGTCTGGGGCCTGGCCTGGGCAAGGCAGGATCTTGTGAACAACAGGGACTTTCCTTTGAAGTATGCCTACTTCAAAGTCAGAAAAGGGTATAAGTATTGGACCTCCAACCCCTGAAAATTAGATTACTTCAAGGATTCAAGAGGAACCTCTGCCTGGAGAAGAGCTGAAGAAGTGCGAATTGTTGCCCTGACCTGTGACTGTGTGTGTTGGCTATCCTGCAGTTGCTGCTTCTGCCTGTGCAAGGGGACAGAGACTGGACTTTGTTTTGCATTCCTGCTTGAGAGGTATTTCCAAGGGCTTGGAGTAGAGCTTGCCTCCTGGTTTGAAGCCCCAGGGACAGCAAAGGCTTCACCACCCAGTTCTGAGTCTGCCTGCTGTGGACTGTAGCTTGCCAGAGGGTGCCATTCCAGTTCCTGTGTCCCTGGAAGTGATATTTTGGAGAGAAACCTGTCTTACAATGCCAGACAACTCTGTGTGACTTCGTAAAGGTGCTGCTGCCCAGAACTGCAATGCTGCCTGACCGAGGCCTTGGACCTTGCAGAAGTACGACAACTCTGACAACCCTGTCGGCTTTGCGTCACTGCAGCTGCTGATCCTGCCAGACTTCTGTGACTTCAGAGTGTCGGAAGTCTGAACGTCTGTGACATCTGACACCATCGCAGCACCTGCAGCCCTGTGACATCATCGCAACACCGTGATGTTGCCCCACAGCACTGTGACTTCGCCAGACTACGTTCCTGCCGGAACCAAGGGACGACTTCGCAACCAACATTACTTCACCTCCAGCACTCTACAGTAGGGACCGAATGCCGCTGTGCGATGCCTCTGCCCTTCTGCCCCTTTGCACCAGAACTAACACCACACTGGATTCAGCAACACCTCACTCCCCGACTCCGTGCTCCGGCTTCTTTTCTACTTGTTTGCTAAGGTACTGTACCTGGGGTGTCGAACGACTCCGTAAATGGCACCAGTGGTGCCGCATTGTAGGAAACAACTCTGTCACGACACCGCTTAATACCAACTTGCAACATTTGTGCCTCTAAGCACTATTTGTGTGCTTTTAAGTGCTAAATTCATATTTGTAACTGTGCATTGTGGAATATAATCATATTTGGTCTTGTTTATTTAGAAAAAATATTATCTATTTTTTTAAACTTGTGTTGTGTCAGTTTGTAGTGGTTCACTGTATTATTGTGTGTTTGTAAAAATACGCAACACATTATCTCTGAAGTTAAGCGTGCATGCTTGTGCCAAGCTACCAAGGGGGTGAGCGGGGGTTAACTGAGTGTGATTCTCCTTTATCCTGACTAGATTTAGAGTACTTATTTGGACAAGGGGTAACCTGTCGGCCAATCAAAGACTCCATTTCTAAGTGGGTTTTCCCAAAGTGCTGCATTAAAAAGTGCCAGTGTTTGTTCCCTGCAAATGGCATCAATGAAGAGTTTCTGGTGTTAAACTTAACCATCTTCCCAGCATTCAGGAACAGGTGGACTTGAATCAAAAAACATATTTTTCAAACCAGTTTTGGAACTTTACTGGGACATAGCCCATTTTTCCTATTTTTTGTGGTTTCAACCGCCTTCCAGTTAATTGTAGAAATGGATGTGAAACCAATGGTGGATGCCGGCCAGCAATACATTTATGAAACATAGACAACATTCTGAATTCAGCAAGGGGTCATTTGTGTTTCCCAAAGAAGGTAACAGATGAAATAAAAATAAAAAAATCTATTCAAATTGAGTAGAAAAAATAGCTGCTTGTGTCTGCATTTTCATCTGTAACTTCTAACTATGGCAGAATTTCAAATGCAATAAACTGTTACAATAAAGGTTGTTGCAATAAACTGTTACATGCGCTGGACCTCTCTGGAAATATAGGGATTGCATGTTCACCAAGTACCCTAGGTACCCAGAGCCAATATCAAGAAAACTTATGTATTTCCACAATGGGCACAAGATATGGAGTTTAGAAACAATGGTTATTTGCACATCTCTGAATTTCGGGTTACCCTTACTAGCATGTAAATTAGAGGGCATATCTCAAAATAGCTTTTTTCTTACAAACTATCTTACATTTGGAAGATGCAAATGCAGAGAAAGACAATGAATAATAACACGTATTCTACTATTCTGTATTCCCCTGAGGCTCTTGATAAAAATGGTACCTCACTTGTGTAGGTGGGCCTAGTACCTGGAACAGGAAATGGACCAAAACTCAAAATGGATACATCACATTTTTCCTTACAAAAATGACACTTTGTTTTGCAAACTGGGTAGCTCTGGTTCTTGGGCTCTACTTGAGCTGGCACCTAGGAAACCCTTAGCAAACCTATACATTTCAGAAAACTAGACACCCAGGGGAATCCAGGATGGGCTGATGTGTGTGGCTCTCATCAGGTTCTGTTACACAGAATCTCTTAAAAACCTCACACTGTGTATAAAAAAAATCATTTTCCTCACAGTTCTGTGATGGAAAGTTCTGCAATCTGGAGGGAGCCATATATTTCCTACTACCAAGCATTCCCTTCCATGTACCAATAAAAATGATGCCTCACTTGTGTAGGTAGGCCAAGTGACTTCAACAGTGAAGGGCCAAAATTGTGTAGAAATTAAGGGGGAACCAAAGTGGGTCCAAAAGGGCAGATTTTATTAAAATAAATTTTTAAATGTTTTTAGATTCACTCTGCTTTGGGCACCCACACAAGTGGGACAGAGTTTTTAGGAAAACAGGTGGGGCAATGGTGAGTGGTAGGAATTTTGTGAATTCCTTTGGATTAGAGATGTTTCCATCCCAGAAATGTAGGGAAAATGTATGATTTCAGGTAAAATTGGAGGTTTGCAGGGCATTTTAAGTGCGAAAACAGTGTGGGGTGCATGTGAAGACACCACCCTAGACTCCCCCAGATGCTTAGTTTTCAGAAGAATTTGGGTTTTACAAGGTGGCAGCGTACCCAAGTCCAAAAAAGTGCAGCCGTTCACAATTGCAAGTGGAATGATATTGGGAGTAAGCTAAGCTCTCTTGGCCCATATGTAAAATCCAAACCCAAAAGAATCAACTTTCCCCATGCTTGCCATTGAGATTAGATGCTTTAGTCCACGGTGGGGCAGAAAGACTGTTGCACCCTCCAGTTGGGGAGGAGGGCATAACCATGCCCCTTGGGGTGGCCAGTCCCCACTCTTTGATTTAAAAAAAATGCTTCCCTGGTGTCTAGTGAGCATTCTGTCCACCCTGGGAAGCAGATCACAGTTAATAATCCCAATCTGCCCACAGGGGGGCAAAAAGACTGTGCCCATTTATTTTTGGGGTGGGGACAGCGCCATACCCATCCTGGGCAGTACCTACCTCTGCACTCCCCCCCAAAAAAACAGGTGCCTAGTGGCCTTTCTGCCTCCCTGGGGGTCATATGGGGTCCTATTGCTCTCATCTACCCGGGGGGCAAAAATACTATGCTGATTTTTTTTGAGGGGGGATGAGAATGGAGTATTGCAATGCCCATTCTGGGATGCTCCCACCCCTAGAGGAATAAAAAAAAAATCCTGGTGCCTAGTGTCCCTTCTGCCCCGTGGGTAGATTGTATGCTATTGCCCCCAGGGGGCAGAAAGACTGTGCTTTTTTATGGGGTGGCAGATGGGGCAGAAAGATTGATTATGCCTCAAACAAACAGGGGGAACAAAAGCCCCTGCCAAGGGGCCACCCTCCATGCCTAGTGGGGGGATCCATGCCTGGGAATTGCCCTCCTGCAGCAGTCCCCAAGCAGGGCGGTGTACTTTTAGAAAGGGGAGTTTCTCCCCTTTCCAATGACACCTCTCTAGTCTCCCGTCTGCCTTGGTGCTGGGGGATCTGAGATAGCCCCCTGAGAACTGAGACAGTGAAAGTGAAATAAGTCGATCTGCTCATTTCACTTTCGGTTTCAGTGCAATGATGTCAGCGCTGATTGTCATTTCACTGAAACAAGAAAAACTGCCTTGGGAGATGGGGAAGCTCTCCCCCATCTCCGGAGGTTGTTCCTTTCTGAAAGAAATCCCTCTGGTGTCCACACCAGACAGATTTTAAGTGCCATGAGCACGGACAGCCAGGAGCCTTCTAATGCGCATGAGCACAGTAGCGTTGGATAACTGACGACCATCCGACACATGAAAGGAGTTAATCCTAGGGACTTCCTCAGTAGCTACTCATCAGTTCATGTGTTAATATGGTCTCATACATCTACTCCCTGAATAGAGATCTTGCACATATGACCATTCCATTACTTGTTTATCGCTGGAGACATCTTCCCGTGGCTAACTTGTACATTTCTTGGTAACAATTTTTTAAAGCTTTGAGATGTTGGTTATGGACCATTTGGTTTTCAACAGTCATAGCAAGGAGTGGACTTCACAACTGTCTGACTCTTCATAATAGATGGAGGAATGAAGTCAATTGACACAAGTATCACGTTCCTGCATTTTCAAAGACACAGTTATCTATCACTCCTGTAAAGTCCTGCAACAGGGATAGCTTTGCTTAGTGTTCCCATGAAGTTTTTAACCTTTCTTTTAGCTTCAGACAATTGGTTTGTTCATGCAAGGTTTAATGTCTACACATTCCAGATAAGCAAAGAATGCACATGTTTTTAAAAAAATGCCCCATTCTCTGTTCTGACCTCTGGGTGAAGAGTGTGTGTCAATAGTACTTCCTTGTTCCTTGGACTTTTCTTTTTTGCCAAGGATGTTTGTACCACTTCTACCTTAGGATGCTTGTTGAACCCATCAAACCTGACCTTGAGATCAAAGTTATCCAAGGAGCAACCAACATTTTCATAAACCAGGATCCAGTGTTTGTTTGTGATACCTTTAGTAATGATTGATGCAAGAGTGTTTCTTTGTGCTCTACAGCCTAACAGAGGAGCCCATAGCTCACCATTTATTGGATTTGCGCATTAGGGCTCCAAAACCATTGTCACTTTTTTCCATGAAGCTTTGATGGCTGAGCAAGCTTCAGAGTACACACAGTACTAGAATTATTGAAAATGCATCCCAATCTACATTTAGCAACAGGCTTTCTTTAGGTGGCTGAGAGTGCACTCCAAATATTGTGGCAGAACCAGATCTACTGGTGAGATTGTCTCCATAATACTCATTTATACTCACGTTTTGAGAGGTCTCTTTAAAATTGGTTAATGATGTTAGCAAAGCATATGCCAGAGCTATTGGATGTGGTCACACTCTGTCAACTATACAACAAATGCAGTGTTCAGAATTTTAAACATGATTTTTTTTTCCAAAGCAGTCTCTTTCTTAGGATGCCAGGACAATGCATAGCACTGAATGACTATTCTTGTAGTTGGTGTATCAATTTTTATGTTCTTGCAGTGGGTTTTGATGATGATCCCTTGAACAAGAACATCAAGTATGTGCAGTCTGTGGATATTTAATATTTATTGCCTTATGTGTTTAAGTGAGAGTGGTAACACCCTCACAATATTGTGCATGCTGCTTTTTAAAAGTGTACTTATTTGTATTCTGTAGCCATAAGGGGTTGTTTGGCATAAGGTATTGAGGCCTATTCATCAAATACTTTGCTGTAGCAGTAGCATGGCTCCAAATTCAGCAGCACTGGCTTCCTCTGCTTGTTCAGTGTTTTCATTTAGTTATACAATATACCTGAGATTGCAGTTGAGAATTTACATATGTCTTCCTTTTGGCTTTTATACCACTCTAAGTTTAACCTAGTTTTTAGGTGATCTTGTAGAGGTTCTCTTCTGAGTGTTGTCAGTTTTATATTGCCCACAATAGCTAACCATCCCCTAAGAAACTGCAGACTAAGGAGACAGATTGAGGCTGTGCTGCAGCATTAACCTCATAGTATTGTCAGTCAATGGTCATGTTTTAAGTACAACAATGTGTCATATTTGAGTGTGATATGTGAAGGTGCTATGAACAAAAGAGGTCATATCTTGTGTTTGGAATACTAGATAACACCTCACAGATAATACTTCACAGGTGCTGTAAATGTCCAAGCTCAAACATTTGCATTTTCTATGCTCATTTTGCCTCAGAAAAGTGTTGATGAAGCACAATGATTCATGTAATGGCATGGTGGTGCACTGAAATAATGTTTTAGATAATAGCTTTGACCTGCTTACCTCAAAAAGCATAGACCTCAATTCTGATATGGCTCTCTCACTTGATGGCCTCCATGTTGTGAGAAAGTGGTTTTTGAGTTGGGGTAGATGTTAGTCCACTACACATAATAACTTTAATAACATGTTAGGTCCAGTCAGATGTTTCAGTAACTAAGGGCCAGAAGTACAAACATTAGGAATACCAATTTCCTACTTGCCATTCTCTCCGAATCACACTAGGAAAGCATTAGTTAAAATGTATGAAACATATTGAGATTAATTAAGGCATTCCTTGACCCATTATGCGTCACAACCATCACAGGGATGGTAGCCCACTGAGGTCAGCAGTCCACCATGTCTGTGATTGCTTTTTAATAAAGCAGTTTATTTTCAAAATGCATCCCATTTTCCTTAAAGGAAAACACACTGCAATTAAAAAGAAAAAACAAATTCAATCTTGAAGTTTCATTTAAGAGTAGGGACTGGTCCATGGGAACACTGCCTGCTCTTAAAAATATTATTATTTACATTCTCAAAGGGGAAGAGGTCCTTTGAGCACTCATTCCCCTTTGTTAATAGGTTATACCATTGAACCTAAAAAGTTAAGTGATACTGTTTTGCAACTGAACTTTGGTCATAAAACAGTAATACATACCATATCAATTCAGTTTTTGGAAGGGACACCCTAAACATGCCCCTTCCAAATTTTGAACTTTAAATGCAAAATTTGATTCAGTAACTGAATCACATTTTGCATTTTGTACATTTGAAAAAGCATTTTTCCAGTCACAAAGAGCCCAATTCTGCAAATCAGCCCGTTTGTAACCAGAAAAATGCTTTGCACATCTGACTCCAGATCCTAAGCTTAACTCCTGGTAGTTCTGGACTAGGCAGACAGGCTTAACATAGAGAAAATGTGCAAAGCATTTAGATGTATCAACAGTTACAAAACTGAAAACACAACACAATAAAATTACCACTTCAATTTATAAAAATAGAGTAGAATCTAACAAACTAAATGTGACCAAAATGACAAAAATCCAAATGCAAGGAACTATAGGTATGAATCTTCTAACATTTAAGTGAGAATAACACTAAAAAGTTCAAAGCACCAATGGAAGTCAATGGTCACAGTAAATCAGGAACTAGACGTGATTTGAAGCTGACTGCGATGTAGCATGGGTAACATATACCAGATATATCAGGTTGGTTGATCCCGCTTTGGCCTGGAAGTTGAGAAGCTCAAAAACATTTCCCAATCTAAACAGAAAATTGACCTTTCTTCTGAGGAAAACAACTCTTCTCCACATTAGACAAGCCAGACATTCAGTCTGATGCAGTGGACTGTCAGTCTAATATATTTGCAGCCAGCCCCTAGAAGCTCTGGAGCAAAAGGTTTGCACAATTTCACAACTTCTTTTGGCACCCACATAAATACAAGAGTACACTTCCAAGGACCCTGGGAGTAAAATTTGAGCAATTAGAGAATCACAGGGTGTCAGAGAGAGGGTAAGAGCAAAATCCAGTTGAGGTTCAATAGTCACTGGTCAGCTGAGATTCTTCATAGGAATGTGCTTTAATCTTTTTGAACTATCTGAAACAAACCGGGTTATCAGCCTTATGATCATTGAAGACATTTCTGTTTCTGGATTTCAAGTAGAACAAGGTCCAACCTCCTCAGGTCCTGGTCACAGGTGACAGATGTCAAGTGCAGCAAGTTAAATCTGCCTGGTAGCTGTTCACAATTCCAGCAGTATTCTGAAGGAGGGTGAGTGAGGGTCAAGTTTTGTAGGGTTCATCTACCTGTTAGTGGAAGACACCCCAAGACACTCTTGGTTCCTCTCTAACAAAGGCAATAGGGGTTCCTAGGCCCTGACCTACCTGTAGGTCCCAGCAGTTCTTGTTTGCTTTAATGAAAACAGGTCCAAAATGTTATGTGTCCAGCAATTTTCAATTTGGTAAAAGTGTTTGGGCACCCTCAATGTAGGTTTTGAGGACTGTGGCATGTGTGGGAGTGCCATAGGGATATTGCCCTGTTCTCCCATATCTAACACTAAATTCAATTTGAAACAGGTGCTGTACTCACAACATCCTAAAGACAGACATTTGGTAGAACAAACAAAGACTAGTTCAGCAACCAGACAGGTGATATACCAGAACTGACGTGACATCCTGTTCTCTCCTTTTCAAGCCACCCCAAGTGGTATGTCTTGCTCAACAGTCCTGTCAAGTAGGATTTGACAGTATGGTATCAAAACCCTAACTCTGAATAATTTTTTGTAGCTCAGTGTCATCTCTGCACAGTCAGGTCAACCTATCAGTTACTTCTGCACACCTCTTTCACACCTATTGCTGACCGTCAGCACAGACTGGGAGCTGACAGAGGCAATTAGCCTTGTGACAGTTCAGGGAGGTAAGGGGTAACTTTATAAAGGTTACTTTCTCTCACTATTTATTAAAAACCTAGATTCACCATTGACTTGCATTTTTAACATCTATTACAAATAGTGGTTTAATTATTTTACTGACAGGTCCCATGCCCAAGACTGAGTATTAGTATTTTAATACGCAATCATTGCCCCGCTTTGAAACCCTTTGCACTACGTTATGCCTGCAACAGGCATAATGTATGCAAAGGGGGCAATCTAAGAGATTTCCTTTCGTCATTTTGTACAGCCCTTTCAATGCCTGCTCAGAGCAGGCGTTAAAAGGCAGTTTCCATTATTTATAATGGGTCCCTATGTACTCTGCAGGAGTAGCGCCAATATTTTTAAGCTACTCCTGCAGAGTACATCAATAGCGTCATGAAAAATTATGCTATTGCCCCCTACCCTGCGCCATGGTGCACAGTATTTTAAATATGGTGCACACATGGTGGCGGTAGGGGGCCCTCGGGGGAGCAGGGAAAGTGGCGCTGCACTTGGTACAGAGCTACTTTCCATAAATCTGCCCCATAGTTTCCTGCCTTGGTAGATGTGCGCATGGTGTAGGCAGTTTTCCTCAAACATTTTTATTCCTTGTCTAATGCATTAATCAGTACACATCAAAACTATAGGTTCCCAAACACCTCCTCAGCAGTCACAGTATTGCTTTCACTACTTTGCGTATTGAACTTTATTGTTAAAATACTCTGCAGTTTTCATGTTTTCATTATGATTAATTGCTTTAGTTGATCATACAAGGCTATTCATGGACTTGATAAAGGTTGTGTAGAAATTAATAATTTTATGTTTGAAAATAAGTATTTCTAAAAACATTTGAGACTGTGATAAGCACCTGTATCATGAATAGCTATACAAATATATCAATGGACTAGTGGGAAGAACAGGTGTTCTCAGATAAAGGATTAAACCAGGTCACATATTTCTATCTATAATATACATTGATGACCTGTTCACAGTATAGGATGGCTGTATGAAAGTGTCTTAAATTTCATCTCTAAATTAGAGGCTAATGAGAGAAAGGAGACTGATTTTGTAGACATACATATTGAGATCAAAAATAAAGAACTGGAAATTATGGCTACCAGGAATATTATAGGGAGGACAATGTGATGCTGTCCCATTTAAGAGCGGTTACTGAAGAAACTTTTCAAAATGCTGATGTATACACAAAATGAACAAGAGAATAGAAACAACCAACACCACCATAATATAAGAAAGATAATACCCTGGCACTGTAAGGTACTTAAAGCTGATTATGTAATTAGGTGCAATGTCAATATCTATATATCACTCACCACAAACCAAAATATGTAACTAAAAATTGGCATTTGATAAGAATTGATCCTGTTATTAGAAAGAAGGTTACATCATACACTCTGATCACCTATTGTAAATCAAGGTCCTTTAGAGAAATGCTGGTGCAGAGTAATTTGAGTATGAAGACCAAGCAGGAATGTTGGTTATTGAAACAGAAAGGTTTCTTTAAGTGTGGAAAATTTAAGGCATGCAGAGTTAGTAAGTTACCTAATAGACAGAGCAAGAACACTGATGAATTTATCACATGCAATAGTGATTTTTGGATTTATGTCCTTACCTGCCCATGTGGGTTAACATATGTGGGAAGTACAACTTTTCCCGTAAAGAAGCAAATACTGGAACATTTGAGGGCAATAAAGAACTAGTACCTAGTTTGCGGCACTTTGTAAATATGACGCTATGGTAGTGGCCTGTTAATGTCACATTTGCGGCAAAACCTTTGCCGCAAATGTGACGCTAAGGGGCGAAGGGCCTTGTAAAGCTGGCCCTCGATGTTTTCTAGTGCCCAGAAATCAAAACCACCACTCTGGACATCTGGTTGCAGTTGACCGGGGCAAGGTCAAAATTTGACACCTACCACGATAGAGCCCAGCTCGGCTACACTTAGTTAAAGTTTTACCTTGACAGTTAGAGGATTTATTCAACATTTTTCTCCTACTGGGAAAAAGTGACAAGTTGAGGCCGACCTCGCTGGATCCCTCTTTAGATACACTGTGCAGGAGGCCTCAATCAAGTTTCTACATTCAGACTTAGTAACTTTTTAAAGAAGATTTACCCCAATAGGGACAAAGTCGAAAGCTAAGGCTAACCAAGATGAAGCCCTCTTCGGATACACTGCTCAGGTGGTGTTGGTCAAAATTTTACCTTTCGACGTAGAATTTTTTGGGGAGCTTTTCTTCCCCAACATCGGACAAACCTGTCTCAGCAAGCTGATTTTGGTGCAACTCGTCAGATTGCCTTTCCACAAGCCCCTGGTCAAATCCTGGAAGTCTGGGTCGCCGAAGCCGGAATTTAACTGGCTTAACTCTCGCCGTCGGGTCGGTCCACTAATGGAGCTTTGTTCCAGAGTTCCTCCAAACTACTCAAAACTTCTGGATCTTCTTCCGGAAGTACTTTTGAGGTCTGTCAAGTGTCCACAACTCACCCCAAGGTTCCAGAAGTTCTGAGTTACCCCTAGGCGGTTAGGACTTCAACTTCCCAGAATGCACCTGGTCCAAAACCTTAAATGACCCCTGATCACTGGTCAGCTGGGCTATTTTTTTGCCAGACTTGATGCAGGAGCCTATGCTCAGCTCCTTTCTACCTGTAGCTTACAGGTAGTCCCTTCTTGCAGTTGATGAAGCCCAAAGTGTGCAGCTGATGCAGTCCTTCTGAGTGCAGGGTCAAGGTGCTTGTCAAGAGTTCAACAGGGTAGTCCTTCTTTTTCTTCTCTTTTTCTAGTAGGCATCTGGAGTGTAGAGCAGCTGTGCCATGTTTATCCTTGCTCCTGGTGTGGAAAGCAGAGGTGCTCTCGTACAATCACATGCAGGCCACTACTCTCTTGAGTGACCACTTCCTGGGAAGTGTGGCAAAAATCAAGCCCCAGGAGCAACAAAATCCTAGGTGGCAAAATCCAAGATGGTAAAAATTCAAAATTAGAGTTTTGATCTGGCAGTGTTCACCCACTGGTGTGGCTACGTTTCCCTTAGCACACCCCTTTCCTTTCCAGCCCTCTCTTAATCTAACCAGGGAGCACCTGGTTGTCTGGGGCTGCACGAAATGGGGGAGGTCCCGTTGCTGTCCCAAATGTCCATCCCTCCTTTGAAGTCCAGTTTGGCTGCTCTCCCCCCATCCAGTTCTAACATCTGCAGAGCCCGATCTTCTCCCACCAGATGCTTCCTATATTTCACCTCAGGCCACTTCACACCTCTTCAAGGTGGCCTGGCTCAGGCTGCCGGAGGTTGACCAATCAGAGAAGGGCAGGACAGAGCTGAAGCTGGTAACTAATGGAGCTTTGTTCAAAAGTTTGCTAGTGCACTAAGGTAACTATAAATCGCGCCCTCACTATGCACAGCTTTTTTGTCAAACATTTTATTGTAAATATTACCTTGATAACATCAGTGATGTTATCAAAAATGGTTGTTTGAGTGCCGTAGTTTGTGGGGTAATTAGCACTGTGTGGCGAGCTCGAGTAACATCCCTGTAACCTTTGTTTTTTGAGTGAATTTCAATGTTTTATTAACATTTGGTAATTTTCATTACTATACGTTAATCCAACCACTGCCTTGTACGGCCTTTGGCTGGGCGCTTTGGCGGGTGGCAGAGGCTAACCCCCTATAGGCACCCACCCTTGCACCATGCACGACCTTCACCTGTGCGCAACAGAGGTTGCCTGCAAGACCTGGCCTGCATCCAGACCCTGTTGCCAAACCCTCTAACAACCCAACCCCATTCTGTGCACAGCCGTTCGGCCATGCACAGCATACATTGGCTGTGGTCTCTCTGGGTGTTAAAATAGATGTGAGAGTGTGTACCTGGAAGTGAGAGTGGCTGTGAGAGTGTCTGTCTGGGTGTGAGAGTGCATACATCAGTGTTTTAGTGGGTGTGTCAGTGTGGATACTGGAAAATAAAAATAAAAATAATTTGTACTTTTTTTAAATGAAAAAAAATGAAAAGCGAGTCTGGCTGGACTCGAACCCTCACTGCTCAGTGTGAAGGTCTAGTGACCTTCACACTAAGCTATACATTTTTAATTGTTTGTTATTTTTTATTTTTATGTTTTTTAAATATGTTTTATAAATATGCCCCAACTGGCTATCTGGCAGCACAGGAGAAGCCATAAGGGTAGCCTTAAGCATGCAGTGCTGCAGTCAAGCCACAGCAAACAGCTAACAGCTATGTCCCGACATAGCAAGAGCCAGTCCTGGGGACTGGCTGACCCCAAGGCCATCTGTGGCTCCAAGAGGGGGGCTGAGTGGCCCCCCTCCAACTGTGCACACAGCCTCATGAAGGTTGTGCTCCCCGGAGTTTGAGGGTCCCAAAGGGACACCCTTTCTTTTTTAAAATATTTTTCCTGGGGAGGTGGTGATCGCCAGGGTAGTGGGGGGCATGCAGCCCCCTGCATATTTAATCAAAGCACTGGGGAGGTGCTGGCCCCCAGGGCACTAGGGCGACACCCGGTCCCTGCCTATTAAAACACAGACTGGGGAGGTTGTGGTCCTCCTGAATATAAATTACAAGCCCTGGGGAGGTGGTGGTCCCTGGGGCAGTGGGAGGGGGTCAGGAGGGTCTCACATTTGTAAACAAATGCCCCCTGACTTAGTCCATCCGGGGCTTTATAATAACGCAGCACAGCAGATCATGCTTCATTTTTTTAAACTTTTACGACGGATCCGCAATTCCACCGTAACTCCGTTTAGTCAAATGCTTTTTAGCCCGGGGGCAGTCCCCTTGGGCCCATCATCAGAGCTAAGAGGTCAGGGTGTTCGTACCAATGCCCCCTTTTTATGTTTTACTTTTTTTTCAGACTCACGATGGCTCACAACACTTCAACGGCTTCTGTTGTTGAAGTGTAATCAGCTAATCATACATCAGCATGAGATCGGGAGGGGTCAGAAAACCTTCAGTTCCTTAAATAAACAAATTTAGAATTTTTTACAATTTCTACTACTGAACGGAATCACACTAAAACAAAAAAGCACTCTTTCTGGACAAGAACCAGCTTTCTTCCAAATTTGGTGCAATTCCTCCAAGAAGTTTTTGCACTATCAATGTTTAAAATCCCTGTGGAAAAATGAATAGGGAAAATGTGTTTTGGGACTCCTCCTTTTTCTCCTCCTCCCCTCCCCCCCCCCCCCCGGATGGATCACCCCCAAAACCTTCCATGCAGCAGCTGATGGTACTGGCAAATTTTTGGGGAAATTTTCGTGAAGATTCCTCAAGCAGCGTCAAAGATAAAAGCAAGTAAAAACACACTTTTTATGTAGAAACTAGGTCCTAACTATAACTACCTAGTGGTGACTTCCAATTGGTAAGACATATATATATATATAGATCTATGTTTTTTAAATTCTATTTGTCATTTGTAAAATGTAAGCGTTGAGAGTGAGTCTGAGTATTACTGCTTTGAAATGTGAGAGGGTATATGAATGCGTATGTCAGTGTTTATCTGGATTTGTGACAGTACAAGTGAGTGTCTAAGTGCGTATGTAAATTAAGTCATGCATTTGAGTTGGTTCATGAGTGGATAAAT
Source organism: Pleurodeles waltl (assembly GCF_031143425.1). NCBI lineage: Eukaryota > Metazoa > Chordata > Amphibia > Caudata > Salamandridae > Pleurodeles > Pleurodeles waltl. Next base: position 1,486,127,005 of record NC_090440.1, on the reverse strand, counting down.
CACTATGTTAGTGAGTTAAAGCAACAAAGATAAAATGAGCTGAAATGCAGAAGCACAGGGAAAACATGAACAGAGAGACACAAACAAAGCCCAGTAAATGACCAAAAAATTGGCAGAAAGGCACAAAAAGAGGGCAACAAACAAGCAGAATGGCAGAAACATAAGTCAAGATATTAAATCAAGCAGAAATGTACAAATAGAGGGAAGACACAAGCAGGAATGTTGAAGTACAAGGCAATTAACAAGCGGAAAGTGTGAAGATCTCTGGAAACAGAGGTTAAGAAAGGTCAGGGAGGGATAAAACAGAGAGGAGAAATAATACACAGGAAATGGGCAGAGAGTCTGTAGCAGAGTGTAGTAAATGAGCAGAAATGCACAAACAGAAGGCATCAACTGAGTAGAAAATAGGTAGTAGGCAGAAACAGAAGGCAAGAAATTGACTCAAACATAGAAATGAAAGGCGGGAAACTAGCAGAAAATGGGCACAAAGACAAAAACAAAGGGCAAGAAATGAGTAGAAATTCCCAAATAAAGTGTAAGAAATTATTAGGAAATAGGTAGAAAGCAGAAACAGAGGGTAACAAACGGACACACCGGCAGAAACAGAGAACAAGAAACAATGAGAAAATGGGTAGAAACCATGAAGCAGATGTTAGAAACATCAAGAGAGGTGCAAACAGAGATTAAGAATCATATTGAACATGGTCAAAAATGCACAAACAAAAATAACAAACGAGCAAAGTGGCACAAACAAAAAACGATTAGAAAACAGAAAGCAAGGCAACAAAAAGAGGGAAGAAATGAGGCGAAATGAAGGAACAGTGGGCAAGAATGTATTTAAACATGAATTTCATATTCGTACTCATCGTAAAAACGATACGTATGTTCCGATTTCCCAAATATTTAGTGGAGAACGCATGTTTTGTGAAAAGTCTAAAAGACTTATACATGCATATTACACAAAAGTTTTGAGTACAGCTGTTGTCTAATATAGTAATGAAACTAGCGTAAGTTTTTTTTAATTTTTTTTATAGCCTACTTTTAAAATGTATTTTGCATGATCGCAATGACATAATTTGTCATAACGACCGGCGTTGTTGTGATTATCATGTGACCTAACACAAAGCTTTATGACTGGAGGAGACACTTTTCATACACTTTCATAGGAAGTACCCGCCAGTTCCTTTTTCCTGAATGTTCGATATCATTCATTTCTATGTGATCATAACTGTTGTACTATTTTTGCATTCTTTCTATGGCAAAATGGCAAGTGGAGGGTCTGAACATGGCAAGTTGCTCCAGGAGACACAAGACAAGGAAGTGCAGGTACTTCCAGATCAAACACAACCACAGGAGGTAAAACACCAGCAAGAAGACTCTAATGAAGAAAGACCATCAGCACAAATTCAAAGTCTTGCATTGGATTTTTCATATTTCCATCTGTTGAGACTAAAACAGTTGCCATGTTTGTCACTGTGTTTGACAATACCCTTTCAAGAGGGATTCATGCGATATAATCAGCATGCTATACCGTCTCAAAACTCTATGAGAGGGCGAAGAGGAATCGAACTGGGTAGGGGACATCTAGTTCTACTCATGAAGTACCTGCTGCTGGACCGTGTCCAGAGATGTGCAGTCACGTAGACCTGATAATCATCCCTAATTGTGTGGCGTTGGAACATACTTCTTGATATGTAGTGTCTCACTACGAGAGAGCAATCAGAGCAGATTTTGGAAGCAGCAAGAAACCATACTTGGTATTTTTTTCTTTATAATTTACTTCAGTTTTTCTAGTGTTGTTTCTGTTTGTTGACAGAGTTCTTTTCTCCGTTTTGATGCTATTTTGTTTAAACAAAATGCAAAAAAGTACCAAACCATTAGAAAAAAAATAAGTGAAAAACAGTTTCACAAAAAAAGAAGGTAAAAAAGGTTCTTCTTACAACCGCTTTTAATGGTTAAAAAAGAGAAAACCTATGTCTATGTTTACATATAAATGTGAGTGATGAATGATTGAGTGAGTGCATGGCTAGAAGTATGCCTGTGGTGTATGGGTGAGTGAATTAATGAATGAGAGCTGTATGGAGGACTGAATGAATGTACGAGATGTGTATGAGTGAGTAACCAAATGGTGTGTGGGTACCTGACTGTGTGTATGAGTGCATGAATAAATCATGGTCTATGGATGATTGAGTGAGAGCATGAGTGCATGTATGGGTAACTGGTGAGTGTATTATTGCATGTATGGGTGAGTGAGTGCATGAGTGGTGTAAGGGTGAGTGACAGTGCATGAGTGGTACATGCGTTATTAATTGAGCGCATGAGTGCATGCATGAATTAGTGAATGAGTGTATGAGTGCATGTTTGGGCAAGTGAGTGGGAGAGTGAGTGCTGGATGGGTGATTTATTAAGTGCATGAGTGCATGTATCGGAAAGTGAGTGCATGTACGCATGAGTGAGTGCAAGAATGGTGTATGAGTGACTGAGTGAATGTATGAGTGCTTGTATGGATGATTCCATGTATGGGTGACTGAGTGAGTAAGGGAGTGCATGAGTGGTGTATGTGTGATTGTCTGAGTGCATGAGTGGATTATGGACGAGTGAGTGAGTCCATGAGTAGTGTATAGATGATTGACAGAGTGCATGACTGTATGTATGAGTGAGTGCATGAGTGCATGTATGGGTGAATGACTGAGCACAATAGTATGTGAATGTGACTGAGTGAGTTAGTTGTGTATGGCTGATTGAGTCAGTCATGTATGAGTAAATGAGTGACTGTACGAGTGCATTTATGGGTGAGTAAAAGAATGCATGAGTACTTGTGTAAGTCACTGAGTGTGTAATGCTGTATGGGTGAGAAAGTGAGTGTGTAAGAGTATGTTTAGGTGAGTGTCTGAGTGCATGAGTGGTGTATGGGCGATTGACTGAGTGCATGAGTACTTGTATGGCCGTTTGAGTGAGCACATGAGGGCATGTATGGTTGATTAAATGAGTGATTAAGTGTATACATGAGTGAGCAAATGAATGAGTGCACATATTTGTAAGTGTGTGCATGAGAGCATGCATGGCCAAATAAGTAAGTGCATGAGTGCATCTATGGGCGAGTGATTAAGTGGATGAGTAAAGTAGGGGTGGCTGACTGAATGCATGAGTGTGTGTATGGGTGATTGAGTGAGTGAATCAGTGGTGTATGGGTGAGTATATGAGTAAAGAGTGCAAGTATGGATGAGTGAATAATTTCATTAGCGTGTGTATAGATGAATAAGTGTCTGAGTAGTGGATGACAGCATACATGAGTGCATGTATGGGTGATTGAGTGAGTGCATAAGTGCAAGTATGGGTGAGTGAGTGCCTGAGTGCATGAGTAGTGTATCGGTGATTTTCTGAGTGCATGACTGCATTATGGATGAGTGAGTGAGTTCAAGAGGTGTATGCGTGATTGACAGAGTGCATCACTATATCTATGGGTGAGTGAGTGTATGAGTGCATGTATGGGTGAAGGACTGAGGGCAGTAGTATGTATATATGTTAGTGTATTAGTTGGGTATGGCTGATTGAGTGCATGCATGCATAAATTAGTGAATGCATGAGTGCATGCATGGGTGAGTGAAGGAATGCATGAGTGCTTGTGTAAGTCAGTGAGTGAGTGTGTGAGGGGTATGGGTGACAGAGTGAGTGTATAAGTGCATGTATAGGTGAGTAAGCGCAGCAGTGGTGTATTTGAGTCTGACTGAGTGCATGAGTTCTTGTATGGCTGATTGAGTGACTGAATGTCTGGTGTAGGGGTGACTGAATAAGTATATAACTGCATGTATGGATAACTATGAGAGTATGAGTAGTATATCAGTGAGAATATGAATGAATGAGTGGTGTGTCAGTAAGTGATTGAATGTATCAGTGGTGTATGGATAGATTAGCAGCTGCATAAATTGTGAATGGATGACTGACTGTGTGTATGAGTAAGTGCATGTATAGATGAGTGACTGTGTGAGTGGTTGCATGAGTGTCTGAGAAAGTACATGAGTGCTCGCATAAATGAGGTAGTGCCTGAGTGACTTGCTATTTACTTGAGTGAGTGTCTGTGTGACTGGCTGTATGGCAGAGTGAGTGTGTATATAGTTTTGAGTTATAGTGTGAGTTCCTGCATGGATTAGTGGATTATGAGTGAGTGAAGGTATGTCAGTTGCTTTGTCACACACTGACTCTTCCTCTGAGAGGCTGTATGGCTAAATGATAGGTTGAGTATCTACGTAGACAAGTTGTTGAATGTTTGAGCAAGTGGCCGTATGAGTACCTGAACATTTGTAGTATTTCACAAAACATTTGTAGGAGGCTGGCCCTCTATGTAGTGTGCAAACCTAGGCACATTATGCAGGGTTCCAGGCAACCACAGATTTACAGAGGTAGTAACTAGACCACAAAATGCTCTAATATTTATGGTAGCTTGGTCGAGCAGTTAGGCTAGTCTTGGTGCAAAGCATTTGTTGTACTCACAGTATCAATACATGAGGTCACGCACTGAAAAGAATATCTTGAGACCAATTTACAAAAATACTTCAGATTTTTTTAAATGTTTAAGACTAAGATCATCAAAATCAGGTAAGTACTTTTTAAGTTGTGAATTTTTAAATTGTTAATAAATGAAGTATTTTTGTGCTTAATTGTGCATCATGGGAATCAATGGAGAAATACTTTCACAATTCACAGTTATTCAGGCAATGCGTTTGTCAATGTCTCCTTTTGTATGTTGAGGTCGTCAATGGGTACCCTGGAGAAGTTTGGGTGACTCCCAGTTCCAGCGGGAGTAGCTGCAAAAAGTCAATTGAGCTGGTGCTGGGGCAATGCAGAGGACAACTTGGAAAAGCACTGCACAGATGGACTTAAAGGTAAGTCAGGTGGGTCACCTTGGGGTGTCAAGGTCACAAGGGATGGTGGACCCATAGGGTACTGCTGGATCTTTGGTGCAAGACACAGGGCAGCCAGGTGCAGAGCAAATTTGTGATCCAGGAGCTGTGCACAAAGGTGCCCTTGGAAGCAGTAGGTAGGCACATTGGAGGGTCGCTTGCAGGTCAGCAGGGGCTCTCTGGTGGGAGGTCCATGAGGTTCCGAAAGTCCTTCGACTGGGGTTTCCTCTTGGTTGTTTTTTTCAGTCCAAAATGGGCTGTCCTTCTGGGTGTCCATTGTGAGGAGACAGGTGCCTAGGGCTATTGCATGGCCTAGCCACTGGAGGGTGCAGTGCCACCAAACCTGTCATACTGGTAGGTTTTGTCCTCATGGTCCAGTGGGTGAAGGTTGGTCTGGCTGTGGCATGCGGTTCCTTGGTCAGCAGCCAGTAAGTGAAGTAGCCTTTACTGGGTGTATGGTTTCTTGGTGTTGCAGAGTGATGCCTTCACTCTGGTGGGAGATCTTTCATGATTTTTGAAGAGTGGAGGTCCTTTGGGTGTTTGTAAAGTTTGGTTGATTTCCAAGAAACCCCTCAGTGGCAATTGTTGAGTCCTTGGTACTGCAGGCAGGGTTTGGCACCTTTTCTCAATGCATCAGGACTTCAGTTCTCGAGCCTTTGGATCTTCTTTGTTGCTGGTCCTCTTTTATCCTTAGAATCAGATTTCTTGGTCTAGGAATGCCCACTAAATACTATATTTAGTGGGCAATGTAGGGGGTACATATAATTGACCAATGGGTCATCTACCTTAGCCTTAGGGTGGCTACACCCACTATGTGACCACTTCCTGGGGCAGATGTCACTTCTCTACAATGAATTGGCTATTTTCTTTCTATGCAGGATGGAGGAAAATAAAATGAATGGAGAGGTCATCTCACATACAACATCTTAGGGGTGGTGCAAGCCAGGACTGACCACTCCTTGTGTCCTTGTCTGGTTTCCCACCATTACACCAGCCAAAAGTAGGGTTTCGCAATGGGGGCAGCCATTTGCTGCCAGCAGAGGGCCTGGGGGTTGAGTTTCCAGGGCGGTAAGCCCTATGAAGCTCACTAGCAGGGCAGTGCACATTCCTGAAAGAGGGCGTGTTAGCACCTCCACCCAGGAAGGGCTTTGTTCTGAATTCCAGAGAGCAGGATCTCTCAAATCAGGGATTCAGACTTTTGTCTGGTGATGGCAGGCTGGTTGTGACCGGCCAGCAACCCTGCCAGGGTCATTAGCTTTTGCAGGGGGCACCTCTAAGGTGATCCGTGGGCAAACTTTGTGATAAATCCAATACTGGGACCAGTTTGGATTTATCATTCTGAGTTGTTTGATACCAAACAACACAGTGTTCATGGTAACCATCAAGTAACTGTGAAACAAGTTCTGACAGTTGTCCAGCACATGCATTAAAATGGCCGCCCTATTCACTTCCTATGTGTCAGGTTTGGCAAGGACACATTAGGGGCATATTTCTCATGCACCTATGCCCACACACACCACATAGTGCAACCTGCCTTAGGGCTGGAAGGCCTGCCAGAAGGATGACTTACCTATAGTGCAAAGAGTGTGCAGTTGTCAGGGCACACAGGCTGTGTCCCATGTTGAGTTTGTCCTTTAAGATTTCATCGGAACACTCACCCTGCAATGGTGGTGCTGGGTGCTTCTGGATGCATAGGCCTAGAGAGTGGCACAATCTGTGCTCCTACCCTCAGGGACCCACCTTTAGTACCCCATGGCTTGGGTACCTAAGTACTATTTACAATAGTGGCAGCTAAAGGTGTTGCCAATTGTGCCAATCAATCACATCAGTTTTGGGAAGAGATCTGGCCTGCCTGGTTGGCAGTGGGCACTAACAATTGTTAGGCCACATCAGAGAGCAGCCAAAAATTGGGGACTCACAATGACAAAAGAGACCTTTTCTCACACTACCCTGGAAATGAAACAGGATGAGACTACCCTTCCCCTAGTGAGTCTTCATCATCTAAGTGGAAGAACCTGGAAAGGCCAACTGCATTAACATGGGTAGTCCCAGGTCTGTGTTCCCCTTGAAAGTACATCCCCTGTAGGGAAATGGACCACCTAAGCAGTTTGGGGTTTTCGCCCTGCATTTGTTGTAGCCATCTCAGAGGCCTGTGGTCAGTCTGTACTATGAAGTCAGAGCCAAACAGGTATGGCCTCAACTTCTACAGGCCCAGACCACAGCAAAGCCTTCCATCTCCATGGCACTCCATTTTTGTTTCCTAGGTCGTGGTCTTTTGCTTATAAAAGCAACAGGCTGGTCATGTCCATCATAATATTTCTGGGCTAGGACAGTTACTACCCCCAGTTCAAAGGCGTCTGTTTGGACAATAAACTGCCTGGAGCAATCTGGAGCATGTAGGACTGGAGCAGAGCACAAAGCATTCTTCAGCAAGTCAAAGGCCCCTTGACAGCTCACTGTCCAGTTAATCTTTTTGGGCATTTTCTTGGAGGTTGTTCTGTGAGGGAGTCAACTTTGAGCCATACTCCTCCACAAATCTGCTACAGTATTCAGCCAGGCCAAAGAATGTCTTAACCTGAGTCTGGGTTGTGGGAGCTTCCTAAGCCAGAACGGTCTGAATCTTGGGTTGGAGTAGTTGAACATGGCATCCACCAACCAGGTGGCCCAAATAAACAACTTTGCCCTGCGCTATCTGGCACTTACTGGCCTTGATAGTGAGGCCTGCCATCTGCAGGGTCTCAAGGATCTTACATAGGTGGATCAAGTGATCTTGCCAGGTGGAACTATTGACAGCTATGTCATAAAGGTAAGCTGTACTAAAGGATTCCAGTACAGCAAGGAGTTGGTTCACCAACCTCTGAAGTTTGCAGGTGCATTCTTTAGCCCAAAGTGCATACTAGTGAACTGATAATGCCTACTAGGAGTAGAGACTGCTTACCTTTCTTTTTCTCCTGTGGTTAAGCCAATCTACCAGTACCCTGATGTCAAATCAAAAGTACTCAGATGTGTGGCTGGCCCAAGCTTGTCAATGAGCTCATCAGCTCTGGGAATTGGGTATGCATCCATTTTTGTTACAAAACTGAGGCCCCTGTAATCCACACAAAACCTCATCTCCCTTTTCTCTCCTTTTGAATGAGGTTTGGGGACTAAAACTACTGAGCTAGCTCAGGGGTGCTCTGAGGGTTCAGTGACACCCATATCTAACATATATTTACTTCCTCTTGTGCACTCTCCCTGACATGGTCTGACTGTTTATAAATGTTGTTTTTGACAGGAAAGCTGTCACCGGTGTCCACATCATAGGTACAACAATCAGTTCTTCCAGGGGTCAGGGAGGATAACGCAGCATACTGGTTAAGGACTTACGTGCAATCAGCCTTCTGTTGTTCTGTGAGGGTGTCCACTCCATGCACAGAACCATCTTGTGGGTTGCAGGAGAGGCAAACAGGGAGAGGTTCACTCTCTGCTGCGTATCCCTCATCCGTAACCATGATCATGGTCAAATCAGCTCTATCATAATAGGGTTTTCAACAAAGTAGGTGACTTCCCCTTTCTTCTCAAGAATAGGGTAGGGCCCAGACCATTTGTCCGGGAGACCCTTGGAGCAACAGGCTCTAACACTCAAACATTCTGCCCTGGTTAGAACTCAACCATAACGGCTCTCTGGTCATACCAGAGCTTTTGCAGATCTTGGCTGTCCTGAAGATTTTGACTTGCTTTCTCCATGTACTCTGCCATCCTTGAATGTAGGCCAAGTACATAGTCCACATTCTCTTACTTGGGTTCTTTGAGAGGCTTCTCCCAGCCTTCCCATACAAGACTTAGTGGTTCCCTTGACAAAAGTTCAAATGGAGAGAACCCTACTCCTTTTTGTGGCACTTCCCTGTAGACAAAAAGCACATATGGAATTAAGACATCCCATCTCCTTCTGAGTTTTTCAGGGAGTCCTCCCATCATGTCTTATATGGTCTGCTTTAATTTTTCAACTAACCCATTTGTTTGAGGATGGTATGGGGTAGTGAACTTAAAAGGCACACTATATTCCTTTGTTTAAGTATGCAGACAAGAAGTTTGAACCTTTGTCTGATACTACCTCCTTAGGGAACCCTACTCTGGTAACAATACTCAGGAGGGATTTTTCAACTGCAGAGACAGTAATGGTCCTAAGGGGTAATCCCTCAGGATATCTAGTGGCATGATCTACTACCATTAGTATGTATCTGTGTCCTGATGCTGTTTTGGCATTAAGGGGCCCAACAATGTCCACCCCTACCCTCTCAAAGGGAACCCCAACCACACATGGTGGCATTAGGGGGCCTTTAAGTGTCCTCCTGCCTTGCCACTGGCTTGGCAGGCAGTGCAGGACTGGCAAAACGCCTTCACTTTATGTGACATTCTTGTCCAATAGAAGTGGTTAACCAACCTACTCCAAGTTTTGTTTTGGCCCAAATGCTCAGTTAAGGTAATGTCATGGGCCAGAGTGAGGAGAAGCTCTCTGAACAGCTGGGGTACAACAACCCTCCTGGTTGCACCAGGCATGAGGTCGCTGGCCTCAGTGATTAGACGTCCATCATCCCAATGAACCCTATTAGTACCACTGACATTTCCTAGGTCTTCCAGTGCAGCTTGCTGCCTCTCGCCTTCGAGTGGGACGAGTTATCTGCCCCTGACACTGATCTTCCCTTGAAGGTCCCCTTGGGCCCAAGAGCTCTGGGTGCTAAGGCCCAAGCTCTGCAGGCTCAGCTCCCTCCAGGAAGGTTGAGCCCTCTTCCTTGGAAGAAGGATTCTGATTTTGGATCTGTTTTGAAGCTGTTTCCCCAGTTTTCTTGCCATTTCTCTTGGGAGGCTGGTCCACTCTTTCAGGATCCAGCTCTCCATTTTCTCTTTGAAGTTTACTCTGTGCCTCAGTATTGACACAAGCACATTCTGGGATCCCAAGCATGGCTGCATGCGTCTTCAGTTCTACTTCAGCCCAGGGGGAATGCTTCAGGTAATTTTGTAGCAGGCAATCTACTGGGAAAAATGAGGACACAGCCACTTCTTTTTGCCTCAATCAAAGTTTACCATAGCCATGGGATGGAACTTTGTCTCATTGTCAGCGTTGGTGACAGGATAAAAACTCCCTACCAGGTACTGATTTGAGTGACCAGGTGCTGAGTTACCATGGTAGCTCTCTCTTCTGTGTCCCTCAGTGCTTCTACTTCCTCCCCATTAATCAAAGGGTGTTGCCTGTATTTTTCCATGTTACTTGGCCAGGCAGCACAAGATAACTCTACCCCACCCCCAGTGACTAATGTTGCCTCTGTGGAATCACTGGCATGGTCAGGCCACACCTCTGATCCCATCTGGAGATTGGCAACTGCATTTACTGCAGGTTGACAAGAGGTTTTACAGATAGGATGTCTAGTTTGGTGCCCTCTGTTTTTGCAATCATAGCACCAAGCCTTTTTGGGATCGAAGTCCTTTCCTTTGTATCCACTCCTAGACTGTGAGGAGTCTCTGGGCCCAACCTCCTGTGCAGGTGTTTGGGGACCTTGAGAAGCCTCTTTGTTTTTATTTTGGCTCCCATCGTTCCCTTGGGGGGCTTTTTGGCCTCTTTTCTTTGGTCTCCTCACCCATTGGTAGTTTTGGTCACCCTTGTTTTTGACACAGTGGTCTGCCTTCCTCCCCAACTCTTGAGGGGAAAGTATATCTTGTTCTATCAGGTATTGATGTATCCTCTCACTGTAACAATTACTTAACATATGCTCTTTCATTCCCATCATACTCTTGTACCTTATTACAAGTTAACCAACCACCTAGCATTTTTAATGTATAATCCACAAAATCCACCCAACTATGGCTTTGGGTTTTTTGAGCCTCCCTGATCTGTATGCGGTACTCTTCATTTGTACATCCAGAGCCCTCAATCAGGGTACTCTTCATGAGGTCATAGGATTTTGAATCTGCCACATTCAGTGTCAGGAGCCTATCCCTGCACTTTCCTGAGAATAACTCCCATAACAGTGTGCCCCGGTGTTTTTTTCTCAATTTCACACTAAATGCAGGCTCTTTCAAAGGCAGAAAAACACTTCACTATATCATCCCCTTCTGTGAAGGGAGGTACAGCTCCTTTTGGGAGTTTAATATTGAAAGATTTGTCTTTCAATATTTGCATGCTGCCACCACAGATGGGTCCTAGGACCACATTTTTTCTTTGTTTTTCAATCTCCAAAAGCTGACTCTTTAAGGCCAATCTTTTGGTCAGCCTGGCTAAGGCCAGGTCTTCTTCTGTGGGTGCATTAGTGTTTTGGGTGGAGGAGCTGCCATCATTCCTGTTTCCCACAGGGTCTTCTTCTCCCCCAGGTGTTATATCATTTACTCTGTATGTGGGGTGCTCTTTCTCATGCTGGGCCACCAGAAGCCTAAGCTTGTCTGTGTTGGCATGTTTCTTAGTCTGAATCTTAGACAGCTTGCAGAGTTTCCTTAGCTGGTCATAGCTATATGCCTGGTAAGGGGCAAGGTCGAGCTCCTGGCTCTGGCCCTCTGCTTCTGACATGTTTACTTTACTAAAGCCACCTAAAGTAAGGCCTTTTAAAATGTTGCTATTGTTCTAGGATTTTACCAGGGCCCTAACAATTATTTTAAAAGCTTATAAAAAAATTCTAGCCAATTAAAAAACAAAAACCCATAGGCTATAGACAATTTAGAGAGTTATTTGTGTGCTCACAAAATTGACAAAGTGATATCAGCAAATGCAAAATCTTAATCCCACTGCTGCCACCAAATGAAAGAGACTGGCCCTCTTTCTAGTGTGCAAAGATACACACTCTGTGCAGGGAGTCTAGGCAACCACACATTGGTTTTCAAACGTAAACACTAGAACACTGAATACTCTCATTTTTATGGTAGCTTGAATGAGCAGGCTAATCTTGGAGAAGTGAAAAACATTGGTTGTACTCACAGTATCAACAAATGAGGCCAAACAGTCAAAAGAATAACTCAAGACCACTTTATAGAAATGCTTTAGATTTTTTAAAAAGTTTTAAGACTAAGATCATCAAAATCGGATAAGTACTTTTTTAAATTATGAATTTTTAAAAGTTTTTTATAAAGTTAGTCTTTCTGTGCATAATTATGCACCAATGGAGAAATTCATAGTAAATCAGGCAATGTGCTTACCAATGTCTCCTTTTGCAGGTGTGTTGAGGTCATCAATGGGTATCTTGGACCAGCTGGAGAACTTAGGGTGGCTCCCAGTTCTAGTGGGAGCAGCTTCAGAAACTCGATAGATCTGGTGCCAGGCTACTGCAGGGTACCACTTGGAAAAGCACTGCACCAGTGGACATAAAGGTAAGTCTGGTGGGTTCCCTTGGGATTTCGAGGTCACAAGGGTTAGGTGACCCTTAGGTCACAGCTGGATCTTCAATGCAGGGCACAGGCGGCCGGGTGCAGAGCAAATTGCTGAGCCAGGAGCTGGGTGCAAAGGTGCCCTTGTAAGCAGGAGGTAGGAGAGTCACTTACAGGTCAGCAGGAGCACTATGGTGGGAGGTATGGGTGGTTTCTGATGTTGCTCGACTGTGGCTTTCTCCTGGTCCTTTTTCTCTCTGGAATGGACGGTCCTTCTGGGTGTCTAACATGAGTTGACCAGTATCTAGGGCTATTGCACAGTCTGGCCACCGAGGGCACAGTACCACCAAACTTGGCACACTAGTTGATTTTGTCCTTTCAGTCTAACAGGCAACGCTTGGTCTGGGTGAAGTGTCCAGTTCCTTGGTCAACAGCCAGTTAGTGAACTGGCCTTCAGTGGGTCTTTGGTTCCTTGATGTTGAAGAGTGATGCCTTCACTTTGGAGGGAGATTGTTGGTAATTTTTTAAGAAAGGAGGTAGTCTGGGAGTTTGTAGAGTATGTCCACCGTCCAAGAGTCTGTTGGCTGTCCAAGCAGCCCCTCAGTGACAATTATTGAGTCCTGGGTACAGCAGGCAGGGTTTGGCACTTTTTCATGTTGCAGCAGGATTTCAGTTCTCGAGCCTTGGGACTTTTTTGTTGCTGGTCTTTCTTTGTCCTTAGAATAGTCAGATTTCTTGGTCTTGGTCCTATTTGTGGATGATTATTGCATATGCCAAAGAGACAGGAAACAGTTATTTTTGGAAGTTTAAGTTTTTTACAAGCAAAAACCCTACAACACACCAGCCAATCTTCTCAACGTCATCTAAATGATCAAATTTTGTAGCCAAATACTCTAGGTCATCTCTATTTGGAAAGGTAATGAAATCAATACCTTTACCCATTGCACCATTTACTAACCCTTCCTCAAAATTTCAGTTGTGTCGTAAAATAACTCAACAGTTTTTACAGAAACGCTTTTCTAAACCTTCTGTTCAATACTGATTTTCCCAAAAAATCGAATTTTGCTTGTAGTTTATCTGTCAGCAATATTGTGAAATCCTCATGTTCCATTTTATCAGTAGTTGTAATTTCTACAATTTCTTCATTCTCCAGCTGTAGCAATTCGTTCTGGTGCAGTTATGTCAGATGGAAATAGACTTTTGATTAGGCAAATTTTCAAAGAATTTCCAAAGCAGGTTTCCCCTGTTTTGTAAGAACTCCTACGTTTATGTCTTTCAATATCTCTCCATATTCCATATCAGACACTTAATGCATGTTTTTTACAAATTCTTTGTACCAAAAATCTAATCAACTGTTTATGTCACCAATAATATCTGAGGAAAATTGGTTGCCCTTTCACAGGGGTAAGTTGGAGTAGGTCACCAAAGATAATTAAATATTTTCCTCCAATAGTACATCATAGTTATTTCTTAAAACCTGCTGCATCCTAGACTGTTTAAAAGCAAGCATTATGTTTAATACCATGCTTACTTCATCAATGATGAGAAGCATAATTTGTTTCAGTGCTCTGGAATCTTTGTGGCAAGAACACCAGAAAAGTTCTGATATTCCAGTTTTTTGTCACATTCAACAGGTAGCATTAGTTGTCAATTCATATTAATTCCTTTAGTATTATGCACAGCTAATCCTGTTGACGCTGTAACTACACATGACACATTTTAATCTGTAGTCTTCTTATGACATTTGGGATGGTGCATTATGACCCAGGCACAGGATGGACCATGACATATGCAGCATGGGTGTGACCTTAGTGCTGTGTAGCTCCTAATGTTGATGACATAGGCTGATGTTTGAGGTAACTATGGGGATTCATAATTGACAGGACTGGAACATTTGTCTTGTTTCAGGGGATTGTAAAAGTTGTCATCCTCAACCCTCAAATTTAGGTGTGTATGATCCATGGGGATGTTACTGCCATTGGCTACTTGAGCTGCACACACAGCAGAGGTTTTAGTGGCAAATGTTGTTACTGTTACATTCCAGTTGTCGGTATGGCTAGAGGTTGTTAATTGGGCCCTAGTTAATGTATGGGATATAGTGGCTGACGTGTGACAGGATGTCAGTTTGACATTGTGCTCTTCCCTCTGGCGTGGCTTTACCTTTGCTACATCGTTGGCATGGCAGCACACCCCCACGGAACTGTTGTTGGTGTTGTGTTATGGTGTGCCCCAGCTTTTCTCTATACAGGCCAAGCCCCCATGCCGTACCCCTTTACCCATGCCACTCCATGTATATGATGACTTCCATGCATTTTGTAGTCGGTATCCCCCACCGTTGTAGTTGACATTAGTGCATTTAAATTCCCCATGCAACTTACCCTGCATGTGTGTTGTCTCCTGGTAGTCTGCGCTGTCCTGTCCTTGAATCCCTGTGACAATCTCCTCAGGGATGACGGCTGTGACCATCTCCTCTATGTGGTCCAGGAGCTCCTGGTGTGTTGGACTCCCACTTCCAGTCTGCAGTGCTGCCTTCCTGTTCCTGGCCATCTTTTCCTTGGTCCTGCGCTTGCAGTCATGCCAGCGTTTCTTGCACTTGATGACTGTTCTGCGTACTTCTGCCACACTGTTAATCTTGTCAACAATTTGTTGCCATATTGCCTCTCTCACAACTTTGAGGTGACAAACAGTTGGTGCTGGTGTTCCGTCACCTCTTTTACCAGGATTTCCTGCTCCTCTGCACTGAAGCGACACTTTCTTTTCTTCTGCTCCCTGTCCTGGGTCTTGTGTGGGTCCTCCTGGCTGGTTCCAGGTCTGTTGTCATCTTCCTGGGGTCTGCACAGGCATCTGGAATCCATTTTGGCTCTCCTCTGCTGAAATGGCTATGTTTGCAGGGAATTTTGACGCTATGGCGCAATTCCAGTTTGCAGTGTCGTAACTCAGCTCACAGTCATTTCCGCCGTCGTTTTCCTTTACGACGTGACGCTGCGCTGTGCGTCCCAAAAAATGACTTACACCTGTGATTTGCGCAGCCGTGCGTCAAAGTATAAATTTGATTCCCGCACTGTGCAAAGAAATGGCGTTAGCCAGCGGTAATATTTTTGACGCAAAACTGCGTTGGCGCAGTTTTGCGTCAAAAAGTATAAATATGGGCCTTGGTCCGTAATTCTGCCAAAATGTGCAGTGACTCAGTTAGGTGCCATGCCATATGGCCCCTGAAATTGTGGCTGCCTGACCTGTAAGGAGGGACAGGGGAAAATGAGGTAACTGCGCTGCATTGTGCAGCGTCGCAGTAGGGGGTCGAAGACCGCTGCGCAATTTGGTATTGGTTATCATTGGGCCCTGTGGGCTCCAGGAGCCAATGACGAGGTACGCTGGCTGTGACAGTACGCACTGCCAAAGACGTGACTGCCATTTTCTATCTGTGCACTCACTTAATACCTGACCTTCAACAGGAGAGGACCTACACTGCAAGGCCCGTATTTATACTTTTTTTAGCGCAGCATTTGCGCTGCTTTTTGACGCAAAACGGCGCAAACCTACAAAATACAATGGTATTTTGCAAGTTTGCGCCATTTTGCGTCAAAAAACGACGCAAATGCGGCGCAAAAAAAGTATAAATACGGGCCCAAGTGCTGCTGTGACCTCAGTCTGCAAGTGACAATGGCTCATGTGTCTGGGGAAAGGGCCCCTGCCTTCACCGTGGAGGAGTTGGACAAACTGGTAGATGGGGTCCTCCCCCAGTATACGCTACTCTACGGTCCTCCAGACAAACAGGTGAGTACACCATGAGCATGATGCATGGGACATGAATGTATGGAGTGGTGTGGATGGAAGATACTTGGGGGTTGAGGCCTGCATGGGAGGATGGTGAGTGTATGTGTGTCAGGGCATGGGTGGGAACCGGTAGGCAAAGAGAATGACGGTCCAGACAGGAGAGTAATTTCCTTTTATCCTGTACCTTTCCTCTAGGTCAGCGCCCACCAGAAGAAGGGTATTTGGCATGCCATCGCCAAGGAAGTGCGGACCCTGGGGGTCTATCATAGACAGAGCACCCGCTGCTGCAAGAGATGGGAGGACCTGGTCCGCTAGAGCAAGAAGACGGCAGAGGCCCAGCTGGGGATGGCCTCCCAACGTGGAAGGGGTGCCTATTGCACCACGACCCCCCTGACATTCCGGATCTTGGCAGTGGCATATCTGGAGTTGGATGGGCCCTTGAGGGCATCACGGCAGCCACAAGGCATGAGTACAGTCTCATTTAGCTGACTCTGCGCACTTTACGAGGTGTCTGGGTGGGTGATGTGGGCTGTGGGTTCCCCTAGGCCAGGGTAAACTTGGTAGGACAGGTCCCTTGATAGGCAGGCTCTAAGGCACTTAAACCCCAATAGTGTTAGTGGGCAGGCTCATGTGGGTTCCAGGTGTGCAGCAAATGGTGTTGGGCATAGTCCCCTATGGGCAGGTGATTTTGCTACTAACTGCTAGTGCATGGCCTAGTGCACAGGGCTGCTCCCTGTGTGTTGTGTCCATCAACGGTAGTGGTGTTGCTGGTATTGACCATGTGTCTCCTCTGTCTTTCCCCACTTCTTGTTTTGTCACCCTGTCCTTGTGTGCATTAGCATCAACTGGCAGAGGAGCATGGAGAGAGCTGCATCGCACATGGCCCAGGAGGGTGAATCCACAGAGGGTGAAGTCACCAGTGGGATGAGGGCCAGGGGAGCTCCACAACGGGGACAGGAGGCAACACCAGCGACAGCGACTCCTCCTCAATCAATCAATCAATCAATCAAATATTTATAAAGCGTGCTATGTACCCGACAGGGTTTCGAGGCGCTGGTGGGGGGACTGGGGGGGGTGCTGCTAGCGTTCGAAGAGCCATGTCTTGAGGAGTCTCCTGAAGGTGAGGAGGTCCTGGGTCTGGCGTAGTGAGCTGGGGAGAGAGTTCCAGGTCTTGGCGGCGAGGAAGGAGAAGGATCTCCCGCCAGAGGTCTTGCGCTGGATTCGGGGGACGATGGCGAGGGCGAGGTTGGCCGAGCGGAGTTGACGTGTGGGGACGAAGAAGTTGAGTCTGGTGTTCAGGTAGGTGGGTCCGGTGTTGTGTAGTGCCTTTGGTGCGTGGATGAGGAGTTTGAAGGTGATCCTTTTTTCCACAGGGAGCCAGTGGAGGTCCTTCAGGTGGGGGAGATGTGACATCGGCGGGGTATGTCGAGGATCAGGCGGGCGGATACGTTCTGGATGCGTTGGAGTCGTTTGATGTCTTTCGTTGGGATGCCTGTGTAGAGTGCGTTGCCGTAGTCAAGTCTGCTACTGACGAGGGCTTGAGTCACCGTCTTCCTGGTTCCTGTTGGAATCCACTTGAAGATCCTGCGGAGCATGCGGAGGGTGTGGAAACAAGAAGAGGAGACGGCGTTGATCTGTTTGGACATGGTGAGAGCAGAGTCGAGGATGACGCTGAGGTTTCGTGCGTGGCTGGCTGGGGTGGGTGGGGGTCCGAGGGCGGTGGGCCACCAGGAGTCGTTCCAGGCCGATGGGGTGCGTCCGAGGATGAGGACTTCCGTCTTGTCGGAGTTGAGCTTCAGGCGGCTGTTGCTCATCCACTCGGCGATGGATTTTAGTCCCTCGTGGAGGTTGGTTTTGGCGGTGAGCAGATCTTTGGTCAGGGAGAGGACGAGCTGGGTGTCGTCGGCGTAGGAGATGATGCTGAGGTTGTGTTGACGGGCCAGTCGTGCGAGGGGGGCCATGTATACGTTGAACAACGTTGGGCTAAGAGAGGATCCTTGGGGGACGCCGCAGATGAGGTTGGTGGCTTTGGAGCGGAAGGGTGAGAGTCGGACTCTCTGGGTTCTGTCGGAGAGGAAGGATGAGATCCAGTTGAGGGCTTTGTCTTGGATGCCGGCTTCGTGGAGACGGGTTAGCAGGGTGCGGTGGCAGACTGTGTCGAAAGCGGCAGATAGGTCGAGGAGGATGAGGGCTGAGGTTTCGCCGTTGTCCATTTGTTGTCTGATGTCATCTGTGGCGGCGAGGAGTGCGGTCTCAGTGCTGTGGTTTCGTCTGAATCCAGATTGTGAGGGGTCTAGGATGGAGTTGACTTCTAGGAAGTGGGCGAGCTGTGCGTTGACGATCTTCTCAATGACTTTCGCTGGAAAAGGGAGGAGCGAGATCGGTCGGAAGTTTTTGAGATCGTTGGGGTCAGCCTTGGGTTTCTTGAGGAGGGGTTGGATTTCTGCGTGCTTCCAGCTGTCTGGGAAGGTGGCGGAGTTGAAGGAGAGGTTGATGATCTTGCGGAGTTTGGGGGCGATGGTGGCGTCGGCTTTGTTGAATACGTGATGTGGGCACGGGTCCGCGGGAGAGCCTGAGTGGATAGAATTCATGGTTGTTAGGGTTTCGGCGTCGTCTACTTGGGTCCAGGTGGTGAGGTGGCAGGCGTGGGAGGAGTCGTCGGGGGTGGGGTCTGGCGGAGGTGCGGTGTTGAAGCTGTCGTGGATGGCTGCAATTTTCTGGTGGAAGAAGGTGGAGAGATCGTCGCAGAGTTTCTGGGAGGGAGGGACGTCGTTGACGTTGGCGTTAGGGTTGGAGAGCTCCTTCACGATGCAGAAGAGTTCTTTGCAGTCGTGGGAGTTGTTGTTGAGGCGTTCCGTGAAGTGGGCATGCTTGGCGAGTCGCATCCGAAGGTGGTGTTCACGGTTGGCGTCCTAGAGGGTAGCAAGGTTGTCGGGTGTGCGCTCGAGGATCCATTTCTTCTTGAGTTTCTGGCAGGTGCGTTTGGAGGTGGTCAGTTCGGCTGTGAACCATGCTGGTTTTTTCTTTTCTTGGTTGGCGGTGGGTTTCTTGAGTGGGGCTAAGGTGTTGGCGCAGTTGAGGATCCATTGATGGAGGTTGATGGCGGCGGTGCTCGGGTCGGTGGGTTCGGGTGGTGGGTTTTTGGCGAGTGTGCTGGTTAGTTGGTCGTCGGTGACTTTTCCCCAGCGGCGGTGAGGCGGTAGAGGGATGCGGTGGTGTTCGGTGTTTTTCTTGAAGTAGAAGTGGACGCAGTGATGGTCGGTCCAGTGGAGTTCGGAGGTGTGGCTGAAAGAGATGTGGTTGCTTGAGTTGAAGAGTGGGTCAAGCGTGTGTCCGGCGATGTGGGTGGGAGTGTTGACCAGCTGACGGAGTCCGAGGTTGAGGAGGTTGGTGGTCAGTGATGCGGTGTTGGCGTTGTTGTTGTTTTCCAGTTGGAAGTTAAGATCTCCCAGGAGGATGTAGTCTGGAGAGGTGAGGGCGTGGGTGCTTGCGAGGTCGGAGACGGTGTCGCTGAAGGGGGCTCTTGGTCCTGGGGGGCGGTATATGAGGGTTCCTCTGAGGGTAGTGTTGGGGTCCGTGTGAATCTGGAAGTGGAGGTGTTTGGCTGTCTTGAGGGTGTCGTCCGTGTGGGTGTGGATCTTGAGGGTGGATTTGTGGGCAATGGCTATCCCTCCGCCGATTCCGTTGGTGCGATCTCTTCTGGTGATCTTGTATCCGTCAGGTATGGCGATGGCGATGTCAGGGGCCGAAGAGTCGTTCCACCAGGTTTCGGTCAGGAAGGCCACGTCTGGGGCGGTGGTGTCGAGCAGGTCCCAGAGCTCGATGGCGTGTTTTCGTGCGGAGCGTGTATTGAGGAGGATGCAGTGCAGGTGGTTTGTGTTGGTTGTTGCTGGCTTCGTAGTTCTGTTGCAGGAGAAGTTGCAGGTGCAGCAGGAAAAAGGTCCTTTGGTGTGCTTCGGGGTGGCCAGGAAGCACTCTTTGGAGGGGAAAGGGTTGAGGGCAAGGAGTTCGCGGGCCGAGTATCGGAAGCAGGAGGTGCGGGGGCATGAGGACCAGGGGGGGTGGCGCTGGGCGTGGTCCAGGCGCGGATGGGTGCGGACGGGCGCAGACTCTGGCGCGCCAGCGGCGCGGACGCGCAGCGCCAGCCATTAAGAAGGGAGGGGGGAGGGAGGAGCAGCTGGGAGGCGGGAGGCGGGAGGCGGAAGGCGGGAGGCGGGAGGGAGCGGCGAATGGGGGCGCGAGGGGGGCGGGCCGCAGGGAGGCAGGGAGCGGAGAGCAAGGGGGAGCGCACAAGGGGCGAAAACACGAAAAACAAGGCAAAAAAGTCAGGCACAATTTTTTAAAACAGTCACAATTTCAAAACAGACACAGAAATACACTAATGGCACAGTATACAATCGGGGAAACAGCAATCAGAGGGGCACAACGGGGGCAGAAGCGCAGGAGGCGAGGCGCTTGAAAACAGTAAACGCGCACTTACAGGACGGCGAAAAGTGGCACAAACAGAAGGGGCACGATGGGGGCAGAAGCGCAAGGAGGCAAGGCGCTGAAAATGAGAAAAACACTTACAGGATGACAGGTGGGATGATGGGAGCTCCCTTGCGGTGGCAGGCACCTCGGTGCCCACCGCAACAACAGGTACTGCCGCCACCCCCCACCAGCACCGCACTCCCAGCAGCCCCTCACCGTGTTTCCCATGCCCGCTCACCCAGGAGGGTGGGCATCTCATTCACCCCAGGCACTTCAGACCCTGCCCCAGTCAGCCCTGCTGCCCTCGGTGAGGAGGCTATTGACCTCCTGAGATCCCTCACTGTTGGGCAGTCAACCATTCTGAATGCCATCCAGGGTGTCGAGAGGCATTTACAGAAAAAAAATGCATACCTGGAGGGCATTCATTCTGGTGTGGCGGCCCAACAGAGAGCATTTCAGGCTCTGGCCTCAGCACTGATGGCAGCCATTGTCCCTGTGCCCATCCTTCCCCCTCCAACTTCCACTACTCAGACTCAATCACTTCTACCTCAGCCTATCCCAAGCACACCATCAGACCAGCATGCAAATACATCAACACAAAAGTGGCTTAGGCAAACATAAGCATCACACATCCCACAGGCACTCACAAAAGCACCATACCCATGCAGACACACCAACATCCACTGTCTTCACTGAGTCCCCCTCCTCCATGTCCTCCACCTCCCTCCCAGTCTCATCTCTACTCACACCTGCATGCACTATATCCTCAGCCACTACCTCCATCACCAGCACACCCATCACTACACACCACACACGTGCAATCACCACCCCCACTACCATTCACACGTCCCCTGTGTCCTCTCCCAGTGTGTCTGTGAGCCCTCCTCCCAAAGTAAACAAACGCAGGCATACACCTACTCAACAGCCATCCACCTCACAACAGCCTCCAACCTATGCACCTTCCCCCAAACTCAGCAGATGTACACCTCCTACAACCACTATCTCTTCCTCCACTTCCAAACCCCCTCCATCTTCTCGTCCCAGTGTGTCCAAAAAAATTGACCTAGCTAACCTTGACCTCTTCCCTATACCTCACCCCCGTCCTTCTCCTAGGGCCAGGATGTCTCGATCCCAGCCCAGCACCTCAGCCACCAAATCTGCATCCGCTGTGGTCCCTACTACTCCAGTACGGTCAAAGGGTGCACCCGTCAGAGCTGCCAGCGTGCCACCTAGAGAAAAGAAGG
This sequence comes from Pleurodeles waltl, assembly GCF_031143425.1. NCBI lineage: Eukaryota > Metazoa > Chordata > Amphibia > Caudata > Salamandridae > Pleurodeles > Pleurodeles waltl. The sequence goes on along the minus strand of NC_090440.1, from coordinate 1,486,105,287 downwards.
ATCACCCTATTCCACCACCTGCAAAGCTCAAAAAGGGACCGGCTTCCAGCAGGGGACAGTCACACCACCCACCTAGCAAGGCCTCACACAAACACAGAGTGGACAGTGCCAAGGTCCCTGTAGCAGCTGTCAAGATGGGGAAGGGCAACAAGCCAAAGGGCACGTCTCCTCTCGGCACGATGTCACATGGGTAGGGGCTGGTGACTACCAAATCATCATGGATTGCAGCCACCTGCTCCCCAATCACCACTGCCGCTCCGACTGCCACCTGCACTGCCACCTGCACCGCCGCTGCCACAACGTCAGTCTGCAGCATCCTCCTCAAGGATCAGCCATCCGAGGCTGCCGGAGACAGTGTCTCCATCCACCCCAATAGTCACTTGCACCAAAGCCAGCACTGGTAGCATCTCCGCCTCAGCCACCGCCGCCTGCACCACCATCAGCACCGCCTCATTCATAGCTGACACCACTCTGTCAGACATCAGCCCCATCCCCAGTGTGCAGCCATCAGAGCCTGCAGGTGACATCCTGGACTCAGGACACGCCACTTGAGACACCACCTCCAGCACTGACACGAACCAGCAATTGGCAGCCTAAGTTGCCGCAGGATGGAGTGTGGGTCTGCCTCCATGGAGTATCATGCTACCTGTTCCGGGTGCAATAGTGTAGCTGTGACACCCAGGTGAGACAAAGTCAACATTCACCATCCCAGGTGCAGCATCACTGGGCACAAAGCCCCCTCCAGAACCAGTGGAGAAAAACATCCACTAACACAGTCCTTGGCAGGATGAAGCACTCTGGGCACAAAGCCCCCTCCAGATCCAGTGGAAAAAACATCCACTAACACAGTCCTTGGCAGGATGAAGCACTCTGGGCACAAAGCCCCCTCCAGAACCAGTGGAACATGTCACCGACTTGAGAGACTGTGGCTTTGCACTCCCCAGGACAAAGCAGTGGGCAAAGCACCCACTTGAAAGACTTGAGAGACTGTGGCTTTGCACTCCCCAGGACCAAGCAGTGGGCAAAGCACCAACTTGAGAGACTCTGGTTTTGCACTCCCCTGGACCAAGCAGTGGGCAAAGCATCCACTTGAGAGACTTTAGAGACTGTGGCTTTGCACTCCCGAGGACCAAGCAGTGGACAAACCACCCACTTGAGAGACTGTGGCTTTGCACTCCCCAGGAGCAAGAAGTGGGCATGGAGCCCCCTCGAGGAACAGTGGCGTCGTACCATCATCCGGCTGAGGTGCCCCCTCCCCTTCCCCCTGAGGTGTCTGTTTTTTATTGACCTGATGGCCCTGAAGTGTTCTTTCCATTTTGAGGCAGGTGTCATGTGTGGGCTTCGCCCATGTTTTTTTCGGACCACTGGTCCACAGACATTTCATGGGACAGTGCACGGATTTGTGTACTTGCTGTAAATATTTGTGTATACTGATTATTTGCTCTTCTCTTGGTCTATCTGATTGTTCAAATATTACACTAGTTAAACTCATTTTGTTTGGTCCTTGCGTTCTTCCAGGGGGTGACCGGGTATATCTGTGATGTCATTGGATATGTGTGTTTTTGTGTTGTTGGGGGTGGGGGTGTTGCGTTTTGCATGTGTGTGTGTCACTCTCTTTTCCCTCCTTTCCTCCCCTTGTGTGCTAGGTGCAGTACTCACTGTGGTCGTCGACGCCGCCACCTTCTTTCCACTTCGTGGTGTATTAGGAGATACAGCAACATAGGCAGGACCTGTAGTTTGGGCTTCATGGCGTCCTCGATCTTCGTTGAGTGTCGTGAGGTGAGTGGTTTCCCTTCTAAAGACTGTTTCCGCTGTGCTTTTGATGGTGTAGGTACTGCTCGGAAAAGCTAGCGGATTGGTGCCTTGTAATAGTGTGGGCGGTACATTGTCTTCCGCCTGTCTGTTGGCGGTGTCCGCTGCGGTGTTTGTTGCTACCGCTGTGGCAGTCGGAGTGTTAAAGTGGCTGTCTGTGTTGGCGGTTTCCGCCATGGTCATGATTCCATTTTCTTGACCGCCGACCTATTAGCGGTATTACCGCCGCTTTATCACCGACCGCCAGGGTTGTAATGAGGGCCTATGTTCATAGGTAAAACTTTGATCGAGGTATCACGCTCACTGTAGTTGAGCAGGGCTTCACCATGGCTAGCATCAAATTTTGACATTGCCCTGGCCTAGTGTGACCAGATGTACAGATTGGCACTTTTAGTTTTTATGCTTTAAAAAACAATTATTCTTTAAAAAATCATATCTCCAGTTCCCTTTATCGGATTTTTGTCATTTTAAAGATAAAAATATAATCTATGGTTATAAATTGTTGTTGGATTTGTATTGTGTTTTGTGTTTTACTTATTTACTGTTTTTATTTTTAAATGCTTTACACACCTGTCTCTTAAGTTAAGCCTAACTGCTCGTTGCCAAGCTACCAAGGGTTGAGGTGGGATTGATTTATTAGGACCTGACTGGACCTAGTGGGGGTTAGTGGCCTATTGCTAAGTATAGGTACTTACCTGCCCTTACCAATTATCCTCTTCCCAAGAACCATTACACGACCAACAAACCTGAAAAGGATGTCTCTCAGAACTACAGTGACACAGTCAAGGAGGAGAGCTGTATATCAGAAATCAAACTGTCTCAGTAAACAATACAATTGTCACAGTCATATCAACAGCAACCACAGTTTACTACCATGATCTTCTTAAGGTAGGAGTGGAGCAGGAAATTGAGCATACTGCTGAAGAAGATATTGACATGACTATTATTCCACTGGCTTCATGATCTCCTACAATGGAAAGAAAGAGAACTTGCCTATCATCCCCAACATTCTGATGATCCTGACTTGGTTTGGACTCCAACTAAGACCTCCCATGAGAGACAATTGAAAAGGAAAGTTCCAGAAAGTCTTGGAGGTGAGGAAGATTGAGAACTAGTGAGTGTTAGACTGGAGAGTGGCACAGTGGAAGTGCATACCACCTCTACACAACCTGGAGTCAGTCATGAAGTTATATCAACACCACTTACTTCCATCTTTTCAAGATTGTAAAAGCATGCAACAACCATCACCACCACTAATATAGCAGTCACAGCCCACCTCGTAAGGTTCTTCAGCCATTAGCTTGATAAGAAATCTCTCTCCCCTACCCTTGTTTGGGACTTCTCTATCCTTAGGCTGCATGAGGAGCACATTGCGCCAGTTGAACATTACTGCACCTGACCAAACTAGTTCCCAAATGGAAAATCAAAACATCTGTATTTCAAAAGCACGTCAAAAAGATAACTGCTGGTAAGAGAGAACTTGATCTAATGGAAGTAGGTGGTGGGGAGGAATAAGAAGATGTCATCATTCAAAGCAGCCCGGTTACTGTAGCTCATAGTGTAAAGTCACCCCCCACAGCAGCCTAGTTTGGCACAAAGAAAAAAGGGCTAAAGTCAACCCAAAATGTCCTAAAAAAAATCCTGCTACCTGTAGGTCACTTGTGTAGATAGCCTCACAAAGAAAACAGTCACAACATGCCACTATGAAATCTATTGTTGGCAAGGAGTCCCGAACCATCAAACCCATGAGCTAGTCTGTTTATAAATTTTGAAGTCAACCAAAATATTAACAATTGATCTTCTGTCTTTTCATTGAGGAAATGAGAGAGGTTTCTGGAATTTGCAGAGACTCTCTATCCCAAATGAAAGGTTCCATGCAGGATCTATTTTTCCACTGCTATCCTGCCAGCGCTGTACCATCAAGTGCTGGACCTGGAAATGACTAGCAAACTAATGAAGGATAATGCTGTTGAGTCCATTCACCTCATGACAGAAGAATGGACCAGTGATCAATCCACAGACTACATGCACATCACTCCACACCGAGTCTTTTTCAAGTGGGTTAGGCAAAGGCTAGCTGCTGGTTGCACCATTGAGTTATGTTTCAGTACATTCAGTACCATGTAGCATTTGCAATACTCTCCCTGGAGAAATCACATACAGATGCCAACATCTTCTAAGATTTGAACACCCTTGCCTATGAATGGTTTCAACTCAGAGGTCTCAACATTGGATTTGTTGCCAACCACAGCAGTAGTAATACTGTCAAAGCCATGTATGAGAAAGGATACTTTGGATTCTAATGTTTAACGACTTTCATCAACCTAAATGTGCAAGACTTCCTAAAAAAATAAACAGTAGTCTGCAATATACTGGTCATCCGTCACTGGATTTGCAATCATTTTAGTCTTTTTCCAAAGCCCTGAAACAGATGAGGATGATTCCCCATGCTAATAAAGTTCTTGTAAATCATACAGCAGGTGCCAATCCATTGAAATTCCACCTTCTAGGATCCACAATGCCTATTTGAGCAGTATAGGTCAATCCATGAATATCTGCTACAAAATAGAAGGATGCAACGGCCAAAACCATGATGATGGAGTTTGAAATCTGGGGACTAGAGGAGCACCTGATCCAAATGCTGTTGAGTCTTGAACAGGAAAGTCAGCAGAGTGATAGTACAATGAGCCAAGCAATTCTATTGTTGCACTTTCAGTAGGAATATTTTCAAAAGAAATACCAAACTTTTAACAGTACCAATGAAGAAGAAGCTGTTTTGGTCAAAAGTTTAATCCTTCATCTAAGCACAAGTCAAAGGCTGCAAAAAGATATTGTGTTCTCTAAAGAATACATATAGGCCCCTATACTGAATCCACAGTAAAACAATTCACTGGCCACTTGCATCCTCAGAAAAGAGGGTGACCTAGAAGACAAATGATTCCATACTTGCAACCTTAGCAGAACAGAAGTGCCTTCAACCTTCTGTAAGTGGAACTGCAACTGCATCGCCAACCAGTAGAAACACGGTTGCCTGCCACTAACCCTACAGCACCAATAGTTTAACTTTCAACATCTGCAATTGGTTGATTTATGGATATAGTGAGACTTACATCAAGTGCACAGGTGAAGGCAACCTAGAAACAAGTGTTAACAACTTTGACACATGAGAAGATGGTAGAGATGTATTTGAATTTTACTGACCTTCATCTGCACAGAAGTGGAACCTCAATGGAACTCTTTTTCCGGGGTTCACCTCTGCACTTGGGATGAGCAATGTCAGAAGAATGCAGTTGATTTACGTTTGTTGAACATCTTTTACACAGTATAATTTTTCTTAACTTTTATTTGATATATTTTAAACAGTGGGTACTGTTGTCATTTTGGCCTTCAAACTGGATAACTCTAGATAATTTGGGAGACGTTTGGCTGCCAAAGACTGCGTAGGGTAACTTAACTGAGGTGTGTTTGCCTCACTGAAGATTCACCTAAATCCCTCTACCCATCCAATCAATACCCTAACGCAACTTACCAAAGTTGTGAAATCTATTGTGCTGTCATTCATTTCTACCATCCACATATGTAACTCTTGGTAGGGTGGTTGTACTGCAGACATCCTTAAACTCTTAATGGGGAGGTTGCAAAAAACTGCTAATTTGCCCACGCGATCCATCAAGAAGGTGTATTTTTATTTCCACAATCTATGCCGCATGGAGAATCACTTAAAGGTCCTGATAAATTTACTGATGCTAACTTGTAACTTCCTTCTGTAGTCTGAATGTTCATAACATTTACTTTAGTAAATGCCTCTACTGTGTTAAATTATGCTGTTCTTTGCCTTGGGTTTTCCACTTACTCTTTTCTTTCTTTTTGTTTCATGGTACAAAATGACTGTTTGAGCCTGTTAGGCCCACAAGTAGGTATTTCCATTGAAAAAAAACTGAAACCTTGATTCAACATGTCTTGGGTGAGGCAAGAAATTCATTTCTGCTCAGGTAAAAACTGGAAGGAATGATCAGCTGGTCTATATGCATAATGTAATCACATCTCCACTATTCTATTTGTTGCATTAAGTCATATTCCTCCTTAGTAGTGACAAATGTGAAGAGGAGAGTCATTACACGGCTAGCACTACTACTGACTGATGGGAAGATGGGTTCTCTCAGGTGATATCAAGGCATAAAAGGAGACTGCATCATCAGTTTCCCAACACTGATCGCTTGAGGGTGGATGGGAAACATGTATTTAGGCTAGCCTGGAGGTAAGGTAGCTCAGATCAAATAGACTCAAGAGTAGACTAAAGAGAGGACAAAGTGGGACAATGAGGGTGGACAATGAGGGTGAATAAATCAATTGGACTTTCTTTGTGATCTGCAGGTTTGGTGTTCGGTGTCCAGTCTGATGGTGGATCCTGTTTTGCATGCAACAATAGGGAAATTAACCATACTAGTAATAATAATAATAAATTACCATAATAATAAAAAATGCACAAGTTGTAAATAAGGACTTATTTTAATAAAATATAAACCCTCCAAATCCACCCTCAACAAGTCCACCACCCTCCCTTAATCCTTCAAAAAACATCCTAATAAAACTACCTCTTCCCCAAGAGTCCCACCCTCATTACGTACAAGAGTCCCACACCCAAGCTAAATCCTCCCAAATGTCCTACCCTCATTACCCACAACAGACCCACCCACTCTTAAAATCATCCAAAAAACATCATAACACAACTATTCTTTATGCAACTGTCTCACTGTCTCCACCCACAACATCCCACCCATAAAGTTGCCCCTCACTATTAGCCATTTTTTAAATATTTTCCCTGGTGTGCTTTCATGAGGAGTAGGTGGAACTCATAGAGCTTCACTCTGTGAAATTCCACAGTGTAACATAAAAACTCCATAAGATTCCACAGAGTTCTGTGAATGGGCAGAAATAGGCACATTGTGCAGCTCACGCTGATTTGTTAGCACTGGGAGTTCATTCCATGCTATAAAATCAGTGTGAACAGTAGCATATGGTGAGCCGGAGAGTGCTGCTTCTCAAGTTGATTTTCCTACCACTCAAGTACATTTTGAACGAGAACAGCAGCTTTCTGACTGCGAACAGTTGCGGCTGTCCGCGCTGGGGAAATCTTGTCAGGTGCCATGCTAGGGACCAAAAATCATGCTAGAGGATAGCAAGTCTTGCTCACATTCGCTAACTTACATTTTGCGAGCCCTGCATTAGAAAAAACTCCACCCTGTGGCATTTGGCTGGATCTCCGCATCACAAACAGAATGAGGAGAGGCTAAAATTCTACCAACTTTGCTGGTAGAGCAGAATTAATCACACACGCCTAGCTTTCAATTCATCCATGACTTTGAAAATCTTGTGGAGGAGGGGGCTGCCTTTGGATTGGGTAGGGGGTGTGCTGCTCTGGTGGTGGATGTGCTGCTGAGCTCAAGACTGAGGATGCTTGTCGTGTTTAAGTTGGAGGCACTGCTTCCTCGCCATTGTGTGGACATCGGAGACACCGGCTGCCACTGCTTCCTTCTCCTTCTCCTTCTCCTTCTCCTTGAAGATAACTAGACAGACAAAGGCTGCTACTATGGCCTCTACCTTATGGAGGATCAGCCAAGCTGTTGTCTTCTGCAAGTGATGATCCAAGGCCTTGACCTGAGAAAACTCCAGAGCCAGGCTTCAAGTTGGGAAAGCTTGATGCTCTGAGGAAAGAAGAAGAAAGCATGAATTGCAGTATCTACTGTAAGAACATGTTTGTGTAGAAAGACTGCCTCAATGTCTTGTGGGTTTTCCAGGGCCATTAGAATGTATTATCTGATTCTCTGTTTCTTTGTTTTTTATTTACATATATTTCACGTATTATATTTGCAATGCATATAATGGCATTAATTAATCCACATGAATAATAAAATTCAAAAAAATGGGTGACAAGTGTAAATGAAATGAATTCAGGGGGTGACACTTTCAATAGATACCTAACATGTGCTTAAAAAGAATGGCTGCAACATTACTGTATATTGGCATGAATATCATGTAACACTAACTGAGCAAACCTGGCCAGTTGACATGATGTTTGGACAGCTATTGGCAGATATTTTATAGTAACAATATTAATTCTTGTGGCTCTACTGTTTCTGTACTCCTGACTATGGGCCTGATTTTAACCTCCGCCGTCCGCCAAGGTTCCGCCGCCAAATGACCGCACCACGGTCACAAGACCACGGCGGCCATTCTAACATTTCCTCTGGGCCGGCGGGCGTTCTCCAAAAGAGCGCCCGCCGGCCCAGAGGAAATGCCCCTGCAACGAGGACGCCGGCTCAGAATTGAGCCGGCGTAGTTGCAGGGGTGCGACGGGTGCAGTTTGCACCCGTCGCGTATTTCAGTGTCTGCATGGCAGACACTGAAATACTTTGCGGGGCCCTCTTACGGGGGCCCCTGCAGTGCCCATGCCATGGGCATGGGCACTGCAGGGGCCCCACGGCACCCCCTACCGCCATCCTGTTCCTAACAGGATGGCGGTAGGGGGTGTCAGAATCCCCATGGCTGCGGAGCGCGCTCCGCAGCCATGGAGGATTCCCCCAAGCTGCGGAAAGTCGGCGGGAGACCGCCGACTTTCTGCTTCTGACCGCGGCTGAACCGCTGCGGTCAGAATGCTCGTGGGAGCACCGCCAGCCTGTTGGCGGTGCTCCCGTGGTCGGTGGCCCTGGCGGCCACCGGCCGCCAGGGTCAGAATGACCCCCTATGTATCTTGCCCAAAGTCTCACTCACAGTTTACATCCTATACCAGGCCCTCCTCCCTATGTCATTACAGAAGCACATATAGATATTATTATTCCTGGGTTAAGAAGCAGATGAGGGCAAACTGTTAATTACGTTGAAGTCATCAGAGTAATTTACATAAATTTGTGTTGCTCATTTTATGCAAAATTATGAAAATTATGTGATTTAGCCCATTCACATAATTCTGGGTAATTTGACACAAAGCTCCCTGTGACACGAGCACTGGAGCAATGAACTTAGCAAGTATGAGCAGCTGTTGGCTGGTCCTATTTGTGTTCTGTTGCATTTAGAGCTATTTCCTTAGCATACTATGCATCCTCAAATCCATGTTGGATGTGACGGTGTATTTTGCACTATGAAAGTAAAGCTAAATGCTGGATTATTCTTCTTGTATAATTCTGCATAATTACTTGTAACTCTACTGTAAATTTGCATACTTACGCTACAGCAAATTACATGAGTTATATCCACCCTTACATTTCGCCCCTTGGCCAGGGCAATAACACTCAGGATGTCACTCTCACTGGGTTGACAGGTGTCCTGCTGCCCACAATTGTGGCTGTCACATGCATGTTTCTCAATTGTTACCCCATCACCAATCATGTCCCTTTCTGACACCCCAAAGCCATGATGGTATGCCCTATATGAGTGCAGGCTAAAGTAGGATTTGAGGATCTACTGCAGGATTTGGACATCCTGTGATTCAAGGGCCTGCCACAAGATTTGAGGATCTCGAAATTTCAGAACTTATTGCAAGTTTTGAGGATCACATATGCTATAAATGCCACACTCACAGTATGGCCAGGTGTTTGGTGTCCTTCCTTGGTGATAAGGTGCTGCTCTTCACCTGTTTTCTTGGTTCTCCATTTGCAATTATCTTCTAGACAGATGACAAGAACATTCTCTCAGAAATTTTCCATTTCCAGAGTTTCTTGAAATTCCTTTTGCATTATCACCTCAAAGACGTTCCTCACGCCGTTGGTATTATTCAAACTCTCCCATTGCAGGACTCACGTTTGCAATAGGTAGGGAGAGTTAGATGTTTTATATATTTGGCTTGTGTTAAGCTCCAGACTGTCCACTGCACCTAGATACTGGGATTCTGTTACAAACTCTAAATTGTCCTACAACCTCTGTCTTTAGTGCCACCACAGAGTAATATGCAGATTTTATATGTTTCTGATCTGTGTTTCAAGTTCTGGAGCATTAACAACTTATATACAATAACAAAACTAGTGTTCTGCGAAAAATTCACACAATTTGCTTTTGAGCAACTATGGTGAAATCATGCAAAACTGTGCATGATTAAACAAAATGCAAATTTATCATGTCACATTCAATTGTAGGTCAAAATGTGTTCTCAATCAATATTTGGTGCAAGGATGCATTACAGAAAAATACCTCAAACAACAGTCTCTTGCAATTAATTGTTCCTTTGCATTTGTGGTAAGGTGGCCTAATGGTGGGATTTGATAAATTTTGTATAAGAAGTGTAAAGCAAAGTTCCCAAAATTATGCAAATTATGCTCATGTAATTTCACTTTTGCCCAGGCCAAATCAAAACAGAACCAGACACATTAGGATTCTTTTGGCTATAGCAACATAAAGGCATTTTGCAATTGATATGTTAATTGTTTACCATAGTTCATCTGTTATTAGAGTAAATCACATATGCATGATGTATGCTTTGCCTAATTATATATATATATATATATATATATATATATATATATATATATATATATATATTGCATTCAAAAGTTTATATTTAACAATATTTACACTTTAAGTCCAATTTAGTTTCAGTTTTTATGGACTAAGCTTAGATTTTGTACTGCAATAGGCATGTGATTCACAATCTCTTCCAGAAACATTCCCATGACTATGAGTGGCAGGGATATCATTCCTGTGTAGATTATAGAATGAGTTCAAGCAGGGTTTGGGCAGTTGTACTGTTTTCCTTTAAAGCAGGTGTGGTGTACTTACCTACAGGAATCTGCTGATGGATAATACACTCTTAATACAGTGGATTAAGTAAAGGATTTTTAGTGGAACCATCTGTCAGTTTTCATCTTTGAGAACATCAAAGGAGGAAGGTGGCAGAGGTGGTGTAAGGACTGTGGATGCTCATTGCCATTCCACCAAACACTAAATACAGCAGATGTCATTTTATGGCAAGGGATGGATGAACTTCCAATTTTTGATGGTTCATTAACATCCACTAGACTGTAAATAAGGCTCTAAGAGAAAGATGTACTAAGATTTCATTCAGAAAGAGTTGTCACAAATTGCATATTGAAGTTTAGTGAATGTAATCTGATTTTAAGAACTGAAAAAAGCTCTAATAGGTTGGTTTGCAAAACCACAATTCAGAGTAGGGTGATGTGCCTAATTAGTATTCATTAGAGCTGTCAAAATTTGTGACAGCCTGTGATTGGCTACATGCACATGGATGGTGGCCTGGAAAGTTCAGCATATCACTATCCCGATGCTGCATTCTCAAATGGGAAACTTAACTTTTTATATATCACATGTTTCCTAAAGGATCTTGTAATGTTTTAAAAAATAAAAGTTTCCATTTGAGAAAACCTCATATGGAGGCAGTAGTGGTCTTGGACTCCCCCTAAAGTTGCTAACCCAAACAGACCCCCTTCGCGAATCACTAACCATCTCCTTTCAGGAATCAGTAACTGGTCAATGGTTTGTGAGTGGAATTGCAGTCACAAACCACTGCTGCACTACTTTACAAATCACACTTTAAAAGTATCATCCTTTTCCCTCCTCTTCTACATTCTGATTCAGTGTGGGTCACAGAGCCCATTTCATAATTTGGAAAAACGCTTCTGACTAGTAAAACAGAAGTTGTATATAACAAATAGGCATTCTGAGTTCGCAAATCTAGTTTATTGGCAAATCACAGGATTTACATTTGCAAATGCATTACTATATCTGGCCATATGTCTCTAACTACTAGTGTCTCTGATTAGTGGTTGGAATGTTCTGCAACAAATAAAGGCCCTCATTATAACATTGGTGGCATATGCCGCCCACCGCCACGGTGATGGCCGCCACCATACCCTCGCCGTGGCTACCAATCGTCCATGCCATTATGACCATAGACGGAATACCACCAGAAGGCTGGTGGAATTCAGTCTATAGTCATGGCGGCGGATGACCGTAAGGTGGCGTTGCTGCCAGGACCCCTACCACCATGGTTTCAGTGTCGGTACAGAAGCTGCGGAAACCATGGCGGTGGGCTGTGTCATAATGCCATAGGCAGCCAAGTGACGGCCGCCGGACTGGAGACTGTAGTCTCTGGCCCGGCGGTCATTACCGCCATGACAGTTGATGTGGAACATTGGCAGTTTGGCTTTGGCCACACCTCCAGTGTCATAATAGCGGAGGTAGGTACCGCCAGCCTGTTGGCGGTAATACCTCCACTATTCCACCAACCTCAAGGGTTGCAATGAGGGCCAAAATCTGCTTGTTGTGTTGTACCAGGTCCAAGAAGCTGCATACATTTCACATGTTTCCCTTTGAAGTAGACAGTTAAATGTGGCACTTTCCCTTGGTAAATTTTAAAAGGTTAAATGTTTTGCCTATGATTATACCATAAGAAAATCTTAAAATATTAAAATATACGTGTGATGTTATATGTTAAATGTACAACAAAACATACAAATAATAAAGTGCTAATACTGTAATTTAAGTTAAAATGCACATATTTGAATATCTTATAATTAAATTAAAATTATATTATTATGTATTGTAAGAGGTTGAGTTGTTGGTTGAACGAGGTGTGAGCCATGGTCAAGCAGCAACCAAATTCCTAACCAGGATAAGGAACAAGCAAACCCCAAATTAACCTGTGCTCAACTTTGGTAGCTTGGCACAGAGCTGTCAGGCTTAATTTAGAGGTAATGAGTAAAGTATTCACGCAACACTTAAAACAGTAAAACAGTGACAATACCGCACATAAAGATCCCACACCAGGTTAGGAAATTAGAGCGTAATTTAATAAATGAAACAAGACCAACATGACAAAAATCCAGCTAGTAGAAGGAGAGAGATTGAATTTTCAAGTGTTTAGAGCAAATAGCAACAAAAGGCACAAAGCACCAACTGTGGATATCTGGTCATGCCAGACTGGGACAAAGTCATACGTTCAGGCTGACCCTGATGGACAGTGGACCAGCTACAGGGACCCAGTTATGCCCACTAATCAAAGCACCTAAAAACCTTGTTGTGGAGCACTGTACTGATCTGTGCCACAGAAGCGTCATACAACCAAAGCAATGTGTCTGGTTTGAGACAGAGTGAGGCTGCAATTTGAATTCCTGTTGCACCAAGGTCGAGGATCTCATTGATGGGCTTGTGATGCAAAGTCCTGTGTCGAGGATGTGACACACAGTCTGTTCCAAAGACCTGTGAGGCTGCAATGCAGAGTCTGTCATCAACGCTGTCATCAACGAGGGAAGCAAGGGACTGCGCTGAGAATGCATTACACATTGGCAGTTCAGAGGGTATGCAGGCTGTGGCGGTGATACAGGTCCAACCGACAGTGATGCTTCAGTTCTGCTCAGGTTTGCACCACACAGCAGAGGAGATGCTTGGTTGCACTGGTCCCTCAGAGGTGACTGGAAAGCACATTAAGCCAACATACAAGGGTCCAGGACAGGGGTGGCACCACTTGGCAGAATAGACTCACAGATAGCTGAGTCCAGTTACAAGGTTCTTAGAAGCCTTATGTCCCTGAGGTTTCAGATCAGGAGGCCAGCCAACTAATCCCTGGAGTCATTCTAGGTTCTGAGATCAGGAGATGCAGGTTGCAGCCCTTCTCACCCATGCAGGACAGCAGCAGCCCACAGGTCAGCAAGGCAGGGGCCGAGTACAGTCCTGAAGAATGCAGTCCTTCAACCTCACATCCATCCTCCTTTCTGGCAGACTACCCACAGTTTCAGAAGTGTGCTGAGGTGGTGGCATCTCAGGTCTTTCTTTTATACACACCTGTGCCTTTGAAGTGGAGAGAAGCTTCTAGAGACATGTCTTCAAAATGTTCCGGTGCCCTGCCTCCACTTCCCTGGCTCCTGACTAATTTTAATGGTTATGCAACCCTCTGTGTGGGAAACGACACAGCGTATTCAGGTGTAAATGAGACTGGGCCCAGCTCCTTCCTCCTCCCTCCCATCCTGCCAGTGATGATCCATCCAGTCATGCCTGTGCTCCTATTTGTGGCTGTCTAGGAGGAATATAGAAAGCCCAACTGCACACAGTTTTGTGACCAGAGACAGGTTGCAGGCACCAAGTGCCTAAAGCAAGAAAATGACAACTTTCTAAAAGTGGTATTTTCTAAATTGCAATGTAAAATCCAACTTTACTATTTGGTATCATTTTACATTCGGATTCCAGAGACCCCAAACAGTATCCAGTTATCTCCTAACATTTGGAAATTACCCTTATAAAATGTAATAAGGTAAGTCGAATGTTATAGTCACTCGGATACGGAATTAACTAAAAGAAATAAAAGACATTAGGCGTTTGGCAAAACAGGAACAGTTAGTTTATTTAAATGCAGTGGCCAGAAGAGCACATTACAGAGTCGGGGTCTGCTGTCTGTCTCTCAAAATTCAGCGTGCCAATATGTACAATTCTTAAAGAGTTATATAACAACCCTATGCATTCTTTGCAGAAAGGAATTCGGGCCTAGTCACAGAGTCGTAAAACTGACCATCGGATAAAGTGCTCAGGTAGGTCTCAACCTTAACTGGACAAAATATAAGGAGCGTGTGATCACTACGTATTGTGTGTGTGTTGTGTGCTGATTAGATGAGTTTTCCTAGCTTCATGTGGGATTGAACTTTTATGGTGAATTGGGAATACGCACCCCTCCAGCCAAACATGTTTTATTGGGAGCCTATCTCCTACGACTATTGTGGTGTTGCTGTCTATCAAAGGGATCGATCTGGGTTTTCCTGTTCACGCGTTTGTCTAGAGGCTAGGTGTCACCTCACCTGAGATCTGTCAATCAGTAGGTTCAGGCCTAGGTTACAGGGCTTGCCTGATCACATATTTTTCCCTAGGCATTGATGAGAAGGTCACATCATGTGGAATCAACAATAGTAATGCAAGTTCAATGTTATACCCACACGTATCATGGCGTACATTAACATTGTTTTTAATATCTATTTACATTCCCCCAGCTGAATTTTCAACTTCTTTATCCACCCCATACTTCATGACAGTCACATTATCTAAGGTTTGATGTGTTTTTGTGTTTGATGTGGTTCTTTTGTGTCCATTACTATTTCCCTAGTTACTTGCATTCTACCAAATTTGAGGGCTGCATGTTAACAGCAGGAAACATCCATTTGTAGGTCTTCTCCAGGGATGACCAGGGTCTGGGTGTTTATGGTCATCGGGGAGCAGAGGCCCTGCCATTAGGGGATGAGTTGAGCAGAGCCGAATTCTCCACACTGCCAGTAAAAGTCCATCAAAATGGAGGTGCCCAAGTGCATGTCTGGTACATGTAGTATTGCTTCACAGTCCTCATTCATGCCTAGCAGGATGGTCCATTTTCATCTGAACTACAGTCAATAGTGTAAGTTTTTCTGTACAATTAGGGGTTGCCGCTTCCCCTCCAACTACATGTACTTATCTATCTCAGCATCCCAGAATTCGTGACATGGGATATCTATGCTGGTATTCAATCCTCCTCTATGAGAATCATTTCCCCTTATATTATTAAGGTGGATGACCCTATACAGGAACCTAATTACTGGGGTCCATTTGTTACTAAAGAAGACTGCCCCAGACACGCTAAGGGCCACCTTGGGGCCATAGACAGATGTGGAAGCAGACATGTTTGTGCACCGGTGCGGTGGTTTTATTGCCTCCAAGAACCTCTTTCTTGGAAAGTCTTGGTGCCAAACAGTGTCCTCCCCTACAGTGTCCTGCCTGCACACCCTGTCTAGCTCAGTTCAAATATCACTAGGCTTTGTATAAAGGTACAGTGGTGGGATTGGTCTTATATCATGTGACATTTACTACTACTGTATGGGGTTCTACCCTAATAGGTTGTATCCTGGCCCTGATGCTGGAAAGGTACAGGTGGATGAGACATTTTGCTTTCTTGGGGGCTACCTGCTGGGATAAATCAAGCATATCTGTACCTACGGCATGTGGTATTAGTGTACAGAAGCAGCATGGACTGGCTAATTCCTGAGTGCCTGTGCAGTCATGTGCTGATACCATGTGTTTGTATAAAAGTGCACTATGTAGTACTTGTGGAATACTAGCACTGGCTTCAGTGTAAATGTAAGTGATGTGAGAAAGGCCCCTACGCAAGCGCTGAAGAAGTGTTGTGGTGGACTCCATGTGGCTAGGCAGATTTCTGTCTACTGATGGATGTAGCCAAACCCACAGCAACCAGAGGGTATACAATGGTACTATAATATATAACTTTTAGCATCATGCAGGTCTCAGATTGGCTTTCTGGGGAAACATTTATTGTCTTCTAGTGATCAGTGGTTTTTCTGCTCTGGCAAATGTTGTGATACCAGGAGTGTCTTTGCTTTGGTAAGAGAGATCTTAGGAAAATGTCCATAAAAAACAGTCCGTAGTCTTTGTCTTTGCACACTTGTGTCTTGTCAGAATTCTGGAAGTTGTTGCCGAAGAGGTGGCGGACTGATGTAAAGGCAGTGCACTCATGGTTCGGTCACATACCTGTTAGATAAAAGCTGTGGGTTGCAGGGTAGCTTTAGAAAAACATTCAAAGTTATTTAGTCTTGGGAGGTTCCCCTGCCTTGCTTTTTATGCATAGTCTCTGCATTTACTTGAAGGTGACTCTAGTTGGATCAACTATTTTAGCGAGCGTTGAGTGTTTTGGTTTGGAGCACCTGAGTTTTGTTTTGCAGGCCATTTGGCACTCACTCCCCTCTCACCGTGACAGAGGAGAGTGTTTCTGTGATGTGATCTTCTTGGGATTATTCCATTTTTCCCTAACTATTTTTCCCTATTTTGTGTTTGTGTTTTACTGATGTGGTTGGAACATTTTACACCTACGCATGCGTGGTGTGATGTGAAAGGAGGGGGGGGTGTCGCAACTTGGGTGAGCTGCTGGTTGAAATGTGTTATGAGGACATGTGTATACCCCTCTACCTCATACATGTGGCATACAATAAGGTTCTCCCTAATGGAGTCAGGTGTCTTGGCTATGCCTTTTCTCTAAAAGCTTCATTTTGGGGCTACTTTTTGCTGGAGAGGGTCAGAAAGTTGCTCCTTGGCTTTATTGTGACCTTTGATGCAACAATGACTGGGATTGGGCCTATCACCTCTTGGACTGCATATGTGGGGCTTATGTGATCTCATCAGCGGGCCAGATGAGGCTGTGAATGTGTCCATGCACCTCTCCTGGGGTTGAGGGAGTCATTTATAGAAACCCTGTCCCTCCCGGCACCCCCTCTCTGTCAGATCCAGGATGTTTTTAGGTCAGCCACCTTGGCTGGGACTTCTACTTGGTGACATGCTACCTTCACTGGTTTGGAGGGACATAGTACAATGAGCAGCCTTTGGATGTTTGGAAGCCTTTTGGTGGGAGGAGGAGACAGATCATTTGCTTATGGTGAGCGTCAGGTGCACGAACAGGACAAGTTGAGATGTGCACAATATGGTTAATGAACTAGGATTGCTGACTGTTCTGGTGAATGTCCCTACTAACGTAGAGGCATGTTGTTGCTTTGCAAACTGTCGCAGTTGCGTGGACTTAGATGTTTTGTGAGAACATCATTATCCAGTGGAGAACCTGGCTTCCGGCACTGGAATATCGCTTAATTTTGGGGTTTCCATTAGCTGGAGGCCTTCTGGTTTTCGAGGTGCTGCAGTTGGAACTATGCACAAGTGGGAACTTTGGTCCCAGGCTGTGTGCCCTTGAATGGGGACCGCTTAATCTGGGTACAGGAACCCATCCCAATTTGGACTTGGATGAAGGGACCTGAGTGGCTGCTTTTACGGATGAATGTGAGGCCACCCTATTCCCTCATTAGACTGCCATCCCTGGGGTGTGGCCAGCCAACCAGGCCCTAGGGGATCAGCAGCAGATTGGGGCCTAGGCCCTTGCAGGCCCACAAATGGCTAGTGTTGATTCCCAAGAAACAAAATGTCAGGAAGCTCTGAACATTTCACAAACTCAAGTAAAGACATGTGTTTTCTCTTAATGTTGTCACTAGTCTTTATATTTTGAGATGTGTTTTGAGGTGGGTATGATCTGAATTACAGTTATTTGGTATTTCTGACCAACTGCGTACTTGGATTTTGCGACTGTGTAAAGGCATTGCTTTCCCAGATAGTTACCCCTCCCTGCCGTGGCTGTGGCCCCAGTCCTTACTGGGCTGTAATTTGCAAGCTTGTGGCCAACAGGGCTCCCTCAAGGGCGATCTTGTTTAACTTATGTTTGACTAGCTTAGAGGTGTCTCCCTTGACTTGCTCCTGTTTTTCCCTGTCCTTTTCCCTTCTTCTAGTTGTAGTGTTGTATGTGGGCCTGTATTTCCTGCAAAGGTTTAGTGTCTAAACCTACTAGTCTGTCCAGCCCACTATTTTTGAGGATGTTGAAAAAGAATGCAACCTGGGGGCTTGTGTCGGTCCATGACTGTCCTGTCTCTTGTCCCATTGTTCCCTCATTCTGTCTAGAAAGCCAGACATGGTTTCCCAAGGCTTTATGCTCCCTTGGATTAATCCTCCTATGTCTAGGCAGTCAGGGAACACTTTCCTCAAGGCCATCCATTTCTGCTGTCTGAATGCATTGAATCTGGCCCCTGTGAGAAAATGCCTCTTTTTGACATGGTTAGCCCCCACTTTTTGCCTGATGTTTTATGTAGCTTAGAAGTTGCAGTGCCCAGGGCCCCTGTTAACCATGTTCTGTGGGCCAGAGCTCTTTCCCTAAAAATGCTGTGATGCATTGGCACAACTGTATACACCCTTAGCTACCACAATAAGTCCATGGCACCTATGTGCCCAAGGCATGGGGTACTATGGGTAGGCCCCTGAGGGCAGCAGCACTGATTGTGCCACCCTCTAGGGCCATGAATCCAGATGCACCCAGCAATGCCATTGCAGGCTGAGTGTACTGGTGCAAACCTAAAACACAAACTCGACATTGCACACTACCTGTGTGCCCTGTCCACCATACACTGCATTTACCATGGGTAAGACACTCCTCTGGCAGGCGTTACAGCCCTAAGGCAGGGTGCTCCATATTATATGTGAGGGCATAGCTGCATGAGTAATATGCCCCACTCTGGAACAAACAAAGAACCACCAAGTGAGGGTCATTTCACCGACCAGCTGATATCTCCTGAACCAGAAGGTGCAGCCAGACCCAATGACACACCAATGACCATGAGGAAAAACCCTGAAAGTGTGCCAAGGTTGGAGGCACTGTGCCTTCTAATGTCTGGACCACACCAATACTCTGGGTACTGGTTAGCTGATGCCAGAAACCAAGCAAGCCAGCTTGCCCAGAGCTGAAAAAGGACCAGGAGGAAGCCCTAGTCAAAAGACTTCAGGAACACCCTGGACATCCAGCCAGAATGCCCACATTGTCCTGTAAGCGACCTTCAAAGAGACCTACCTCCAGATCCAAAGGGCTTCTTTGTGCACAGCCTCTTGTTCACAGATTCACTCTCCACTCGCCTGCTCTGTGTCCTACAAGGAAGAACCAGCTGTGTCCCAAGCATCCCTCACCCTTTGTTACCTCAGCACTCCAGGTGGACCCACAGGTACCACCTTTAAATCTGCAAGAACAGACCTTTTCCAAGTGGTCCCCCTCAGTGGCCCTGCACCAGCTCCAACAGACTTTCCACCGTTGCTCCGATTGGAACCAGGAGCCGCCCGCACTCCTCTAGTTGGCACAGTGTGCCCACCGATGACCTAAACCAACCTGCAAAAGCAGAACTTGGTAAAACAACTGTATGATTTTTTATGTATTTTTAAATGTGACTCCCTATTGGTTCCTAAGGTGTGTAATTACCCACAGAAAGACTGCATTTATTAAAACTTCAAAAATCCATGTATTAAAAAGTACTTAACCAATTTTAATAATCTTTGTCTTAAATAAAAACCTGAAGTATTTTTATAAATTGGTCTCAAGGTATTCCTTCAAATGTGTGAGTTGCATGATTGATACTGTGAGTATAACAAATGCTTTGCACTTCTCCAAGATTAGCCTCACTGCTCAATCAGGCTACCTCAAAATTTAGAGCATTAGGTGATCTAGTTTTTACCTCTGGAAACCAACGTGTGGTTGCCTGGACTCCCTATACAGTGCGCCTTGTTTTGCACACTACATAGAGGACCAGCCTTCCACATCCCCTTTGTGCTCTGTGTTGGTTAGCATGACTGCTGGGATGCGGGCTTTGGAAAACACTGTGTTAGTCTGCTCTCAGATGAGGCTGCTGAGCAGACGGTTGACATCACCTTTTGCTGGGTTTATTCCCGCTGTGTTTTTCTAAAACATGAGATCCACTTGTCCCGTCCATCAATGGGGACAGTTTGGTTCTGAGCCCTTCTTTGTCCATCTGTGCCCATGGCCCATTGATGGTCCCTGATGTGCCATTCTGTACCAGGAGACATATTTTGTCTCAGAGCAGATCTGCTGTTTTTTCCTCAGTGTAGTGCTCTATCTTCTTAAGCATTCCTGCATGTCGGGGAAGTTCCATTTGAGATCCCTCCTGGCAAGCCGGATGCAATGTTGTTGGGATATCAATCAGTCAGAAATACTTTATTCAGGTAAAATCATAAAAGCACACACATACATGTTAAGAAGATTTCTTTTACATGCACTGTAAAGTGAATTTCATATTACAATAGAATTTCCCTAAAAAATGCATTTTACAAATACTAACATCTGAAAAGAAAAAAGTTCCAATACAGATACATGTCACAAAGTAGATAACATCAACATAATATAAAAACAAAACCTTCTTATTGATTTTTAAAAACTCCTGACAAGGGACTAGAAACATAGGAGCATACTAGCAGTTTTAAAGAGGCATTTTTTTAAAAATAGCAAGTGCTTCTTTTGCAAATACAAAATGTCTAAAAATCTGTTGTGATGAAGATACACATTACTGTTAAATTAGACAATTGATCGCAGCATACTGTTTCACTGAATTGCATCTTCTTAATTCTAAGCGAGTCTGCTAAAGATAATTAGCAACATAAAAGCTGTGAGAAAACAGGGCTGATTGCAGAGGCCCCCTAACTTTTTGCCCCCATTTTCCACTTTTGGTTGGTGTTTTCCTGACTCTGATGGTGCCCTGGGCACTCCTAACCAGTCCAAGGGCCTGTGCTCTGTGTAAAATCAATATGCCAATTAGGCTAATTATAATTGGCTAAGTTAACCTACCTATAAGTCCCTAGTATATGGTAGAGCATGTAGGTTAAGTGACCACAGCATAGGTAGTGCACCCATAGGTGCACTGCTGAGGTGCCCAGTGTCATTTTAAAGGCAGGCCTGCCTTGCTGGCTGCTTTTAAATTAAAGTTATATGCAAATTCGACTTTGGAATTAAAAGTAGTTCCAAAGTCTTAAACTACCTTATTTTTACATATAAGTCACCCCTAAGGTGTGCCCTATGTGCCCCTAGGGCTGGGTGCTATATAACTATAAGCAGGGACTTTATAAAAATAGTTTTATAAGCCCTGGTGAGGTAAAAACAGCCAAATTCGTTTTTCCCTCATTGTAGTAAATGGCCTTCATAGGCTAGAATGGGGAGACTTTATTTTAATTTTTAAAGTCTCCTTAAATGATGCATACCAAGAGTTTGGTATCAAATTAATCGTTGTAATAAATCCCACAACTTCCAGTTGTGGGATTTAATATAACTTGTTCAGGTAAAGAGTTTTAAACTTTACCTGAAAAGTTGCCAATTTCAGCCCTGCATTGTTTTTGCTACTGTGCTCTGATTGGCCAGCCTCGAGGAGCTTGGCCAAGCTGCCTTGATGAGGTGTGAAGTGGCCTGGCTTCACACAAAGGAATGTGCCTGTGGGAGAGAATCTCCCCTCAGCAGATGGTGAGGCAGGAAGGGGGAGGGCTACCAAACTGGTCTTCAAAGGCAGAGAAGGACATTTGGAGCAACCAGCAACACCCCCACATCCTGCAACCCCAGATAACTAGGTACCCCCTTGATTAGATTAGGAGAGGGCAGGAGAGGGGAGTGTTTATGATTTTTAGCCACACCAGTAGGTGGGCTCAGCCAGATGTAACCTCCAAAAATCAGATTCAGCCATGATGGATTTTTAGAGAATGTTGCCTTCTGGGATGGATTTTTGCCACACTTCCCAGGAAGTGGTCATCACAGGGGGACGACCCTGTACCTGATTGGAGAACAAGGACCCCCCCTGCTTTTCACCCAGGAGCAAGGATAAAACTGGCAGACCTGCACCCACACCTCAGTTCCCTACCACATCCAACAAGGAAGAACAACAGAAGAAGAAGGACTGCCCTGCTGGACCCCTGGCCTGCACCTGGAACCTGCACTCAGAAGGACTGCACCAGCTGCACACTTGGGCTTCACCACAAGAAGGACTTTGCCTGGCTTCAACTGGTTCAAGGAGGGACTCCCTGTTTGCTACAGGTGAAAAATTGCTATCCAGAGTCCCCTGCACCAACTCCTGAAGAAAGCGACCAGCTGACCACTGTCCAGTGGCCAAAAAGGAGTTTGCGCCAGGTGCATTCTGGGAGTTGTAGTCCGCACCCCCCAAGGACCATCTCAGAACTTCTGGACCCTTGGGGTGAGCTGTGGACCTCAAAAGAACCTTAAAAGGACATGTGGGAGAAGCCCCAGAAGTTTAGAGAAGTTTGGACAACTTTTGAAAAAAGCTCCATAGAGGGACCGACCCGCCGCGGCAACTCTAGCTGGCTTGCCTCAACCGCGACCCGGCCTGATTTGGTGGTTCGTCCCGGTAAAGAAAAATCTCCGAAAAAGAGACTAAGGCCCTCATTCGGACCTTGGCGGGGGGCGGAGGCCGCCCGCCAAAGTCCCGCCGTCAAAATACCGTACCGCGGTCGCAAGACCGCGGCGGGTATTTTGACTTTTCCCCTGGGCTGACGGGCGGCCGCCAAAAGGCCGCCCGCCAGCCCAGGGGAAAACGACCTTCCCACCATGAAGCCGGCTCGTAATCGAGCCGGCGGAGTGGGAAGGTGCGACGGGTGCTACTGCACCCGTCGCGTATTTCACTGTCTGCTATGCAGACAGTGAAATACTAGCGGGGCCCTCTTACGGGGGCCCCTGCAGTGCCCATGCCATTGGCATGGGCACTGCAGGGGCCCCCAGGGGCCCCGCGACACCCCCTACCGCCATCCTGTTCCTGGCGGGCGAACCGCCAGGAACAGGATGGCGGTAGGGGGTGTCAGAATCCCCCATGGCGGCGCAGCGAGCTGCCCCGCCATGGGGGATTCAAATGGGCAACGGAAAACCGGCGGGAGACCGCCGGTTTTCCATTTCTGACCGCGGCCAAAGCGCTGCGGTCAGAATGCCCAAGGGAGCACCGCCGGCCTGTCGGCGGTGCTCCCGCCCCCGTTGGCCCTGGCGGTGCAACACCGCCAGGGTCATAATGAGGGCCTAAGTCCGAAGGTAAAAAGTTGACCGGGACCTCCCAGCCATCGTATCCGAGAAGGGCTCCATGGACGTCGCATCAAGATCCAGGTTTACCCCGATCAAAGGATTTTCACCTCGAAAAAACGACTAAGTCCGAAGGTAAAAATCTCCACCGAGGATTCCAGCATCGCGTATCCGGAGAAGGGCTCCAGGAGGT
This sequence comes from Pleurodeles waltl, assembly GCF_031143425.1. Taxonomy (NCBI): domain Eukaryota; kingdom Metazoa; phylum Chordata; class Amphibia; order Caudata; family Salamandridae; genus Pleurodeles; species Pleurodeles waltl. The sequence continues at coordinate 1,486,081,882 of NC_090440.1, read as the reverse complement.
CGGATAGGACTGGCAGGTTTGTCCCGCTGAAGAAAATCTTCAAAATAAAGACTAAGGGGGTTATTCTAACTTTGGAGGAGTGTTAATCCGTCCCAAAAGTGACGGTAAAGTGACGGATATACCACCAGCCGTATTACGAGTTCCATAGGATATAATGGACTCGTAATACGGCTGGTGGTAAATCCGTCACTTTTCCGTCACTTTTGGGACGGATTAACACCTCCTCCAAAGTTAGAATAACCCCCTAAGTGTGAAGGTAAACTTTTAACCGAGGCCTCCTGCGACCTGTAGCCGAGCAGGGCTCCATCTCGGTCGGCCTGAAACTTTGACCTTGCCCCGGTCGAGGTGCAACCAGATGACCCGATTGGCGCTTTTTGTTTCTAAGCGCTAGAAAAATAATAATTCTTTAAAAATTCATATCTCCGGTTCCCTTTTTCTGATTTTATTTGTTTTTGTGTCATTTTAAAGATAAAAATATAAACTATTTTTATAAATTGGTTTTGGATTTTTAAACTGTTTCCTGTGTTTTATTTAGTTACGGTTTTGTGATATCTGAATGCTTTACACACTGTCTCCTAAGTTAAGCCTTGACGCTCGTTGCCAAGCTACCAAGGGTTGAGCTGGGGTTAATTTACTGAGACCTAACTGGACCTAAGTGGAGGTTAGTGGCTTGTTGCTAGGTGTAGGTACCTACCTGCCCTTACCAACAACTCATTTTCCAACACTTCATCTAAGCACAAGTCAAAGGCTGCAGAAAGATACTGTGTTCTCTAAAGATTACATATAGGCCCCTATACTGAATCCACAGTAAAACAATTCACTGACCACTTGCATCCTCAGAAAAGAGGGTGACCTAGAAGACAAATTATTCCATATTTGCAACCTTAGCAGAACAGAAGTGCCTTCAACCTTCTGTAAGTGGAACTGTAACTGCATCTCGAACCAGTAGAAACACGGTTGCCTGCCACTAACCCTACAGCACCAATAGTTTAACTTTCAACATCTGCAATTGGTTGATTTATGGATATAGTGGGACTTACATCAAGTGCACAGGTGAAGGCAACCTAGAAACAAGTGTTAACAACCTTGACACATGAGAAGATGGTAGAGATGTATTTGAATTTTACTGACCTTCATCTGCAAAGAAGTGGAACCTCAAAGGAACTCTTTTTCCGGGGTTCACCTCTGCACTTGGGATGAGCAATGTCAGAAGAATGCAGTTGATTTACGTTTGTTGAACATTTTATACACAGTATAATTTTTCTTAACTTTTATTTGATATATTTTTAAACAGTGGGTACTGTTGTCATTTTGGCCTTCAAACTGGATAACTCTAGATAATTTGGGAGACGTTTGGCTGCCAAAGACTGAGTAGGGTAACTTAACTGAGGTGTGTTTGCCTCACTGAAGATTCACCTAAATCCCTCTACCCATCCAATCAATACCCTAATGCAACTCACCAAAGTTGTGAAATCTATTGTGCTGTCATTCATTTCTACCATCCACATATGTCACTCTTGGTAGGGAGGTTGTACTGCAGACATCCTTACACTCTTAATGGGGAGGTTGCAAAAAACTGCTAATTTGCCCACGCGATCCATCAGGAAGGTGTATTTTTATTTCCACAATCTATGCCGCATGGAGAATCACTTGAAGTCCCTGATAAATTTACTGAGGCTAACTTGTAACTTCCTTCTGTAGTCTGAATGTTCATAACATTTACTTTAGTAAATGCCTATACTGTGTTAAATTATGCTGTTCTTTGCCTTGGGTTTTCCACTCACTCTTTTCTTTCTTTTTGTTTCATGGTACAAAATGACTGTTTGAGCCTGTTAGGCCCACAAGTAGGTATTTCCATTGAAAAAAAACGGAAACCTTGATTCAACAAGTCTTGGGTGAGGCAAGAAATTCATTTCTACTCAGGTAAAAACTAGAAGGAATGATCAGCTGGTATATATGCATAATGTAAACACATCTCCGCTATTCTATTTGTTGTATTAAGTCATATTCCTCCTTAGTAGTGACAAATGTGAAGAGGAGAGTCATTACACGGCTTGCACTACTACTGACTGATGGGAAGATGGGTTCTCTCAGGTGATATCAAGGCATAAAAGGAGACTGCATCATCAGTTTCCCAACACTAATCGCTTGAGGGTGGATGGGAAACATGTATTTGGGCTAGCCTGGAGGTAAGGTAGCTCAGGTCAAATAGACTAAAGAGTAGACTAAAGAGAGGACAAAGTGGGACAATGAGGGTGGACAATGAGGGTGAATAAATCAATTGGACTTTCTTTGTTATCTGCAGGTTTGGTGTTCGGTGTCCAAGAGCTCAAGACTGAGGATGCTTGTCGTGTTTAAGTTGGAGGCACTGCTTCCCCACCACTGTGTGGACATCGGAGACAGCGGCTGCCACTGCCTCCTTCTCCTTCTCCTTGAAGATAACTAGACAGACAAAGGCTGCTACTATTGGCCTCTACCTTATGGAGGATCAGTCAAGCTGTTGTCTTCTGCAAGTGATGATCCAAGGCCTTGACCTGAGAAAACTCCAGAGCCAGGCTTCAAGGTAGGAAAGCTTGATGCTCTGAGGAAAGAAGAAGAAAGCATGAATTGCAGTATCTACTGAAAGAACATGTTTGTGTAGAAAGACAGCCTCAGGATCTTGTGGGTTTTCCAGGGCCATTAGAATTTATTATCTGATTCTCTATTTCTATGTTTTTTATTTACATATATTTCACGTACTATATTTGCAATGCATATAATGGCATTAATTAATCCACATGAATAAAAAAAATTAAAAAAATGGGTGACAAGTGTAAATGAAATGAATTCAGGGGGTGACACCTTCAATAGATACCTAACATGTGCTTAAAAAGAATGGCTGAAACATTATATTGGCATGAATATCATGTAACACTAACTGAGCAAACCTGGTCAGTTGACATGATTTTTGGACAGCTATTGGCAGATATTTTATAGTAACAATATTAATTCTTGTGGCTCTACTGTTTCTGTACTCCTGACTATGTATCTTGCCCAAAGTCTCACTCACAGTTTACATCCTATACCAGGCCCTCCTCCCTATGTCATTAAAGAAGCACATATAGATATTATTATTCCTGGGTTAAGAAGCAGATGAGGGCAAAATGTTAATTACGTTGAAGTAATCAGAGTAATTTACATAAATTTGTGTTGCTCATTTTATGCAAAATTATGAAAATTCTGTGATTTAGCCCATTCACATAATTCTGGATAATTTGACACAAAGCTCCCTGTGACATGAACACTGGAGCAATGAACTTAGCAAGCATGAGCAGCTGTTGGCTGGTCCTATTTGTGTTCTGTTGCATTTAGAGCTACTTCATTGGCACACTATGCATCCTCAAATCCATGTTGGATGTGACGGTGTATTTTGCACTATGAAAGTAAAGCTAAATGCTGGATTATTCTTCTTGTATAATTCTGCATAATTACTTGTAACTCTACTGCAAATTTGCATACTTACGCTACAGCAAATTACATGAGTCATATCCACCCTTACATTTCGCCCCCATGGCCAGGTCAATAACACTCAGGATGTCACTCTCACTGGGTTGACAGGTGTCCTGCTGCCCACAATTGTGGCTGTCACATGCATGTTTCTCAATTGTTACCCCATCACCAATCATGTCCCTTTCTGACACCCCAAAGCCATGATGGTATGCCCTATATGAGTGCAGGCTAAAGTAGGATTTGAGGATCTACTGCAGGATTTGGACATCCTGTGATTCAAGGGCCTGCCACATGATTTGAGGATCTCGAAAATTCAGAACTTATTGCAAGTTTTGATGATCACATATGCTATAAATGCCACACTCACAGTATGGCCAGGTGTTTGGTGTCCTTCCTTGGTGATAAGGTGCTGCTCTTCACCTGTTTTCTTGGTTCTCCATTTGCAATTATCTTCTAGACAGATGACAAGAACATTCTCTCAGAAGTTTTCCATTTCCAGAGTTTCTTGAAATTCCTTTTGCATTATTACCTCAAAGATGTTCCTCACGCTGTTGGTATTATTCAAACTCTCCCATTGCAGGACTCACGTTTGCAATAGGTAGGGAGAGTTAGATGTTTTATATATTTGGCTTGTGTTAAGCTCCAGACTGTCCACCGCACCTAGATACTGGGATTCTGTTACAAACTCTAAATTGTCCTACAACCTCTGTCTTTAGTGCCACCGCAGAGTATGATGCAGATTTTATATGTTTCTGATCTGTGTTTCAAGTTCTGGAGCATTAACAACTTCTATACAATAACAAAACTGGTGTTCTGCGAACAATTCACACAATTTGCTTTTGAGCAACTATGGTGAAATCATGCAAAACTGTGCATGATTAAACAAAATGCAAATTTGTCATGTCACATTCAATTGTAGGTCAAAATGTGTTCTCAATCAATATTTGGTGCAAGGATGCATTACATAAAAATACCTCAAACAACAGTCACTTGCAATTTATTGTTCCTTTGCATTTGTGGTAAGGTGGCCTAATGGTGGGATTTGATACATTTTGTATAAGAAGTGTAAAGCAAAGTTCCCAAAATTATGCAAATTATGCTCATGTAATTTCACTTTTGCCCAATCAAAACAGAACCAGGCACATTAGGATTCTTTTGGCTATAGCAACATAAAGGCATTTTGCTATTGATGTTAATTGTTTACCATAGTTCATCTGTTATTAGAGTAAATCACATATGCATGATGTATGCTTTTGCCTAATTATATTATATATATATATATATATATATATATATATATATATATATATATATATATATATATATATATATATATATTTAGAGTGCATTCAAAAGTTTATATATAACAATATTTACAATTTAAGTCCAATTTAGTTTCAGTTTTTATGGACTAAGCTTAGATTTTGTACTGCAATAGGCATGTCATTCACAATCACTTCCAGAAACATTCCCATGACTATGAGTGGCAGGGATATCATTCCTGTGTAGATTATAGAATGAGTTAAAGCAGGGTTTGGGCAGTTGTACTGTTTTCCTTTAAAGCAGGTGTGGTGTATTTACCTACAGGAATCTGCTGATGGATAATACACAGTGGATTAAGTGAAGGATTTTTAGTGGAACCATCTGTCAGTTTTCATCTTTGAGAACATCAAAGGAGGAAGGTGGCAGAGGTGGTGTAAGGACTGTGGATGCTCATTGCCATTCCACCAAACACTAAGTACAGCAGATGTCATTTTATGGCAAGGGATGGATGAACTTCCAATTTTTGATGGTTCATTAACATCCACTAGACTGTAAATAAGGCTCTAAGAGAAATATGTACTAAGATTTCATTCAGAAAGAGTTGTCACAAATTGCATATTGAAGTTTAGTGAATGTAATCTGATTTTAAGAACTGAATAAAGCTCTAATAGGTTAGTTTGCAAAACCACAATTCAGAGTAGGGTGATGTGTCTAATTAGTATTCATTAGAGCGGTCAAAATTTGTGACAGCCTGTGATTGGCTACATGCACATGGATGGTGGCCTGGAAAGTTCAGCATATCACTATCCCTATGCTGCATTCTCAAATGGGAAACTTAACTTTTTATGTATTACGTGTTTCCTAAAGGATCTTGTAATGTTTTAAAAAATAAAGCTTTCCATTTGAGAAAACCTCATATGGAGGCATTAGTGGTCTTGGACTCCCCCTAAAGTTGCTAACCCAAACAGACCTCCATCCCCTTTGCGAATCACTAACCATCTCCTTTCAGGAATCAGTAACTGGTCAATGGTTTGTGAGTGGAATTGCAGTCACAAACCACTGCTGCACTACTTTACAAATCACACTTTAAAAGTATCATCCTTTTCCCTCCTCTTCCACATTGTGATTCAGTGTGGGTCACAGAGCCCATTTCCTAATTTGGAAAAACGCTTCTGACTAGCAAAACAGGAGTTGTCTATAACAAATAGGCATTCTGAGTTTGCAAATCTAGTGTATTGGCAAATCACAGGATTTACATTTGCAAATGCATTACTATATCTGGCCATATGTCTCTAACTACTAGTGTCTCTGATTAGTGGTTGGAATGTTCTGCAACAATAAAGGCTCTCATTATAACATTGGTGGCAAATGCCGCCTACTGCCATGGCGATGGCCGCCACCATACCCTCGCCGTGGCTACCAACCGTCCATGCCAGTATGACCGTAGATGGAATACCACCAGAAGGCTGGTGGAATTCAGTCTATGGTCATGGCGGCGGACGGCCGTAAGGTGGCGTTGCTGCCAGGACCCCTACCACCATGGTTTCAGTGACGGTACAGAAGCCGCGGAAACCATGGCGGTGGGCGGTGTCATAATGTCATAGGCAGCCGAATGACGGCCGCCGGACTGGAGACTGTAGTCTCCAGCCCAGCAGTCATTACCGCCATGACGGTTGATGTGGTACATTGGCAGTTTGGCTTTGGCCAAACCTCCAATGTCATAATAGCGGATGTAGGTACCGCCAGCCTGTTGGCAGTAATACCTCCACTATTCCACCAACCTCAAGGGTTGCAATGAGGGCCAAAATCTGCTTGTTGTGTTGTACCAGGTCCAAGAAGCTGCATACATTTCACATGTTTCCCTTTGAAGTAGACAATTAAATGTGGCACTTTCCCTTGGTAAATTTTAAAAGGTTAAATGTTTTGCCTATGATTATACCATAAGAAAATCTTAAAATATTAAAATATAGGTGTGATGTTATATATTAAATGTACAACAAAACATACAAATAATAAAGTGCTAATACTGTAATTTAATTTAAAATGCACATATTTGAATATCTTATAATTAAATTAAAATTATATTATTATGTATTGTAAGAGGTTGAGTTGTTGGTTGAACGAGGTGTGAGCCATGGTCAAGCAGCAACCAAATTCCTAACCAGGATAAGGAACAAGCAAACCCCAAATTAACCTGTGCTCAACCTTGGTAGCTTGGCACAGAGCTGTCAGGCTTAATTTAGAGGTAATAAGTAAAGTATTCACGCAACACTTAAAACAGTAAAACAGTGACAATACCGCACATAAAGATCCCACACCAGGTTAGGAAATTAGAGCGTAATTTAATAAATGAAACAAGACCAACATGACAAAAATCCAGCTAGTAGAAGGAGAGAGATTGAATTTTCAAGTGTTTAGAGCAAATAGCAACAAAAGGCACAAAGCACCAACTGTGGATATCTGGTCATGCCAGACTGGGACAAAGTCATACGTTCAGGCTGACTCTGATGGAGAGTGGACCAGCTACAGGGACCCAGTTAGGCCCACTAATCAAAACACCTAAAAACCTTGTTGTGGAGCACTGTACTGATCTGTGCCACAGAAGCGTCATACAACCAAAGCAATGTGTCTGGTTTGAGACAGAGTGAGGCTGAAATTTGAAATCCTGTTGCACCAAGGTCGAGGATCTCATTGATGGGCTTGTGATGCAAAGTCCTGTGTCGAGGATGTGACACACAGTCTGTTCCAAAGACCTGTGAGGCTGCAAAGCAGAGTCTGTCATCCATGCTGTCATCAACGAGGGAAGCAAGGGACTGCGATGAGAATACATTACGCATTGGCAGTTCAGAGGGTATGCAGGCTGTGGCGGTGATGCAGGTCCAAACGACAGTGATGCTTCAGTTCTGCTCAGGTTTGCACCACACAGCAGAGGAGATGCTTGGTTGCACTGTTCCCTCAGAGGTGACTGGAAAGCACATTAAGCCAACATACAAGGGTCCAGGACAGGGGTGGCACCACTTGGCAGAATAGACTCACAGATAGCTGAGTCCAGTTACAAGGTTCTTAGAAGCCTTATGTCCCTGAGGTTTCAGATCAGGAGGCCAGCCAACTAATCCCTGGAGTCATTCTAGGTTCTGAGATCAGGAGATGCAGGTTGCAGCCCTTCTCACCATGCAGGACCACAGGTCAGCAAGGCAGGGGTCGAGTACAGTCCTGAAGAATGCAGTCCTTCAACCTCACATCCATCCTCCTTCCTGGCAAACTACCCACAGTTCCAGAAGTGTGCTGAGGTGGTGGCATCTCAGGTCTTTCTTTTATACACACCTGTGCCTTTGAAGTGGAGAGAAGCTTCAAGAGACATGTCTTTAAAATGTACAGATGCCCTGCCTCCACTTCCCTGGCTCCTGACTAATTTTAATGGTTATGCAACCCTCTGTGTGGGAAACGACATAGCCTATTCAGGTGTAAATGAGACTGGGCCCAGCTCCTCCCTCCCATCCTGCCAGAGATGGTCCATCCAGTCATGCCTGTGCTCCTATTTTGTGGCTGTCTAGGAGGAATATAGAAAGCCCAACTGCATCCAGTCTTGTGACCAGAGACAGGCTGCAGGCACCAAGTGCCTAAAGCAAGAAATACACAACTTTCTAAAAGTGGTATTTTCTAAATTGCAATGTAAAATCCAACTGTACTATTTGGTATGATTTTACATTCGGATTCCAGAGACCCCAAACAGTATCCAGTTATCTCCTACCATTTGGAAATTACCCTTATAAAATGTAATAAGGCACGTCGAATGTTATAGTCACTCGGATACGGAATTAACTAAAAGAAATAAAAGACATTAGGCGTTTGGCAAAACAGGAACAGTTGGTTTAATTAAATGCAGTGGCCAGAAGAGCACATTACAGAGTCGGGGTCTGCTGTCTGTCTCTCAAAATTCAGAGTGCCAATATATACAATTCTTAAAGAGTTATATAACAACCCTATGCATTCTTTGCAGAAAGGAATTCGGGCCTAGTCACAGAGTCGTAAAACTGACCATCGGATAAAGTGCTCAGATAGGTCTCAACCTTGCCTGGACAAAATATAAGGAGCGTGTGATCACTATGTATTGTGTGTGTGTTGTGTGCTGATTAGATTAGTTTTCCTAACTTCATGTGGGAATGAACTTTTATGGTGAATTGGGAATACGCATCCCTCCAGCCAAATGTGTTTTATTGGGAGCCTATCTCCTACGACTATTGTGGTGTTGCTGTCTATCAAAGGGATCGATCTGGGTTTTCCTGTTCACACGTTTGTCCAGAGGCTAGGTGTCACCTCACCTGAGATCTGTCAATCAGTAGGTTCAGGCCTAGGTCACAGGGTTTGCCTGATCACATATTTTTCACTAGGCATTGATGAGAAGGTCACATCATGTAGAATCAACAATAGTAATACAAGTTCAATGTTATACTCACACGTATCATGGCGTACATTAACATTGTTTTAATTTCTATTTACATTCCCCCAGCTGAATTTTCAACCTCTTTATCCACCCCATACTTCATGACAGTCACATTATCTAAGGTTTGATGTGTTTGTGTTTTTGTGTTTGATGTGGTTCTTTTGTGTCCATTACTATTTCCCTAGTTACTTGCATTCTACCTAATTTGAGGGCTGCATGTTAACAGCAGGAAACATCCATTTGTAGGTCTTCTCCATGGATGACCAGAGTCTGGGTGTTTATGGTCATCGGGGAGCAGAGGCCCTGCCATTAGGGGATGAGTTGAGCAGAGCAGAATTCTCCACACTGCCAGTAAAAGTCCATCAGAATGGAGGTGCCCAAGTGCATGTCTGGTACATGTAGTATTGTTTCACAGTCCTCATTCATGCCTAGCAGGATGGTCCATTTTCATCTGAACTACAATCAATAGTGTAAGTTTTTCTTTACAATAGGGGTTGCCGCTTCCCCTCCAACTACATGTACTTATCTATCTCAGCATCCCAGAATTCGTGACATGGGATATCTATGCTGGTATTCAATCCTCCTCTATGAGAATCATTTCACCCTTATATTATTAAGGTGGATAACCCTATACAGGAACCTAAATACTGGGGTCCATTTGTTACTAAAGAAGACTGCCCCAGACACGCTAAGGGCCACCCTGGGGCCATAGACAGATGTGGAAGCAGACATGTTTGTGCACCGGTGCGGTGGTTTTGTTGCCTCCAAGAACCTCTTTCTTGGAAAGTCTTGGTGCCAAACAGTGTCCTCCCCTACAGTGACCTGCCTGCACACCCTGTCTAGCTCAGTTCAAATATCACTAGGCTTTGTATAAACGTACAGTGGTGGGATTGGTCTCATATCATGTGACATTTACTACTACTATATGGGGTTCTACCCTAATAGGTTGTATCCTGGCCCTGATGCTGGAAAGGTACAGGTGGATGAGACATTTTGCTTTCTTGGGGGCTACCTGCTGGGATAAATCAAGCCTATCTGTACCTACGGCGTGTGGTATTAGTGTACAGAAGCAGCATGGACTGGCTAATTCCTGAGTGCCTGTGGCAGTCATGTGCTGATACCATGTGTTAGTATACAAGTGCACTATGTAGTGCTTGTGGAATACTAGCACTGGCTTCAGTGTAAATGTAAGTGATGTGAGAAAGGCCCCTACGCAAGCGCTGAAGAAGTGTTGAGGTGGACTCCATGTGGCTAGGCAGATTTCTGTCTATGGATGGATGTAGCCAAACCCACAGCAACCAGAGAGTATACAATGGTACTATAATATATAACTTTTAGCATCTTGCAGGTCTCAGATTGGCTTCCTGGGGAAACGTGTATTGTCTTCTAGTGATCAGTGGTTTTTCTGCTCTGGCAAATGTTGTAATACCAGGAGTGTCTTTGCTTTTAGTAAGAGAGATCTTAGGAAAATGTCCATAAAAAACAGTCCGTAGTCTTTGTCTTTGCACACTTGTGTCTTGTCAGAATTCTGGAAGTTGTTGCCGAAGAGGTGGCGGACTGCGGTAAAGGCAGTGCACTCATGGTTCGGTCACATACCTGTTAGATAAAAGCTGTGGGTTGCAGGGTAGCTTTAGAAAAACATTCAAAGTTATTTAGTCTTGGGAGGTTCCTCTGCCTTGCTTTTTATGCATAGTCTCTGCATTTACTTCGAAGGTGACTCTAGTTGGATCAACTATTTTAGCGAGCGTTGAGTGTTTTGGTTTGGAGCACCTGAGTTTTGTTTTGCAGGCCATTTGGCACTCACTCCCCTCTCACCGTGACAGAGGAGAGTGTTTCTGTGATGTGATCTTCTTGGGATTATTCCATTTTTCCCTAACTATTTTTCCCTATTTTGTGTTTGTGTTTTACTGATGTGGTTGGAACATTTTACACCTACACATGCGTGGTGTGATGTGAAAGGAAGGCGGCGTGTCGCAACTTGGGTGAGCTGCTGGTTGCAATGTGTTCTGAGGACATGTGTATACCCCTCTAACTCATACATGTGGCGTACAATAAGGTTCTCCCTAATGGAGTCAGGTGTCTTGGCTATCCCTTTTCTCTAAAAGCTTCATTTTGGGGTTACTTTTTGCTGGAGAGGGTCAGAAAGTTGCTCCGTGGCTTAAGTGTGACCTTTGATGCAACAATGACTGGGATTGGGCCTATCACCTCTTGGACTGCATATGTGGGGCTTATGTGATCTTATCAGCGGGCCAGATGAGGCTGTGAATGTGTCCATGCACCTCTCCTGGGGTTGAGGCGGTCATTTACAGAAACCCTGTCCCTCCCGGCACCCCCTCTCTGTCAGATCCAGGATGTTTTTAGGTCAGCCACCTTGGCTGGGACTTCTACTTGGTGACATGCTACCTTCACTGGTTTGGAGGAACATAGTACAATGAGCAGCCTTTGGATGTTTGGAAGCCTTTTGGTGGGAGGAGGAGACAGATCATTTGCTTATGGTGAGCGTCAGGTGCACGAACAGGACACGTTGAGATGTGCACAATATGGTTAATGAACTAGGATTGCTGACTGTTCTGGTGAATGTCCCTACTAACGTGGAGGCATGTTGTTGCTTTGCAAACTGTCGCAGCTGCGTGGACTTAGATGTTTTGTGAGAACATCATTTTCCAGCAGAGAACCTGGCTTCCGGCACTGGAATATCGCTTAATTTTGGGGTTTCCATTAGCTGGAGGCCTGTTGGTTTTCGAGGTGCTGCAGTTGGAACTATGCACAAGTGTGAACTTTGGTCCCAAGCTGTGTGCCCTTGAATGGGGACCGCTTAATCTGGTTACAGGAACCCATCCCAATTTGGAATTGGATGAAGGGACCTGGGTGGCTGCTTTAATGGATGAATGTGAGGCCACCCTATTCCCTCATTAGACTGCCATCCCTGGGGTGTGGCCAGCCAACCATGCCCTAGGGGATCAGCAGCAGATTGGGGCCTAGGCCCTTGCAGGCCCACAAATGGCTAGTGTTGATTCCCAAGAAAGAAAATGTCAGGCAGCTCTGAACATTTCACAAACTCACGTAAAGACATGTGTTTATATTTTGAGATGTGTTTTGAGGTGGGTATGATCTGAATTACAGTTATTTGGTATTTCTGACCAACTACGTACTTGGATTTTGCGACTGTGTAAAGGCACTGCTTTCCCAGATAGTTACCCCTCCCTGCCGTGGCTGTGGCCCCAGTCCTTACTGGGCTGCCATTTGCAAGCTTGTGGCCAACAGGGCTCCCTCAAGGGCGATCTTGTTTAACTTATGTTTGACTAGCTTAGAGTTGTCTCGCTTGACTTGCTCCTGTTTTTCCCTGTCCTTTTCCCTTCTTCTAGTTGTAGTGTTATATGTGGGCCTATATTTCCTGCCAAGGTTTAGTGTCTAAACCTACTAGTCTGTCCAGCCCACTATTTTTGAGGATGTTGAAAAAGAATGCAACCTGAGGGCTTGTGTCGGTCCATGACTGTCCTGTCTCTTGTCCCATTGTTCCCTCATTCTGTCTAGAAAGCCAGACATGGTTTCCCAAGGCTTTATGCTCCCTTGGATTAATCCTCCTATGTCTAGGCAGTCAGGGAACACTTTCCTCAGGGCCATCCATTTCTGCTGTCTGAATGCATTGAATCTGGCCCCTGTGAGAAAATGCCTCTTTTTGACATGGTTAGCCCCCACTTTTTGCCTGATGTTTTATGTAGCTTAGAAGTTGCAGTGCCCAGGGCCCCTGTTAACCATGTTCTGTGGGCCAGAGCTCTTTCCCTAAAAATGCTGTGATGCATTGGCACAACTGTATACACCCTTAGCTACCACAATAAGTCTATGGCACCTACGTGCCCAAGGCATGGGGTACTATGGGTAGGCCCCTGAAGGCAGCAGCACTGATTGTGCCACCCTCTAGGGCCATGAATCCAGATGCACCCAGCAATGCCATTGCAGGCTGAGTGTACTGGTGCAAACCTAAAACACAAACTCGACATTGCACACTACCTGTGTGCCCTGTCCACCATACACTGCATTTACCATGGGTAAGACACTCCTCTGGCAGGCGTTACAGCCCGAAGGCAGGGTGCTCCATATTATATGTGAGGGCATAGCTGCATGAGTAATATGCCCCACTCTGGAACAAACAAAGAACCACCAAGTGAGGGTCATTTCACCGACCAGCTGATATCTCCTGAACCAGAAGGTGCAGCCAGACCCAATGACACACCAATGACCATGAGGAAAAACCCTGAAAGTGTGCCAAGGTTGGAGGCACTGTGCCTTCTAATGTCTGGACCACACCAATACTCTGGGTACTGGTTAGCTGATGCCAGAAACCAAGAAAGCCAGCTTGCCCAGAGCTGAAAAAGGACCAGGAGGAAGCCCTAGTCAAAAGACTTCAGGAACACCCTGGACATCCAGCCAGAGTGCCCACATTGTCCTGTAAGCGACCTTCAAAGAGACCTACCTAGAGAT